>NC_082729.1:36963633-37263633 GCF_030144855.1 Hypanus sabinus
AGCCCGCAGCCTCCAGCCTCGACCCAAGCCTGCAGCCTCCAGCCTCGACCCAAGCCCGCAGCCTCCGGCCTCGACCCAAGCCTCCAGCCTCGACCCAAGCCCGCAGCCTCCAGCCTCGACCCAAGCCCGCAGCCTCCAGCCTCGACCCAAGCCCGCAGCCTCCAGCCTCGACCCAAGCCCGCAGCCTCCAGCCTCGACCCAAGCCCGCAGCCTCCAGCCTCGACCCAAGCCCGCAGCCTCCAGCCTCGACCCAAGCCCGCAGCCTCCAGCCTCGACCCAAGCCCGCAGCCTCCAGCCTCGACCCAAGCCCGCAGCCTCCAGCCTCGACCCAAGCCCGCAGCCTCCAGCCTCGACCCAAGCCCGCAGCCTCCAGCCTCGACCCAAGCCCGCAGCCTCCAGCCTCGACCCAAGCCCGCAGCCTCCAGCCTCGACCCAAGCCCGCAGCCTCCAGCCTCGACCCAAGCCCGCAGCCTCCAGCCTCGACCCAAGCCCGCAGCCTCCAGCCTCGACCCAAGCCCGCAGCCTCCAGCCTCGACCCAAGCCCGCAGCCTCCAGCCTCGACCCAAGCCCGCAGCCTCCAGCCTCGACCCAAGCCCGCAGCCTCCAGCCTCGACCCAAGCCCGCAGCCTCCAGCCTCGACCCAAGCCCGCAGCCTCCAGCCTCGACCCAAGCCTCCAGCCTCGACCTAAGCCCGCAGCCTCCAGCCTCGACCCAAGCCCGCAGCCTCCAGCCTCGACCCAAGCCCGCAGCCTCCAGCCTCGACCCAAGCCCGCAGCCTCCAGCCTCGACCCAAGCCTCCAGCCTCGACCCAAGCCCGCAGCCTCCAGCCTCGACCCAAGCCTCCAGCCTCGACCCAAGCCTCCAGCCTCGACCCAAGCCCGCAGCCTCCAGCCTCGACCCAAGCCCGCAGCCTCCAGCCTCGACCCAAGCCCGCAGCCTCCAGCCTCGACCCAAGCCTGCAGCCTCCAGCCTCGACCCAAGCCCGCAGCCTCCAGCCTCAACCCAAGCCTCCAGCCTCGACCTAAGCCCGCAGCCTCCAGCCTCGACCCAAGCCCGCAGCCTCCAGCCTCGACCCAAGCCCGCAGCCTCCAGCCTCGACCCAAGTCCGCACCCTCCAGACTCGACCCAAGCCTCCAGCCTCGACCCAAGCCCGCAGCCTCCAGCCTCGACCCAAGCCTCCAGCCTCGACCCAAGCCCGCAGCCTCCAGCCTCGACCCAAGCCCGCAGCCTCCAGCCTCGACCCAAGCCTGCAGCCTCCAGCCTCGACCCAAGCCCGCAGCCTCCGGCCTCGACCCAAGCCTCCAGCCTCGACCCAAGCCCGCAGCCTCCAGCCTCGACCCAAGCCCGCAGCCTCCAGCCTCGACCCAAGCCCGCAGCCTCCAGCCTCGACCCAAGCCCGCAGCCTCCAGCCTCGACCCAAGCCCGCAGCCTCCAGCCTCGACCCAAGCCCGCAGCCTCCAGCCTCAACCCAAGCCCACAGCCTCCAGCCTCGACCCAAGCCCGCAGCCTCCAGCCTCGACCCAAGCCTGCAGCCTCCAGCCTCGACCCAAGCCCGCAGCCTCCAGCCTCGACCCAAGCCCGCAGCCTCCAGCCTCGACCCAAGCCTCCAGCCTCGACCCAAGCCCGCAGCCCTCAAGTCCCTAGTCAAGCCCGCAGCCTCCAGCCTCGACCCAAGCACGCAGCCTCCAGCCTCGACTCTTGACCCCAAGCCTGCAGCCTTGAGCCTTGACCCTCAACACCAAGCCTGCAGCCTCCAGCCTCGACCCTCGACCCCAAGCCCACAGCCTCGAGCCTTGACCCGCCCGCAGCCTCCAGCCTCGACCCTTGACCCCAGCCTCCAGCCACGACCCAAGCCTGCAGCCTCCAGCCTCGACCCAAGACCGCAGCCTCCAGCCTTGACCCAAGCCTCCAGCCTCGACCCAAGCCCGCAGCCTCCAGCCTCGACCCAAGCCTCCAACCTCGACCCAAGCCCGCAGCCTCCAGCCTCGACCCAAGCCCTCAGCCTCCAGCCTCGACCCAAGCCTGCAGCCTCCAGCCTCGACCCAAGCCCGCAGCCTCCAGCCTCGACCCAAGCCTCCAGCCTCGACCTAAGCCCGCAGCCTCCAGCCTCGACCCAAGCCCGCAGCCTCCAGCCTCGACCCAAGCCCGCAGCCTCCAGCCTCGACCCAAGCCCTCAGCCTCCAGCCTCGACCCAAGCCTGCAGCCTCCAGCCTCGACCCAAGCCCGCAGCCTCCAGCCTCGACCCAAGCCTCCAGCCTCGACCTAAGCCCGCAGCCTCCAGCCTCGACCCAAGCCCGCAGCCTGCAGCCTCGACCCAAGCCCGCAGCCTCCAGCCTCGACCCAAGCCCGCAGCCTCCAGCCTCGACCCAAGCCTGCAGCCTCCAGCCTCGACCCAAGCCTGCAGCCTCCAGCCTCGACCCAAGCCCGCAGCCTCCAGCCTCGACCCAAGCCTCCAGCCTCGACCTAAGCCCGCAGCCTCCAGCCTCGACCCAAGCCCGCAGCCTCCAGCCTCGACCCAAGCCCGCAGCCTCCAGCCTCGACCCAAGCCCGCAGCCTCCAGCCTCGACCCAAGCCCGCAGCCTCCAGCCTCGACCCAAGCCCGCAGCCTCCAGCCTCGACCCAAGCCCGCAGCCTCCAGCCTCGACCCAAGCCCGCAGCCTCCAGCCTCGACCCAAGCCCGCAGCCTCCAGCCTCGACCCAAGCCCGCAGCCTCCAGCCTCGACCCAAGCACGCAGCCTCCAGCCTCGACTCTTGACCCCAAGCCTGCAGCCTTGAGCCTTGACCCTCAACACCAAGCCTGCAGCCTCCAGCGTCGACCCTCGACCCCAAGCCCGCAGCCTCGAGCCTCGACCCTCGACCCCAAGCCCGCAGCCTCGAGCCTTGACCCAAGCCTCAAGACCCCAAGTCCCTAGCCAAGCCTCGTCACGTCGTCGCCTGGGTTTAGGGGTCCGAGCAAGAGGCAAGACCCAGGTTCTGGGTCCTTGTTCAGTCTCAGGCTCGGAGTTCCTTCCAGGCTCCTTGTTCCCAGTCCCTCGTCCTGGTCCTGCTTCCCCTGCCTAGACTGCATCCCGTCTCGTCCTTGGGTTCGGTCTCGTCCTGCTTCTGGGATTCCAGTGTCTGTGTCCAGCGGTTGGGTCCTGATTCAACATCTGACTTACGACAGATATAATATTACAGAATAAACAATTTAATAAATATAGCCATTCCAAATGCACACAACGTACAGAAATCAATGTGAAAAACAACAGAAATGGAAAGACTATGGAACACGAGCAGAGTATATATTGTCAATTGTAGATTAGTATCTGTAACTGTTATCATTCCAAAAGCACAAAACAATAACATTAAACAATTAGGCCAACACTGCAATATTTATGGAAATCTCCAGAAAGCTGCAATACTTAACCCCACTAGAATAGTCCCAAAGTTCCTAGCAATAGAGAAATGAGCTTGATTGGCTCTGCCTGAAACTCAGGTTTTACCAGCTTGAGCTGAGGAAAAGAACTAATAACCCTCGTTGGGTTTCCTGACCCCTTCAGACACGTCCCCGGACGGCAGATTGGGGAAATGTCCACAGATATGAAGTAATAACCCTTGTTGGGTTTCCTTACCCCTTTAGACACGTCCCCGGACGGCAGATTGGGGAAATGTCCGCAGATATGAATTAATAACCCTCGTTGGGTTTCCTGACCCCTTCAGACACGTCCCCGGACGGCAGATTGGGGAAATGTCCGCAGATATGAACTAATAACCCTCGTTGGGTTTCCTGACCCCTTCAGACACGTCCCCGGATGGCAGATTGGGGAAATGTCCACAGATATGAACTAATAACCCTCGTTGGGTTTCCTCACCCCTTCAGACACGTCCCCGGACGGCAGATTGGGAAATGTCCGCAGATATGAACTAATAACCCTCGTTGGGTTTCCTCACCCCTTCAGACACGTCCCCGGACGGCAGATTGGGAAATGTCCACAGATATGAACTAATAACCCTCGTTGGGTTTCCTGACCCCTTCAGACACGTCCCCGGACGGCAGATTGGGGAAATGTCCACAGATATGAACTAATAACCCTCGTTGGGTTTCCTCACCCCTTCAGACACGTCCCCGGACGGCAGATTGGGGAAATGTCCGCAGATATGAAGTAATAACCCTCGTTGGGTTTCCTGACCCCTTCAGACACGTCCCCGGACAGCAGATTGGGGAAATCTCCACAGATATGCCGGGCAGGTGGGAAATAAAACAGCACCCACGGATCAAAACAGAAACAAATCTCAGCATGTCAGCGCACAGGTCGAGTGGTGCTCTGGTCGCTGTCTGTTCTGTTCGTTAGGGGCGGCTGACACCAAGACCGGTCTGCAGATACAAAACTCAATGCCCGCTCGCTTCAGAAATGGAGAGCTGTCTACCGAATAGAGTGCCTGGGGACTGCCAGTTTGTGCTACTGCTGGGCAAGACAGTAAGTGAACCACTGGTGTGCACTGCTGAAGAGGTGGGCAGGCACCAGGAAACCCAAAAAAAGATACACCCAGCTTGCAGAATAGCCCACAAAGACCACAGGCTGCGACTGCAGCAGGTATTTCTCAGGGGAGCAGTCCAGTTCCAACCGAGACCACTCAAGCAGTTAGGAGAAGAAAGCAATCATAAAATGGTCATTAGAAGTAAACTCATTCATAACTCATGTATATTATCAAGTAACAGAACTTGAGATTGACAAGACAGGATACAAGCACAAGCATCGTCAGCAGTTTATAGCATGAAATCCCTACATGCAATTAAATGCACTATGAACTCTGATCAATGTGGAGTGATAGTAAAATATAACGTAATCCCAAGAGACATGTTAAACATGAAGGTGCACAGGAGCTAGAAAGAAACCAACCTAAAGACCATGACAGTACCACGCAAGAAAACAATGAAGGCGCAACCCACTGAAACACTGATAAAAATAGAATTACTTTAACTATTCCGCAGCCTGACAATAATAGCAGCAACTCAGATGCAGAGCCTCGACAGAATGCTGCTGATAAAGCTGAGTGCACTGACAAAATTATCCTGACACTTAACACCGCTCTAACAGAATATATGGGCACTGACCCAACAAAAAGACCCTGCACACCAAAACAAAACGCTTCATCAAAAAAATCATTAGTACTCTCAGCAGTATTATATTACCACAATATTTAGGAAAACTTGAAACATTTGAAGAACGACACACAATACTGCATGACATTAACATCGGTGCACACCAAAATAGTGGCGCCTATTAATAAAAACCCAAAGCTGAATAACAAATTGAGAACACTGAAACGGCAGAAAAGATTAAGAAACAAAATTGAAACTCTTAAGAGCAGAAGTAACCCACTCGAGCAAGCAAGTTAAGAGAAAAGCTAAGGAAATATAAGGTCCACACAAGATATGGTCAACTTAGTGAAAGTATTGTAGAATTTATTGATACACTAGAGCAAACATTTAGTGCATAAAAAGCCAGATTAAATAGGTACATGAAATGTGTCGGAGGAAGAAAACAGAATTATCAGTTCAGGAATAATGAAAAAGGTTTATACAGGACATTGAAGCTAAATTAGATGCACCAAAATGTCACCAACACCAGCACAGAATTACCAGCCAACGCAGAGATAATAAACTTTTGGTCAAATATCTAGTCAATCAGAGCAGCCAACAATCGAGAAGCAGGCTGAATTAGGGAGGGAAAAGAACACGCTCACACAACTGAGGACATGCAAACATCAGGGGTTACAATGGGTATGCAAATGTTGTTACAAAAATACCCACAACTGGGAAAGTACTGGCAGAGATAATATTCATATTTATTGGTATAAAAAATTCACTTGCCTTCATCTGTTCCTATTAATACAGATCAACAATTGTCTTAGAAATCCTGAAAAAGTGTTCGAGTTTTTGACAGAAGGTAAAATGAATCTCTTACCTAAAGAAGAAGTCACGTGACCCACCAAAATATCACCCTATTACTTGTTTACAAACTAGATATAAAATTGTGACATCATACACCTCGCAACTAATCTTGACACACTTATTATACTTACAGAAGAGCAGAATAGGGTATGAAAGGATGTAAAGAACAGCTGATAATAGTTCTAAATCAAGTTCTAAATCAAGCCCGGCAGCATGTTGTTATATTAACGACCGAAAAGCATTTAATTCTGTCCCGCACTCATCATCGTTAATAGAAAGTCTTAGTACACTGAATACTTATGAAATCCCAACAATATCTGTTGAAGCACTGGCGTTCTATAATTGCCCTGTCTACTAACAACCAAAAAAACAACCACCGTTGTCAAAATAAGCCGAGGCATTTTCCAAGGCGACTCTCTTAAGCTGACTGTGATTTTGTCCGGCTTTAAACCCGCTCTCTTTGGACAAAAATAGGGTATTGAGTCAGAAACAACCAAATGAATTATACCTTGACGCGCCTTCTGTACACACTGAGAAACTGTATGCTCCTTCATTAGTAAAGTTAAAGCAATTAATTCAGATAGTATAACTATTTTCATAAACATGAACTTTGGACCGGGTAGGTGCAGAACATTAAACATAAAGAAAGGTTCAATAGAGCTAGGAGAATACAAAAGAGAGCAGCAGGATACAGGAGTAGATCAGTATGAAGCATAAAAGTATCTGGAACATCAATAAGCAAAGTAGAGAGATCATAGCATGATGAGGGGAAAACTTTCAACAGAATTACTTCAAGGCTTACAAGAATTTGCCCAACGGAGCTCAATAGCAAAAATATAACAACAAACACTTTTGCTAGACACATATTAATGGTAAAGGTATTTAAAACCCAACAGAAGGCAACCAGAAAATGAAAAGATAGAATATGAAGGTAAGCTAGCCAATAATATTAAAGAGGAGACCAAAAGTTTCTTCAGATACATAAAGAGTAAAAGAGAGGTGAGTGGATATTGGACCACTGAAAAATTATGTTGGAGAGGTAGTAATGGGGGACAAGGAAATGGCCGACGTACTAAGTATCAGTCTTCACTGTGGAACGCACTAGCAGTGTGTCAGAAGTTTCAGAGTGTCAGGAACAGAAACGTGTGATGTTGCCATTAGAAGGGAGAAGGTCCTTGAGAAACTGATACGTCTGTAGGTAGGTAGGTCACTTGGACCAGATGGTCTGCAGCCCAAGGTTCTGAAAGTGGTGGCTGAAGAGATTGTGGAGGCATTGCCAATTATCTTTCAAGAATCAATTGATTCTGACATTGTTGTGAAGGTCTGGAAAATTCCAAATGTCACTCCACTCATCAAGAAGGGAGAGAGGCAGAAGAAAGGAAATTCTAGGCCAGTTAGCCTGAACTCAGAAGTTGGGAAGATGTTGGAGTCAAATGTTAAGGATGTTGTTTCAGGGTACTTGGAGGCACATGATAAAATAGGCCCTAGTCAACATGGTTTTGTCAAGGGAAAATCTTGCCTGACAAATCTGTTGGAATTCTTTGAAGAAATAAGAAGCAGGATAGACAAAGGAGAATCAGTTGATGTTGTGTGCTTGGATTTTCAGAAGGTCTTTGACAAGGTGCCACACAGATGACTGCTTAACAAGCTACGCGCCCATGGAATTACAGGAAAGATACCAGCGTGGATAAAGCAATGACTGATTGGCTGGAGGCAATGAGTGGAATTAAAGGGACCCTTTTCTGGTTGGCCGCTGGTGACTTGTGGTGTTCCACAAGGGTCGATGTTGGGACCAATTCTTTTTATGATATATGTCAATGACTTGGATGATGGAATTGATGGCTTTGTGGCAGTTTGAAAATAGGTGGAGGGGCAGGTGGTCTTGAGGAAATAGAGAGGCTGCAGAAGGACTTAGACAGATTAGGGGAATAGGCAAAGAAGTGGCAGTTGGAATACAGTGTCAGGAAATGTATGGTCAAGCACTTTGATAGAAGAACTTAAAGGGTAGACTATTTTCTAAATGGAGAGAAAATTCAAACATTTGAGGTGCAAGGTGACTTGGGATTCTTTGTGCAAGATTCCCTGAAGGTTAATTTTCAGGTTGAGTCTGGTGAGGAAGGCAAATGTGATGTGAGCATTCATTTCAAGAATATAAAAGCAAGGATGTAATGTTGAAACTTTATAAAGCACTGGTGAGGCCTCACTTGGAGTAATGTGGGCAGCTTTGGGCCCCTGATCTTAGAAAGGATGTGCTGACATTGGAGAAGATTCAAGGGAGATTCACAAAAATGATTCTGGGATTGAAAGGCTCATCATATGAAGAATGTTTGATGGCTCTGTGTCTGTTCTCACTGGAATTCAGAAGGCCTTGATAGAGTGGATGTGGAGAGGATGTTTCCTCTGGTGAAGGTGTCTAAGACCAGAGGACACAGCCTTCGAAAAGAGGGGTGTTATAGACAATAGACAATAGGTGCAGAAGTAGACCATTCGGCCCCTCGAGTCTGCACCGCCATTCTGAGATCATGGCTGATCATTCACTATCAATACCCAGTCCCTGCCTTGTACCCATATCCCTTGATTCCTCTATCCATCAGATATCTATCCAGCTCCTTCTTGAAAGCATCCAGAGAATTGGCCTCCACCGTCTTCCGAGGCAGTGCATTCCACACCTCCACAACTCTCTGGGAGAAGAAGCTCTTCCTCAACTCTGTTTTAAATAACTGACCTCTAATTCTCAAAATAACTGACCTTTTATTCTCAAATTGTTGTTTTAGAATGGAGATGGGAAGGAATTTCTTTAGCCAGAGACTAGTGAATCTCTGGAATTCTTTGCCACAGGCAGCTGTGGAGGCCATCATTGGGTCCTTTTAATGCAGATGTTGATAGGTTCTTGACTAGTCAGGACATGAAGGGATATGGGGAGAAGGCAGGAGATTGAGGTTGAGAGGGAAAATGAATCAGCCATGATGAAATGGTAGGGCAGACTTGATGGGCCAAATGGCCTAATTCTGCTCCTGTATCTTATGGTCCTACGAGCTAATGAGTTCCTTTGGCATAGTATCTTGGTCTGAAGCTGATCTAGAAAATTTAAAAAGGAAAATAAGACTGAAATGACAAATTTTAGAAAACACTATATATACTCGAGTGTACTTAGGTGAACACTATCTGGGACAGAAGGAGGGAAAGGAATAAAAGACATTAAAACAATTACACAAGAGTCAGATAAAACATCTGAGGATATATATTTGTCAATGAAAACAGGAATCATTACTCCATGTGAGCACATGCAATTCCAATAAGAAGTACACACTACTAAACTTAAATAAGAGTACAGCCTAGAAAAATGAAGACTTTATCGCAATTGAAAAATAAGTTAACCGATGGAAGAGCATGGCCCTCCTTGGAAGACATCCCCACAATCTGTGTGCACTAGATGCCGTCAAGGAAGTGACAAACGCCTGGCTTGGAGTTGGAGGCCTCTTCCCAGAAAAGTAGAGAGGATCCATGTGGCAATACAGAACCAGGTGGTTAACACAACAAAATATCATAAATATGTCATAAAAAAACCCAACAACTCAAGATGAGAAACGCAGAAAATGCCAAGAGAAACGAGAAGCAACCCAACAGATTATGGGATCCTGTATCAGTTTAATCTGATTACTTACGCAGGCACGACCAAATGGCAAACTTCATTCACCAAAATCTTGCTTTAAAATACTCATAAAAGACAGCATGCCTTACTATTAGTGCAAACCTGGTCCAGTTTTAGAGTCAGACTCCTACAAGTTATGTTACAACTGATCCATTTTGATAGATAAGGCAATCCATAATAACCGTTTGGGATAAGAACAACTTACTTAATAGATATAGCCATTCCAAGTGCACATACAGAAATCAATAAGCAAAAAGAACACCAGAAATATGATGAAATAAATTGGGAAATTGAAAGACAGGGTTCATGTTCCATAATCTTTCAACTGGTATCATCTCAAAGTCATTTAAAAAATAGCATTAAACAATTAGACCCACACAGCATTACTTATGTAATTCTTCAGAAAGCCACAATATTGAACACCTGTAAAGTAGTTTGAAAGTTCCTAGCAATTGAGAATACTTGACTCTGTCTGCACCTCAGGTTTTACCAGTTTGAGCTGAGACAAATTGAAGTTATAATAATAATTAATTAAATCTGAGAATATGAGTCTGTAGGTTGTGGAATCAGTTTGGTGTTGATGCACCATCAATAACTCTCGGAGACGTGAGGCGAGAGATAGGCTTTTATTAGCTGGAAGAAAGCACTGTCAGCAGCAAGTGACCACCACACAACATCCTGGAGACTGAGGGAGGAGCAGTGCCTCCAATCGCCTTTATACCGGGGTCTGTGGGAGGAACAGTCAGCAGAGGGCGTGTCCACAGGGGTCTGTGGGAGGAGCCACAGGAACAGTCAGCAGAGGGACGTGTCCAGACAGGTGTATGTAGTTCACCACAGGTGTTGAGGTTGTTATGTACCCCTGGGGTTCATATACAGGGGTCTGTGGGAGGAGCCACAGGAGCAGTCAGCGGGGAGGGGCTTGTGTCCAGACAGGTATATGTAATTCACCACAGGTGTTGGGGCTGTTATGTACCCCTTGGGGTTCCTATTTTCTGTGGACTATCACTTTAAAATGTCGGGAGAATGTGACTGGCTTTTGGACACCGTTTGAGTTGTTACAGAGAGAGAGGGACAAAGCCTGCCTTGAGGTGGTGTTTATATGAACTCTAAAGCTTGTTTTGAACATACGAGGACACTGCCTGCCCCTGCGTTCTCACAGAGAGAGACGACGAGCAGCTGGTGGGTCGCCCTGGTGACCGGGGCCAGCGTTATTTGATGGACGGCTGGTGATCAGCATGCTTGGATGAATACAAGGTCAGCTGACATTAGACAGACGCACATGGTTTCGGACACTGCATGAGCCTTGTTGTGTCCACAGTAAGGTGGGCTTTGGGGGATCGATCAGTGGGAAAAAGTGTGATCGGTGGGAAGTTATCAGTGTGTCCAGCCCTTGCCTGTGTTGACAACTTTACTATAGAAGGCAGAGTTCTTTTTGTGCTCACATTTGGTGACTTTAAAGGAAGAGAGGAGAGGAGCGGAAGGTTTGAAACAGAAGAAACCTACTGACAAAGAGATCACTGTTTGGACTCTCTCCTCTGTAGCCCGTAAGGATGAGTTTGAATTCCATTTGAATATGAAAGGTTTTTTTTTCTTTCCAAAAAGACTTTATTCAGAAACATTACAAAATAAAGTTATTTACATTGAAAAAAACATTTGTTAAATCTGAGTCCTCATACAATAAATTATGTGTTGGCTCTCTGTTCCTATTCAAATTAAAGATGTTTACAATAAACCATTCATTGACTCTCAGACCTTAGGAAGGATTAAAGACTTATTTACAGTAAAGTAAAATTATTAATGATAAACATCCAGGTTTCCACTCTCATCCACTCTCATTCCTTTACCAAAGTTCCTTTACAGTCTATCTATTTCCAGCCACTCCTGGGCACCATGTTGACTCATCTATCCACACCGCTGATGAGGGGTATTCTCCTCCCCACCCGACACCTCCCACTCCCGCGGGTGATGAACCTACCCCAATGGGCCCTTGCGGTGGCTGCACCAAGCCTGAGTGCATCCTTCAGCATGTACTCCTGCGGCCGAGAATGTGCCAGCCGGCAGCACTCAGCCACGGTCATCTCCGTGTGCTGGTAGACCATCAAGTTTCGGGCTGACCAAAGAGCGTCCTTCACCGAGTCGATGATCTGCCAGCAGTACCAGATGTTGGTCTCCGTGTGCGTCCCTGGGAAAAGCCCGTAAATCAGGGAGTCCTCGGTTACGCAGCTGCTGGGGATGAATCTCGACACCAGCCCTTCCATCCTCCTCCACACCTTCTCCGTGAACTCACAGTGTGCAAAGAGGTGAGTCACTGACTCTGCCTCATTGCAATCCTCCCGTGGGCAGAGGGGTGTGGAGGCGACCTTCCGGGCGTACAGGAGGGATCGGACTGGGAGGGCCCCTCTCTCCGCCAGCCAGGCGAGGTCTTGGTGCCTTTCGAATACGAAAGTGTGACTGTCACGTAGTTAATCCATAGGAATGGGTTCTCTGGTGAGGGGGAAACCTTTGTGATTACCACTTGTGTGTTACCCTTGTCTGGGTGTGGTAGTTCACTGAAGAAAGGCACCCCAGTGGCAAATCACTGTGGGAGTTATTTCCTATGTCACGGAACTGGATAAGTGGCTATCACAGTTGTGCGTTTGAGGTAACGTTGTGGAAACTATCTGTGTGTGATAATCCTTGCCTGGATTGGTAGCTTTACCCCTTGAAGACGGTACCTCAGTGATCAGCCACTGTTGGTGATAATCCATACGTGGATCCTGTGGCCACCACTTTGGGACGTCCCGTTGCTGAATTCGGGTGTGGTACCACTTGTGTGGAAAGGATATTCGCTGAAGATCACTGTCGGTGATACTTTGTGTGTGGAGTGGAACAACTTTGGAGATAAAACCTACTGTTACTGTTATTTTGGAATATCGACATAATTGCCTTCTCACAACATAGGCCTTTGGATTACAAATCTCTCTCTCTCACCAACAACAGCAACCTCGTGCATTTCTTACATACCATCGTAAGGCTGTATCAATTCACCGTCTAAGCCAGAAGAAGTTTGGGGGAACTTTATTTACTCACTTATACTCTGCTAACCTATTTGCCTTATCTTGATTTATATCACTTTATCACGTAATTACTAATAAAATAGTGTTTATAACGGATGACTCGGACTACAGTTGTGTCCATTTTGAACCCATTACGGGGTACGTACCAAGGTGAGTGAAGTTATCCACACTGGTTCAGGAGCCTGATGGTTCCAGACCGGGCAGTGATGCAACCAGTCAGGATAACCTCCTCCATACATCTATAGAGGTTTGAAGAAGTTTCAGATAACACGCCAAATCAGCACAATTTTCTAAGCAAGTAGAGGCACTGCCCTGGCTTCTGTGTGACGGCACTAACGTGCTGGTTCCAGGACAGAGAATCCAATAACACCAAGCTGACCCTCACTGCCACCTTTCATGCCCTGATAAGGGCTGGCTTGTGGGCCTCCTGTCTTTTCCTACTGTAGCCAATAATCAGCTCTTTCATCTTGCTGACATTGAGTGAGAGGCTGTTGCTGTGGCACCACTCAAATCTCCCTCCTGTAGGCTGATTTGTCACCACCTTGGATTTGACAACCACGGTGTCGTTAGCACACTTAAGTATGGCACTGGAGCTGTGCTTAGCCTCGCAGTCGAAAGTACAAAGCAGGTAGAGCGGGGGCTAAGCACATGGCCTTGTGGTGCACCTGTGCTGGTGGAGATTGTGGAGGAGATGTTGCTGCCAATCCAAACTGACTGAGGTCTGCAAAGTGAGAGAATTGAGGATCCAGTTGCACAAGGACATCTTGGAGCCTCTTAATTGATCTTGAGGGGTTTATAGTGTTGAATGTGGGGCTGTGGTCAATGAAGAGCACTCTGATGTTTATGGGTCTTCAGATTTACCATGATCAATGAAATGGCATCTGCTGTTGGCCCCTTGCCATAAGCACAAAGCCAAGATCTGACTGTTTATTCATTTGCTGTAGAGATTCACTTTATTAGTTGGTTGCAACGCCCTTTAGATCTTACCAAGCTCTGAAACATGCTGACAGAACCTGGGCAAATTTTTAATCCCTTGTGTCTGGTTCTGTAATCATACAGTGTCATAAAAATATCAGTTATGCCATGGTCCCCATTGCCCTCAAGATTCAATTTATAGTAGTTGGGGCTTTTGCAGTACAAAACACAACGAGAATCAAAGCAATTCTGACACCTTTCCGGACTTTCATTTTGCAAAAAGAGGAACAAGGGCCGAAAGTTCGACTCCACTGAATCTGGTGAATTTCTTGAAAATGCCAACTTAATTGAACTGACAGGTGGTCTGACCAATCAGCAAGTCGTATTGCCGTGACAGCCTTGCCATGGGCAGACTGAAACTCACCGCCCTTTCGTCCCACGAGGTTTCGATTGACGGATGCTATTGCCCAATGGAAGAACGGTGCTGCCCGAGAGCCGGGCGAATCGAAAGCAGAGGGCAGATGCAGCGGCCATGAGCTTGACACTGGCGGCCAATGAAAATGCGAAGGCGAGAGGAAATCTGTAATCGACCCGTCACTATCCAATCCACCCAAGGTATTGTGGTATTGACAGCTCTTATGACCACTAAATGAGGCAGAATAGATCAGACCCGCCCAGTTGAGGGTTCTACCAGCGGCGAAACTAGCCAATTGAGTACGCGAGAAAGCAAGGGCGGGAACAGGGTGTTGTAGGTTCACCAATCAGTTGGGGAGGGATAGTCAGGCTGTCGGCCGAGGAAACGGCCGGCGGTCGGCTAGCAGCAGGAGTCGTGTTTCCATAGGAACGGTGGATCGGGGTCGGTGGTCGGCGTCGGGTTACCATAGGAACCGCGGATCGGAGTTGCTTTGGGGGTAGAAGTGGGTTTGAGGCCTACCCGCAAGATGAGCGAGTGGAGTCCGGGCCGGGAGTTCATCCACCGGCTGCCCGCCTACATCATGCACGAGTTCTGCTCGGTGATGGATTCGCTGGACAGCGTCGACTGGGGCCGTTTCGGTGAGAGAGTGGGAAAGGAGCGCCGCGGGGGACGAGGGTAGGGGTTCCGTGGGGGAGCGCCGCGATGGTGGAGAAGATGTTGGTGATGCAGGGGATGATGAGGTTACGGGTTCGTGAGGGAGCGCCGCGGAGATCTGAATGTGAGAGTCAGTGAGGGAGCATCTCACTGAGCGGGGTGGGGGTCAGTGAGGGAACATCTCACTGAGCGGGGTGGGGGTCAGTGAGGGAACATCTCCCTGAGTGAGCAGGGTGGGGTTAGTGAGGAGCATCTCACTGAGTGAGTGGGGTGGGGTCTGTGAGAGAGTGTCTCACTGAGGGTGGGGGTCCGTGAGGGAGCATCTCACTGAGTGGGGTGGGGGTTCAGTGAGGGAACATCTCCCTGAGTGGGGTGGGGTCTGTGAGAGAGCGTCTCACTAAGGGTGGGGGTTAGTGAGGAGCGTCTCACTGAGGGCGGGGGTCTGTGAGGGAGCATCTCACTGTGGTGTGGGGTTCAGTGAGGGAAAATCTCCCTGAGTGGGGTGGGGTCTGTGAGAGAGCGTCTCACTAAGGGTGGGGGTTAGTGAGGAGCATCTCACTGAGGGTGGGGGTCAGTGAGGGAGCATCTCTGAGCGGGGTGGGGTTCAGTGAGGGAACATCTCACTGAGTGAGTGGGGTGGGGTCTGTGAGAGAGCGTCTCACTGAGGGTGGGGGTCCGTGAGGGTGTATCTCACTGAGTGGGGTGGGATCTGTGAGAGAGTGTCTCACTGAGGATGGGGGTCCGTGAGGGAGTATCTCACTGAGTGGGGTGGGGGTCTGTGAGAGAGCACCTTACTGAGGATGGGGGTCAGTGAGGGAGCATCTCACTGTGAGGGTGAGTGACTGGTATTGTTGAGGGGAACTATGTTATCTTCCCCTCTTGCTAAGACCTGAGTTGTCTCTAACAATGTGAGCACTGTGATTTGACAAAATCAGTGCCTTTTAGCTTCTGTGAACTGAATCATATCTGACTACTTAAGTCATTCAATATCAAAGTAAACTTATAATCAAAAAGTAAATAATGTTACTGAGAATCTGAAGTGTAGAGTCCTTGAAAGTGAGTCTATAGGTTGTGGAATCAGTTCAGTGTTGAAGTGAGGAGCCTGCAGGTTGAGGGGTATTAACTGTTCCTGAACCTGGTTGGTGTAGGACCTGAGGCTCCTGTACCTTCTTCCTAATGGCAGTAGCGAGAAGAGAGCACGGCCTGGGTGGTGGGGGTCTCAGTAGAAGAAAGGATGGGTTGGCACAAACACTAGAAAATGACCAGATGCTGGAAATCCAAGTAACACTTACCATATGCTGGAGGAACTCAGCAGGCCAGGCAGCATCTATGGAAAAGAGTACAGTCGACGTTTTGGGCCAAGACCCTTCATCAGTCCATGTATACCTTCCCTTTTGAGTAAAAGAATGCTATGGCAGAGAAAAGGGTACATCAGCCCATCTCAGCCATGCCAAGCTACTAATCTGCCTGGACCTTCCAATAACTTACCCACGACTGCTATCAGGGTGGATAAATCCCCAGGGTCTGACAGGTGTTCCTGAGGTCCTTATGGGAGGCTGACGCAGGAACTGTAGTTGCCCTAGCAGTATTCAAAAGATCCTTAGCCACTGGTGAGGCGAAGAAGATTGGAGGATAGCTAATGTTATAAATTGAGAAATTATAGCTCAGTGATCCTGATCAGTAGTGGGTAAGTTATTGGAAGATATTCTAAGTTGGGGGCAGGTGGGCAGATATCTAAGTATTTGGATAGGCAGGGACTGATTAGGGATAGCTAAAGTGGCTTTGTGCATGGTAGGTTGTATCGAACCAATCTTGTAGAGTTTTTCAAGAAGGTTACCGGAAAAATCGGTGAAAGCAAAGCAGTGGATGTGGTCTACGTGGTCTTTAGCACAATAAGGTCCTGCATAGGAGGTTGGCCAAGAAGGTTCAGTCACTTGCTGTGACCCTGTAGTCTGCCTGCACTGCCCTCTCTCTATCACTGTTATATTTTATACTGTATTCTGTTAGTTCACTCCCGTTATGCTGTTGTCCTTGTAGCTCTGCTGGCCAAGGTCCATTCCTGACCTCAGGCGCTTTCAGTGTGAGATTTGCACCTTCCCCCTGTATTCTTGTAGGTCCTCCCTCCCTCCCTGAACACTCTTCTCCCAAAGAAAGGAAGTCCTGAGGAAGTTCACAGGAATGGTCCTGGGAATGAAATTGTTTGATGTCTCTGGATGAGGAAGTCTGTAGATGCTGGAAGTCCGGAGCAACAGCTGCAAGATGCTGGAGGAGCTCAGCAGGCCAGACAGCACCCACGGAAAAGAGTAAACGGTCAACGCTTCAGGCCAACACCCTTCATCAGGACTACTTCTCATCTTCTTTTCCAGTCCTGACATAGGGTGTCTTCCCAAAGCAGCGACTGTTCACTCTTTTCCAGTGTTGATGCTTCTCTAGGTGAATTGGAGAGGAACCTCGTTGAATATTGAAGGGCCCAGATAGAATGGACATGGAGAGGATGGTTCCACTAATTAAAGTTCAACTGTAATTGCCATTCAACCGTACATGAAAGAGCATGACATGAGGAAATCTGCAGATGCTGGAAATTCAAACAACAACACACACAAAATGCTGGTGGAACTCAGCAGGCCAGGCAGCATCTATAGGGAGAAGCGCTGTTGACGTTTCGGGCCAAGACCCTTCGTCAAGACTAGCGTGACTCAGGGGCCAAGGTACAAAGCACAGTTATACACAGCACAAGGCATATTAGTAAAATACAGTCACATAATAAAAACAAGTCCAAGTCCCTGACTCCATGAATGTTGCAGCAGTCTACAGTCGAACACAATGCAACCTGTCATCTGCTGAGTGAACACTGGGGGAGGGGAGTGAGGGGACAACACTGATCCCCAGCTTGGACACCACGCCACACTGACTCTGATGCCTCTTTCCTTGCCAGCTGTAAACAGGGGACATCACGGCTTGAGGCCCTGTCCTTGCTATGACCAAGGCCACACTGTTCCCCTCCCTTCCACCGGTAAGCCAGTGAGTCAGACTTGCAGCATTCCACGTTAACAATGTCAACAGGGTCTTGCGGTCACAGGAAAAGATGATCACTCTCTGTTAGACTACTCTGTGCTCCGACTCCTCCGATGTGTCTCTGACGTAAGCAGCAGCATGGTCTGCACAAATACAGCTCCTTCATTTTCTCTGCCAACTCGCTGCTGGGGTAGACCTGCAGTACAACGGTGGGGGAGTCTAGGACCACAGGGCACAGCCTCAGAGTAGAAGGACATCCATTTAGAACAGAGATGAGGAGGAACTTCTTTAGCCAGAGGGTGGTGAATCCATGGAGTTCATTGCCACAGTTGGCTGTGGAAGCCAAATCACTGGGAACATACATACGTGTACATTTATTCTTGATTACTAAAGGCGCAAAGGTCACAGGGAGAATGGGGTTGAGAGGGAGAAGCAAAGAGCCCAGATGGGAATGGCAGGTGGAGTGGATGGGCTGAATGGACCAGTTCTCTTCCAGTGGGTTAAATGGCCGCTGTAAATGACCTCTGGTGAGTTGTGGAATCTGTGAGCAGTGAATGGGAGGGAGAATAAGTATCCTGGCTTCTCACATCATTACATTTGACCATTTGCAGTCACCTATCTTCCTCCAAACGAGAGTTCAGCATGTCCTGGTTGACTCTCACCAATTTTTACCAATCACTCCTGAAATCACACTGTCTGGATGTGAAATGGCCTTGGTATGCCAACTATTCTGCGCATGACTGAGAAGGTTAATGTGCCAGTATCTTGACCTATCACATACATTCGCTTTGTTCCACACTCTCCTACGGAAGACTGACTTGTATTTCTCTCTTTCGCAGTCTGGCACTGGTTGTACTTTCTGTTTCCACTTGCTTTTCTTTGCCCTGGCACTTTCTGTGTTTGTTTTCGGCTTCCCAGCATCTACAGGTTTTCTTTTTAAACTCTCACTTGCTTTCATTATGTACAAGGCCTCTTGGTTCTCATTGTGCCTTCCTTTTCCCAAATTAGTCACTCTTCAGATGATATCTGCCTGCTTGTTTATGCTTCTAAAGAGAGAATATTTCACATTTATCCACATTGGACTGCGTCTGCCTTGTGCTTGCCTGTTCCCTGTCCAATTCACTCAAGCTTGGCGTTTATTGAGCTCCCATCATTTCTTCTCAGACTGCTGAGAGGCAGTGTTGGGTCCTCTCATTTAAGGAGGGGCAATCTCACAAATCCCACCCTTTCTTCCTTGATTAATTTTGCATGAAGAAGGGCATCAGTTGTGTGGTAAGTCAGGTTCAAAGTAAGTTTATTATGAAACTATATATACCACACTGAGATTCATTTTCCTGTGGGAATACTTGATAAATCCATAGAATAATAACCATAACAGAATCAATGAAAGATTGTCAAACTTGGGCAACAACCAGAGTGCAAAAGACAACAACCTGTGCAAATACAAAAAGAAAGAAATAAGAATAAATAAATAAGCAATAAATATCGACAATATGAGGTGATGAGTCCTTGGAAGTGAGTCCATTGGTTGTGGGAACATTTCAGTGATGGGGAAAGAGAAGTTGAGTGAAGTTATTTCCTTTGGTTCAAGAGCCCGATGGCAGAGGGCTAATAACTGTTCTTGAACCTGGTGGTGTGAGCCCTGAGGCTCCTGTACCATTTTCCTCATGGCAGCAGTGAGAAGAGACCACATCTTGTGTGGTGGGGGTCCCTGATGATGGATGCTGCTATCTACATTTCATGTGAAAGTGCTCAATGATGGGGAAGGCCTTACCCGTGGATAAAACGTTTCTGACCCTTTTCTCAATCTCTCAGTCATCATCTCCGGAGACAAACTGACGACCGACATCTTTTATAAACCTACCGATTCCACTGGTTATCATGACTATACCGCTTTGGATAAAAAGTTACCTTTAAACGTTTAATTTTGAACTTGAATGTCAGTTTCCTAGTGTCTTTAGATCAATGGTCCATTGATCTGATTGTACTGAGGAATGGAAAAGTTGGAAGTAAATTCATTATCAAAGTATGTATATGACACCATATACTACCTTGAGATTCATTTTCTTCCAGGCATTCACAGTTGAATAAAGAAATACAATTAACAACTGCACACAAAGACTGACACATAACCAATGTGCAGAAGAAGACAAACTGTGCAAAAACAAAATGAATACATGAGTTGTCGAGTCCTTGAAAGTGAGTGTGTAGGTCGTGGAACTAGTTCAGAGTTGAGGTAAGTGAAGTTATCCACACTGGTTCAGGAGACTGATGGTTGAAGCATAACAACTATTCCTGAACATGGTAGTGTGGGACCTGAGGCTCCTGTACCTCCTTTCTGATGGTAGTGGTCTTGCCCAGCATTTCTACTGGTGTTGTGCTTATGACTTGCAATGTCCCTCTTCCTTGTTTATCAATCAGGATCTTGCTGGTGAACCCTGAATTCGCTGCCTCTTATGAAGTACACCTGTTGAAATTGGTTGCACTCTCTTTATTGATTTTGCTGTTGTTCTCTTTTCCTGCTGCCTCTTTGGCTCTCTATTCCACTTCTCACCTTGAGGATACAAGTGGTGGATATAACACGGCCTGGCATGGAAACACCAATGTCCGAAGATAGAAGAAGCCTACAATAGGTTGTGGGTACAGCCCATTCCATCACAGGAAAAGCCCTGGCTGCGCACACAAAATGCCGCAGGAACTTGATGAAGGGTCTTGGCCCGAGATGTCAACTGTACTCTTTTCTGTAGATGCTGCCTGGCCTGCTGAGTTCCTGTGGTATTTTGTGTATGTTGTTTGAGCAGTATATGGTGACATAGACATACAGTCGGCCCTCCTTATCCGCAAATTCCACATGTGCGAATTCAACCAACCGCGAAAACCTGGAAGTACTGTTCTAGCACTTCTTGTTCGAGCATGTACAGACTTTTTTTTCTTGTCATTATTCCCTAAACAATGCAGTATAACAACCATCTTACATAGCATTTGCATTGTATTAGGTATTATAAGTAATCTAGAGATGATTTAAAGTACATAGGAGGATGTGCGTGGGTAATCGTGGATCAGGATCGAAAAAAAAATCGGAAGTTCTCTTACCAAGTAAGTCAGAACAGTATTATCCGGTATTATTTAGTGTCAGTTAGTCAGACGTTTGTCTTAGTATATAGTATACATTTTACCTTTCTATGCATATAAAACACTTAAGAATGTATGTTTCAGAGCCGGGCTCAGGAACGGAAGTTCTCGGGATTCGGGACAGATTGCTCCCAAGTGCGTTCTACTCCGTGCTGGGTTGATGTGGAGGATCAAAAACCCAAAACCCCAAAATTAAACAACTGTGTTGCTTAGTAATAATTGTAGCTTTAATCGGGGCAGAGTCTTTCTCACTTTATCCTTTAAGATTGTTCCAATCGTTGACCGACTGTAGCCTAACGCTTTACCAATGACCGATGGCGTTTCACCTCTTTCCGATCGCTCTATTATTTCCACTTTATTTTCAATTGTGTTCATGATTATTTTCGTGAACAGAAACACTGCGGATTAAGTTCTCTGCTGCCAGGTCCTAAGTCTGGGGTTCTGCTGGGTCCTAAGGTGCACCTCATTGAGACAGGTTGAGTAAGGGACTTGAGCATCCGCGAATTTTGGTATCCGCGAGGGGTCCCGGAACCAATCCCTTGCGGATAAGGAGGGATGACTGTACTATGATAAATTTACTTTGATTCTACATTCATTATCAAGCTGATAGTGCTTGTACAGATCGCCCACTCTCAAACTCCTCCTGCCATTACGGTGTAAATAACTTTGGTTTCCCTTCCCCCTTTATTGGGATTCACTTACACTGTATTCCAACAATCTTATTCTAGGTTGGGGGGTCAAAAGCTTTTTTTTCATGGACCCCTACCGTTAACCAAGGGGTCCATGGACCAAAGGTTGAAAACCCCTGTTCTAGATCAGTGATTTATCCATTACATCTTAACTGGGCCAGATTTAGCCTTGGGTCATAAAAATTGCAAATCATTCTGAAGGTGTTCCAGAATGTGCCTTGTTCTTCATAACAAACCTAAGATTATGATTGCTATTACTTTGTTGCTCCCCATTCATAATTTAGTCTTCATTGTTTTTATTTTCTAATTCTGTATAATTTTTGAATGCCTTTGCTTTTTTTTTACTGCATGTCGTGCCCTGACCAACACTCCACTGCAAGTTCCTGATACATGTGAATGTTTATGGTGCATAAAGTTGATCCTTGATCGTTGATCCCACATGACCAGATCCAAAAGTTCATACCCTTCATCTTAGCCAGTGGTGGTATGGTTGTGTAGTGGTTAGCATAACGCTATCACAGTGCCACTCCTTCCCACTGTCTGTGAGGAGTTTGCAAGTTGTCCCTGCGGCTTGTTCTTCCCTTGAGGAAAAGCTTTTTCACCCAGAGAGTTGTGGATCTATGAAATGTTCTGCCTCAGAAGGCAGTGGAGGCCAATTCTCTGGATGCTTTCAAGAAAGAGTTAGATAGAGCTCTTAAAGAAAGTGGAGTCAAGGGATATGGGGAGAGGGCAGGAATGGGGTACTGATTGTGGATGATCAGCCATGAGCACAGTGAATGGCAGTGCTGGCTCGAAGGGCCGAATGGCTTACTCCTGCACCTATTGTCTGTTGGCTGTGTGGGTTTCCTCCAGGAGCTCTGGTTTCCTCCCACATTCCAAAGACGTGAGTTGTGGGCTATGTTGGCGGCAGAAGTGTGATGACACCTGCAGAATGCTCTCAGAACAACCCTTGCTGGTTTGATTTGATATAAACGATGTCTTTCGCTGTTTGGTTAGATGTACATGCGACAAGTGAAGATAATCTTTATATATTCTCTTTTAATTGAGGAAAGATCATTTGGATGTATCATAAATATCCCATCTCATAATTTTGTAAAATAATAGATTAGCGATTAAGTTAACATAATTCTTGTCCCAATAAATTTTAAATTGGTTGTAAATCTGCCATCACTGCTATACCATGCAAAAATATTTGTTTAGAATTCCGAAGAAAATCCATGTTATTTATTTCAAAATGTATACCATGTGGCCACTTTATTAGGTATACCTGTACATTTCTTCATTAATGCAAATATCTAATTAGCCAATCATGTGGCAGCAAGTCAACGCATAAAGGTATGCAGACAAGGTCAGGTTCAGTTGCTGTACAGACAAAGACATCAAAATGGGGAAGAAATGATCTATGTGACTTCGACCGTTTGATGATTGTTGGTGCCAGACAGGGTGGTTTGAATATTTCAGAAACTGCTGATCTTGTGGGATTTTCATACACAACAGTCTCTAGAATTTCCAGAGAATTTTGCAAAAAAATCTACACAGTGAGCAGCAGTTCTATGGGTGAAAATGCCTTGGTAATGAGGGAGGTCAGAGGAGAATGGCCAGACCGGTGACAGGAGGGCAACAATAACTCAGATAACCACATTACAGCAGTGGTGTGCAGAAGAGCATCTCTGAATGCCAAACACGTTGAACCTTGAAGTCGATTGGCTGCAGCAGCAGAAGATCACAAACAGACCTAATAAAGAGGCCACCAATTGCATATAAAATAACCTGTAACACAGTGCAATTTGTATTCAATAATCTTCAATAGGAGTTAATTTGCACAAAGTAACCTTTAACATTGAATATTGATTATGTAATTCAACATTCATAAATGTCTTACCAAATAAAGTGGCTTCCCCATCACCATTTAAAAACCTATTTAACATTTTAACAGAAATTATAATGACCTATATCATGTATCAAAAATCAATCACATCAGCTCTGCACTGCTTAAAGATTTCTTAAGTAAGGATATTTTATTTTGGATGTTATTTTTAGAGTAAGCATAATCTGAACACTTGCACTTCTGTTAATTCTCAGTGGCTATGCTATCACGGTGCTTATCTTAAATATATAAAATAGTTATGTCATCCACAAAGCAAAAAAAAATAACCTAAGTGGGGTTCATAGACACAAGTTTCTGATGATGTTAGAAACCCAGAGCAACGCACACAAAATGCTGGAGAAGCTCAGCAGGTCAGGCAGCGTCGATGGAAAAGAGTAAACAGTCTAATAGGGAAGGGGGAAGACGTCAGAATAAAATGGTGGGGGGGGGGGAGGAGAGGGGAAGGAGGACAGCTAGAAGGTGATTTGTGAAACCAGGCAGGAAGGAAAGGTGATAGGTGAAGCCAAGTAAGTAGTAAAGGTGATTTGTGAAACCGGGCAGGTAGGAAAGGTATGGGCTGGTGAGGAATAGATCTGGTTTGAGAGGAAAGGGAAGGAGGAGGAGATCCGGGGGAGGTGCTTGCCTTCTTGGAACAGAAGAACATAGAACACAGAACCTATGATGTTCCTCCATTTAAAATGAAAAAGAACCCAAGTGGGATTCATAGAACACACACAAAATGCTGGTGGAACGCAGCAGGCCATGCAGCATCTATAGGGAAAAGCACAGTTGGTGTTTCGGGCCGAGACCCTTCGTCAGGACTAACTGAAAGAAGAGATAGTAAGAGATTTGAAAGTAGGAGGGGGAGGGGGAAATCCAAAATTATAGGAGAAGACTGGAGAGAGTGGGGTGAAGCTGAGAGCTGGAAAGATGATTGGCAAAAGGGATACAGAGCTGGAGAAGGGAAAGGATCATGGGACGGGAGGCCTAGGGGGAGAGAAAGGGGGAGGGGAGCACCAGAGGGAGATGGAGAACAGGCAAAGAGTGATGGGCAGAGAGAGAGAGAGAGAGAGAGAGAAAAAAAGGAGGAAATAAATAAATTAGGGATGGGGTAAGAAGGGGAGGAGGGGCATTAACGTAAGTTAGAGAAATCAATGTTCATGCCATCAGGTTGGAGGCTACCCAGCCGGTCTATGAGGTGTTGTTACTCCAACCTGAGTGTGGCTTCATCTTGACAATAGAGGAGGCCATGGATAGACGTATCAGAATGGGAATGGGACGTGGAATTAAAATGTGTGGCCACTGGGAGATCCTGCTTTCTCTGGCGGATAGAGCGTAGGTGTACAGCGAAATGGTCTCCCAGTCTGCATCGGGTCTCACCAATATATAAAAGGCCACACCGGGAGCACCGGATGCAGTATACCACACCAGCCGACTCACAGGTGAAGTGTCGCCTCACCTGGAAGGACTGTCTGGGGCCCTGAATGGTGGTGAGGGAGGAAGTGTAAGGGCAGGTGCAGCACTTGTTCCGCTTACAAGGATAAGTGCCAGGAGGGAGATCGATGGGAAGGGATGGGGGGGTGAGGGAGACGAGTGGAGTAGGGAGTCGCGAAGGGAGTGATCCCTGCGGAAATCAGAGGGGGGGGAGGGAAAGATGTTCTTGGTAGTGGGATCCCATTGGAGGTGACGGAAGTTACGGAGAATTATACGTTGGACCTGGAGGCTGGTGGGGTGGTAGGTGAGGATAAGGGGAACCCTATCCCGAGTGGGGTGGCAGGCGGATGGGGTGAGGGCAGATGTGCGTGAAATGGGAGAGCTGTGTTTGAGAGCAGAGTTGATGGTGGAGGAACCTTTTAAAAAAGGAAGACATCTCCTTCATCCTGGAAGGAAAAGCCTCACCCTGACAGCAGATGTGGAGTGACGGAGGAATTGCAAGAAGGGGATGGCATTTTTGCAAGAGACAGGGTGGGAAGAGGAATAGTCCAGGTAGCTGTGAGAGTCAGTAGGCCTATAGTAGATATCAATAGATAAGCCATCTCCAGAGATGGAGGCAGAAAGATCAAGAAAGGGGAGGGAGGTGTCAGAAATGGACCAGGTAAATTTGAGGGCAGGGTGAAAGTTGGAGGCAAAGTTAATGAAGTCAATGAGCTCAGCATGCGTGCAGGAGGCAGCGCCAATGCAGTCGTTGATGTAGCGAAGGAAAAGAGGGGTACAGAGAGGCTTGGAACATGGACTGTTCCACAAAGCCAACAAAAAGGCAGGGATAGCTGGGACCCATACGGGTGCCTATGGCTACACCTTTGGTTTGGGGGAAGTGGGAGGAGCCAAAGGAAATCCCACTACCAAACACATCTTTCCCTGCCCCCCCTTTCTGCTTTCCACAGGGATTGCTCCCTACGCGACTCCCTTGTCCACTCGTCCCCCCCCCCCCCCCATCCCTTCCCATCGATCTCCCTCCTGGCACTTATCCTTGTAAGCGGAACAAGTGCTACACCTGCCCTTACACTTCCTCCCTCACCACCATTCAGGGCCCCAGACAGTCCTTCCAGGTGAGGCGACACTTCACCTGTGAGTCGGCTGGTGTGGTATGGTCCGTGCTCCCGGTGCGGCCTTTTATATATTGGTGAGACCTGACGCAGACTGGGAGACCGTTTCGCTGAACACCTATGCTCTGTCCGCCAGAGAAAGCAGGATCTTCCAGTGGCCACACATTTTAATTCCACGTCCCATTGCCATTCTGATATGTCTATGCATGGTCTCCTCTATTGTCAAGATGAAGCCACACTCAGGTTGGAGGAATAACACCTTATATTCCGTCTGGGTAGCCTCCAACCTGATGGCATGAACGTTGATTTCTCTAACTTCCGTTAATGCTGTTCCTCCCCTTCTTACCCCATCACTGATTTATTTATTTTCCCTTCCCTCCTAGCCAGCCAAGGGGCCGGGGGGGGGGGGGGGGGGTGGAGTGGCGCAATTGTAAACATACCCAGCCCTGAGATACCAGGTCATATGATTTCAGACAATCGGTTTATTGATCATTACAGAATGTCTCTGGTGCTTCCCGCTTCCTCCCCTCTCCCTTCCCCTTTTCCGAACCCTCTCCCTGCCCCCTTTGCACTCTCAGTCCACAATAGAGACCCATAAAATTGTAAGTGCATATATATCTGTGTGCTTGTGTGAGTGTGTGCATGCTTAAGGCTTTCAAAGGTACTATGGGCAAATGTGGATGTAGTAGTGCAAAAAGAGAGTTTTTAAAAAAGAAAAAAAGAGTAGTGAGGTAGTGTACATGGGTTCATTGTCCATTCAAGTTTGTGTAGTGGCGGGGAAGAAGCTGTTCACGGCTGACATAGAAGCAGAATTAGGCCATTCTGTCCATCGATTTTGCTTGGCTGATTTATTATCCCTCTCAACCCCATTCTTCTGTCTTCTCCCTGTAACCTTTGGTGCCCTGACTAATCAGGAACAATCAGCCTCCCAATGATTTGACCTCCACAGCTGTCTGTGACAGTGTATCCCACAGATTCACCACCCCCTGGCTCTGAAAATACCTCCTCATCTCTACCCCTTGTACTTTGAAGTTGTGCCCTCTGGTCCTACTCTCTATCGGAAACGTCCCCTCCACTCTATCTAAGCCTTTCAATATTTGATAGGTTTTAATGAGATTTCCCCTCCCTCCCCATTCTTCTTGGCCCCAAAGCCCTCAACCACACTTCAACATTAACCCTTTCATTCCTGGGATCCTTCTCACGAACCTGCTCTGGATCCTCTCCAAAGCCAGTAAGTGCATCCTTTCTTTGAAAAGGGGCCCAAAACTGCTCACAGTACTACAAGTACAGTCTGACCAATGCCTACGAGCATTTCATGTGCCCAACTCTCCTGCTTTGGAGTGGAATTCAGTGGCCTCAGAATCAGGTTCATTATCACTGACTTGAAGTCTGTCTTTTTGCAGCAGCAGTACAGTGAAAAATCATGAAATCACTATAAATTACAAAATAAATAAATCATGCCAAAGTGAAGAATAAAAGGTGTAGGAGCCATGCATCTGTTTTCTGTCTGCATTGTTTCCTGTGTTGCCCTTTTAAGACGGTAGCTCGTCATGTTGATGTTGGCATGGCAAAAACGAAGGGAATAAATTACGTATACATGCTTTGTTCTGGGCAGTTTAGAGCTGAGGGCCGTCGAGTATCACATCTTTTGTTGACCGCCTAACTTTGCTTGACTACATCTGAAATCGCTCAATTCTACTTAACTTTGACTAACTCTGCTTGCGTACATTTAATATCGCTGGTTTTGATTTCCTTGCTTCAAGATTGTATGTTTTGCTAGTTGCTAATAAAGGATCGACCACACTTCTTCAACTTTTTGAACATCATTATTGGATTGATCAGAGGGTGGGTCATACAGAGTAACTCCCCATGCTTGGACTCCAGCAGTGGCATTGGCTTCTTTGAGCTGCTGCTCTGGGTGTTCACGGGTTCATGGACTGCTCAAAAATCTGATGTGGGATGGAGGGGAAGCTGTTCCTGAATTGTTGAATGGGCAATTGTAACGAGAAGATGCCATGTCCTCCTTGGTGAATGTGGAGGGGTTTATGCCCATGATAGAGATGGCTGAGACCGCAACCCTCTTTCAACCTTGTTTGTTAGAGCCTCCTTGCCAAGTGGCGATGCAGCCAGTCAGGATGTTCTCCAGCATACACGTGTAGAAATTCACTAGAGTCAACCACGTCTCCTTAAACTCGAAACGAAGTACAGCTGCTGGCATGCCTCCTTCGTGATTGCATCAACATGCTGGGCTCAGGATAGATCTTCTGAGATGTTGAAGCTGCTCACGCTTTCTACTGCTGATCCCTCAATGAGGACTGGTGCATGTTCTCTCATCTTCCCCTTCCTGAAGTCCACAATTAGTTCCCTGGTCTTCCCAAGCTTTTGTTCTCCTGGCCGTTTTGTTTCATTTGCACTTGCCAACAGACTCACTGGGTAAAGGTCCTTTGCATTCTGAGCCCCATCTAACTTCCACACCGTCCAGGTTCATTTCCCACCGCCGTCTGTAAGGTCTTCCCATGACAGCGTGGGTTTTCTCTGAGTGCTCCAGTTCCCTCCCACATCCAAAGACCTGCTGGTTAGTAGGTTAATCGGTCAAATGGGTGTCATTAGGCAAAGCGGGCTCATAACCACACTGTGTCTCTGAGTGATTAAATATAGATGATTGCAGCAGATTAAAGAGGATGACAGCTCAGATATTTTTTACCATGGAACTGCTGAGTCACGGTCATAGAGCAGTGCAGCACAGAAGCATCTAGTCCACGCAGACCTGTATTCTGCTGAGTCTCATCGACCCACACCAAGATCATCCTTCCCACCTCTGTTATCCAAACTTCTCTTAAATGTCACAATCGAACCCCTGTTCACCACTTCCACACTCTGAGTGAAGTTCCCCCTCATATTTCACCCTTCACCTCTATAACCTCTAGTTGTAGTCTCACCCAACATCAGTGAGACTAGAGCTTGAGGTTTACTTGCATTTATTTATTACCCCTCACAATTCTGAATACCTCTATCAAGTCTCCCCCTCAGTCGCCTATGCTCCAGGAAATAAAGTCTTAACCTTTTCCTGTAACTCAGGTCCTCTAAGTCCCAGCAACGTCCTTGTGAATTTTCTCTGCACTCTTCCAATCATATTGATATCTTTCCTGTAGGCTGGTGACTGGAATTGCACACAATACTCCAAATTAGGTTTCACCAACATCTTTATAACTTCAGCATAACATCCCATCTCTAGTACAGTTGGCTCTCCTTATCCGCGGATTCAACCAGCTGCGGATCGGGAAAACCTGGAAGTTCTCTGTCCAGCACTCGTTTGAGCAGGTACAGACTATTTTTTCTTGTCATTATTCCCTAAATAATACAGTATAACAACTATTTACATAGCATTTACATTGTGTTAGGTGTTATAAGTAATTTAGAGATGATTTAAAAGTACAGGCAGTCCCCAGGTTATGAATGAGTTCCGTTCCTGACTCTATCTTTAAGTCAGAACAGCCATCTGCTATTATTTAGCGTCAGTTAGTCAAACGTTTTTCTTAGTATACAGTACATATTTTAACCTTTCTATGCATATAAAACACTTAAGAAACATACATATTTCAATAATAAAACCACTGCGTTGCTTAGTAATAATTGTAGCTTTCATCGGGGCAGGGCCTTTCACATGCTGCATTAAAATTGTTCCAATCATTGACTGACTGTAGCCTAACGCTTTTCCAATGACCGATGGTGTTTCACATCTTTCCAATCGCTTTATTACTTCTACCTTATTTTCAATCGTGATCGTGATTATTTTCGTGAACAGAAACACCGCGGATTCAGAGCTGCACCGCCCGGTCCTAATGTCCACCGCATGGAGACATGTTAAATAAAGCCCGGGGTTCCGCTGGGTCCTGAAGACCACTACACTGATTCAAGTTAAATAAGGGACTTGAGCACTCGCGTTTTTTGGTACCCGCAGGGGGGGTCTCAGAACCAATCCCCCCACGGACTGTACTTAGTATTTTGATTTATGAAGGCCAATCTGCCATTAGTACCAGTGATCTGTATTCCCTCAGACCTCATACCTGGTCTGTCTTGCCAAGCTGCCTTTGTGTTAAATTCTATCTGCCATTTGTCAGTCTATTTTTCCCAGCTGGTCCTGATCACAATGCAAGTTCTGAGTTATCGGGTGTGAGGTGTTTTAGGAGAAACCTGTTTATTCAATGAATGTCTCTTTGTTAAAATTTGTTTGACCTTGGGCTCGATCAGGAATTCCGATGATGCCAGATTAAACCAGTAGCTCCTTGAAACTTATGAGTCAAGTCAGAATAAAATTTAAAGATCTGAAAAAAATATTTTTGGAATGATTTATTTTATTTGTCACCGGAATATCAGAACATATAGTGAAATGGGTTGTTTGTGCCAAGCGACTGACACAGACCGAGGATTGTGCTGGGTGTAGCCCGCAGGTGTTGCAATGCACCAACATAGTATGGCCACAATTCACTAACCCTAACCCAGATATCTTTGGAATGTGAGAGGAATCTGGAGCCTCCCCCCCCCCCCCCCCACACCTGAGGAAACTCTCATTGTCTTGGGCAGAATGTACAAACTCCTTACCCCGGCTGCTGGAGCTTAAAGTGCCTTGCAGCCATACTGACCTAAGTTTCCAACCGGGCAGACTGTATTGCTTCACCAAGTATCAAATTAACACGCTCACCAGTTCCCTTGAAGGTTCTCGACCTGGAACGTCAGCTGTCTGCCTTGCCCAGACGGACCACGTGCTGGTGTGACAGCTGCTCTGCCCGCGACTGCAAGGAACGGCAGAGAGTTGTGTGACAGACCTCAGCACATCACGAAAATCAGCCTCCCCTCCATGGACTCTGCCTATACTTCTCACTGCCTCGGTAAGGCAGCCAGAGTAATTAAAGACCCCTCCACCCCATCAGGCAGGAGATACGAAATCAAGTATGCAGGCTGAAGAGCAGCTTCTACCCTCCTGTTGTAAGACTATTGAATCTGGTGCCTCCAGGACAAGTTCACACTACAATGTAAATTAACCAGTTTTGGATCACCTTTGGAATCTTTTCCTGTATTATGCCAAAAAGAATGAGAGTTGTTGAGAAGGTTACACCCTGCTACCAACTATGCAAAGGCAGTTAGGCTTGGTCTCTGAGTAGCACAGTTGGATGATGCTGAGGATGTTCTACGAGGCTGTGGTGGCCAGTGCTATCATGTTTGCTGTTGTGTGCTGGGGCAGCAGGCGAAGAGTAGCAGACACCAACAGAATCAACAAAATCATTCGTAAGGCCAGTGATGTTGTGGGGGTGGAACTGGACGCTCTGACGGTGGTGTCTGAAAAGAGGGTGCTGTCCAAGTTGCATGCCATCTTGGACAATGTCTCCCAGCCACTCCATAATGTACTGGTTAGGCTCAGGAGTACATTCAGCCAGAGACTCATTCCATCGAGATCTAACACTGAGCGACATAGGAAGTCATCCTGCCTGTGGCCATCAAACCTTACAACTCCTCCCTCGGAGTGTCAGACACCCTGAGCCAATAGGCTGGTCCTGGACTTATTTCCACTTGGCATAATTTACTTATTATTATTTAATTATTTATGGTTTTATTTTGCTATATTTCTACGCTATTCTTGGTTGGTGCGACTGTAACGAAATCCAATTTCCCTCAGGATCAATAAAATATGTCTGTCTGTCTGACTCTTGATCTCACAGTCTACCTTGTTATGACGATTGGATTGGGCTGTATAGTTGTTATTTCTCTTGTAGTTTAACTGCCTTAAGCTTGACTGAATTTTTGTACACACAATGGTCGTTTTATTAGGTACACCTGTAGTCCTGCTCGTTAATGCAAGTATCTAATCAGCCAATCATGTGGTGGCAGCTCAGTGCATTAAAGCATGCAGACATGGTCAAGAGGTTCAGGAGGTACTGAATGAAGTGGTCACTGAATGTATGTAAGTTTGTCAAGGTTTATAGGGAGGGTTGTAGGTCAGGGACCTATAAGCATATGGTTCCCAAGTGGTATTGCAGGTAGGGTGCTGAAGTATGCATTTGGCATTCCGTCCTTCATCCGTTAGGGCACTGAGTATACACTGAATGGTCATTTTACTGAGTACACCTACTTATTAATGCAAATATATAATCAGCCAATCATGTGATGGCAGCTCAATGCACTAAAGCATGCAGACATAGTCAAGAGGTTCAGTTGTTGTTCAGTACAAACATCAGAATGGGGAAGAAATGTGATCTAAGTGACTTTGGAATAATCGTTGGTCCCAGAAGGGGTGGTTTGAGTATCTCAGAAACTGCTGGTCTCCTGGGATTTTCAAACAGCGTTCTCTAGAGTTTACGGGGAACGGTGCAAAAGATCCAGTGGCCAGCAGTTCTATGGGTGAAAACACCTTGTTAATGAGAAATCAGAGGAGAGTGACAAGACTGGCTCAAGCTGAGAGGAAGTAACTCAAATAACCACAGTAGTGGTGGGTAGAAGAGCATCTCTGAATGGACAACACGTCAAAGCTTGAAGTGGATGGCTGCAGCAGCAGAAGATCACAGATGTACACTCAGTGGGCACCTGTTAAGATGCAGGAGGACCCTACAGGATACAGGAGTGGCCACTGCATGATTGTTCAAAGAGTTTTTAGTGTCTGTAGTTGCCTTTGTATTTTTCTGGTACCTTCTTGGTTTCTGTGGCGAGTGTCAGATTACTTGAATCTAGCCATTTAATTGGTTAACAGTTAGGAATTTTAATGGAATTTACTGTATCACTGCTCTGGCTTACGAAGTACAGACACCATTGTTCACTCTTTATCTGCTCTTTCCTCTTGCTTCTCCTTTCATCTTGTTTGTTGCAGCTCTTAATAAACTGATCATATGCAACAAGTTTTGTGCCTCATTTGTGGAGTCTTTGGAGCATCGGGGTCTAACGTGACCCTGCACTTTATTGCCTGTGTGCACTCATTTTCTCTAACGGTAACACTTTATTCTGCCTGCTCTAGTGCTTTCACTTGCAATGAATCGATCATCTGTTAAACTTTGTAACAGCATCTCAGTACACGTGATTACAGGAGGAATGGAGACTGGCTCGCCCCAATCAGCATCAATGGGACTGTCATTGAGAGGGCGAGTAGCTTCAAGTTCCTCGGTATACACACCACCGAAGATCTCACCCGGACTGTACACAACAGCGTCCCTTCCACCTCAGGTGACCGAAGAAATTCGGCATGAGCCCCCAAATCTTCAACACCATTGAGAGCATCCTGACGGGCTGTATCACCACCTGGTACGGGAACTGCACCAACCTTGACTACTGGATATTGCAGAGAGTGACACAGACTGCCCAGTGCATCTGTGGACTTGAACTTCCCTCCATTGAGAACATTTACATTAGCAGGTGTATAAAGAAGGCCTGGAAGGTCGTCGGGGACACCAGCTACCTCAATCATAAGCTGTTTCAGCTGCTTCTGTCTGGCAAATGGTACTACAGCGTTAAAGCCAGGACCAACAGGCTGCGGTTGGGACAGTTTCCTTCTACAAGCCATTAGATTTATAAATTCACATGTCTGTACACTGCGATGGAGTTATAACGCAAAGATTTTTACTCCCTCGCGTGGATATAAGGTAGAAATAAATGTAAATTCAATAACAAACCAATTTGCCCTCCCCTGAAGATGCCTGACCTGCTGAGTTCCTCCAGCATTCTGTGAGTTGCTCTGGATTTCCAGCACCTCTTGTGCCTGCATCTTGATTGGGACCAGAATCCCAAGCCCCATGCTGAGCATTGCACCTACCAGTGGACGAGGATTGCATTTATTGGCCAGGCGCATCGTCCGAGTTGGTGGGAGCAGGGAGCTTACAAATGGCTTTCTTCCCTTGTGCTCCAGTAAAGCTACGTTAGCCACATCGCTATCTTCTTGGATCGTGATGACCATAGTCCTGGGAGGGCGCCCAGGTTTCATCCTCCCATGCTTGGGTTCCCATGTGATGACTAGGCTGGCAGGTAGCTCAGGGTGGAGTAGATGGTGCCCCGCTAGTTTCAGTCTTCTCACCTCGATTTTAGTGGTGAGCATCGGTAGGTCGTCATAGAGCTCGACGTTCGTCATGTGCTGTTGCCAACTCACGTCAAGAGCCATCCGGAGAGTTTGTGTATAGCAGTCATCTAGTGACTTTCTCATGGTCTTGGTGAGTGTCCACGTCTCGTGAGAATGGACTCTCTGACTGCTATGAAGATCCTCTTTTTGAGCCCTCTGGTCAAGTTTGACCTCCAGATTTCCTTCATGTCATTCATAGCCATCCATGCCGGCACCTTCCATATCTTTATGTCCTTCTCCAAACTCGTCATTCTTGACCCGAGGTACTTGAAGTCTAAGACTTTCTTAATGGTATCATTCTTTACAGTCTTGAGAGAACCTTCATTGCAGTTGAACGGCATATACTCTGTCTTTTTAGCGTTTAGGTGAAGTTCAAAGTTATTGCACTCAATTTCCACTTTTGTCAGTAGCTGCTGTGCTTCATCCATCTGGTCAGAGAGCAGGACTATGTCATCTGCAAAATTGAGATCTGTGAGTGTAGCTGGTCTGACTATTTTGATTCATCCTGGTTTTATGGTAAAACCAAGCTTGTCATGATCTTTGGTAGCTTGACGTAGAGCGTAATCAAGGACGATTATAAAGTTGTAGGGTGCTAGAGTGTCTCCTGGCAGCACACCAGCTAGGACACTGCTGTTTCTCTGTCTGGTGATACAACTTTCGCCATGGTCTTGGTATAGCTGGACTCTGTTACTCTCAGTAGATGGTCTGGCACTCTGAAAGCTTTCAGGATCTTCAGCATTTTACCTCTGTGAATGGAGTAAAAAGCTTTGTGAAAATCGATGAAAGCAAGCACAGCTGGTAGACTGTTCTCCTTGACTTCCTCGATGATTCTACGGAGAGCAAGTATTTACATTACTGTTTTGCACTTCTGCCGAAAACCATTCTGATTGAATCTTAGCTCAGAGTCAATGGCAGTGCAAATCCTGTTCAAGATCATCTGATTGTATAACTTTGCTAAGATGCAGGTCAAGCTGATACTGTGGCAGTTATCTGTCTTCATGAGGGACCCAGACTTGGGAACAGGGATAGTGTTTGAGAGTGGCCATTGTTCTGGTTTGTTGCCTTTCATCAGTGCCGTATTGCATATGTCCAGCAAGATGTCGTCCAGGTCGCAGTTCTTAAGGACATCTGGTGATATCCCATCTGGTCCAGCGCTCCTGCCCTGTTTGAGAGCATATTTGGCTTTCTTCAGTTCCTCAATAGTGAATGGGCCGTCATCGATGTTGATTTGCGTTAGTATCGTGGGTATGTCCTTTTCTTCTTCCGTGAAGGTATTAGGTGATTTCAAAGGTATATTTAGAATTGACCACTCTACATTGTGGCTTGAACACACACCAATTTGCAGGTGATAAGCTTAATTCCAAACAAAATATTTGGAATCAAATTGGTTTTTGCACCATAAAATCTCAGAGCAATTCGGCACAATTACAGGTCCCTCGCCCCAACCACTCTATGCCAAATACGATGCCCACCAGTCTAGTCCCAATTCCAAAAATCCTGATGAAGGGTCTCAGCCCAAAACGTCAGCTCTTTATTCTTCTCTGTAAATGCTGCCTGTCCTGCTGAGTTCCTCTGGCATTGTGTGTGTGTGTGTGTGTGTGTGTGTGTGTGTGTGTGTGTGTGTGTGTGTGTGTGTGTGTGTGTGTGTGTGTGTTTGTTTGTTTGTTTGTTTGTTTGTTCTGGATATCCAGCATCTGCAGAATCCCAATTTCCTGGGTTCGGCCCAAATCCCTGCAAGCCCTGCACCTTCGTGTACCTATCCAAGTACCTCTTGTACCTGCCTCAACCTCAATCAGTATTTCCAGTAATTTATCCAGTGTGGTAAAATTCCTGTAATTGTTTTTTTCCCCATTGTACATGCTGAGTCCGGTGACGTGATCTTTCCATGACCACTATTGTTCCTGGCAGTTTTTCCTACAGAAGTGGTTTGCCAGTGCCGCCTTCTGGGCAGTGTCTTTACAAGATGTGTGACCGCAGCCATTATCGATGCTCTTCCGTGATTGTCTGCCTGGCGTCAGTGATCGCATAACCAGGACTTGTGATCTGCACCAGCTGCTCATACGACCATCCACCACCTGCTCCCGTGGCTCCACATGACCTTGATTTGGGGCTAAGCAGGTGCTACACCTTGTCCAAGAGTGACCTACAGGCTAGCAGAGGGAAGAAGAGTCTTACAGCTCCTTTGGTAGAGGCATAACTCCACCCCAATGGGAGTGACATTTGGTAATCCAGAAAATCTGTGAGACGGGCCACCAAAGTCCTGAGGGTGACAGATCATCGGAGTTTTATTGTAAACGGTTGTCTACCTGGCATCAGTGGTCACATCACCAGGACTTGTGATGTGCTCCATCCATCACCAGGACCATTCCCATCATGGCACTTAGAGTATTGTGAGCAGCTTTGTGTCTTTTATCAAGAAAGGGTTTGCTGGCAGTGGCAAGGGTCCGGAGGAGATTCACGAGTCTGATTCTGGGAATGAAAGGGCAAACATGATACGTGTTTGATGGTTGGACCTATTTAAAGTGGATATTAATAGGTTCTTGATTAGTAAGGGCAAAAGGTTATGGGGAGAAGGCAAAAGAATGCGGTTGGGTGGGATAATAAGTCAGCCAAGATGGAATGGTGGAGCAGACTCGATGGGCTGAATGGCCTACTTCTGCTGCTGTGTCTTATGGTGGGGCAAATGACTTGCAAAAGATCATCAGTGTCTGTGGCTGAGTAAGTGCATAATCGGCTGGAAGAACAGACAGTGCCTTTATGAGGTGGGAAGGGTGCGTGGTCTGTCAGGGCTGATTTTTCTTTCCCAGGTTACATCAGTGCAGATTACTTGGTAATTTTTCCCAAAGCGAGCCAGTGCTTTTCTCTCTGGATTGAAGGAGGACTGGAGGTGACTTAATACTTTATTCTCACCAAACAATTGATACTAGAGCGTACAATCATCACAGCGATATTTGATTCTGCGCTTCGCGCTCCCTGAAGTACAAATCAAAGTAAATATAATAAACATTTAAATTATAAATCATAATTAGAAAATAGAAAAGGGGAAGTAAGGTAGTGCAAGTTAGGTCCGGATATTTGGAAGGTACATCCCAGATCTGGGTCAGGATCTGTTCAGCAGTCTTATCACAGTTGGAAAGAAGCTGTTCCCAAATCTTTCCGTACGAATCTTCATGCTCCTGAACCTTCTCCCGGAGGGAAGAGGGACAAAAAGCGTGTTGATGGGTGGGTCTTGATAGAGATGTTCAGGAGGATAGAGATGCAGATTGAGTGGACAGCCAGTGACTCCTTCCCAGGGTGGAAATAGCTGATACTGGGAGCATAGTTTTTAAGCGATTGGAATAAAGTATAGGGAGGGATGTCAGAGGTAGGTTTTTTACACTGAGGGTGGTGAGTGTATGGGATTGGGTGCCAGGGAAGGGTGAATGTGGCAGGTACAACAGTATCATGAAAGAAACACTTGGACAGGTACAAGGAGAGGTGAGTCTTGGGAGGGCTGTGTGCTGTCCTGTTCCATGTTCTGGATGAACATGTAGTACTGTGCTCATATATATAGCTAGGGTGCTCAAAACCTTTGCAGAGTACTGTAGAAGATAGGAAAGTACAGTACAGCCCACAGTGTAATGCTGACCTTATTACCCACTGTACGATCAATCTAACCCTTCTCTCCTACAAAGCGCATACCCTCTATTTTCTTCTTTCATCCATGTGCCTGTTCAAGAGTCTCTCAAACACCCCTGTTATGTCAGCTTCTGCCATCACCTTGACAGTGCCTTCCAGGTAGTTACCACTCTCTCTGTAAATAAAGAAAACCTGCCTCTGATATCTCCTCAACAGTAACGATGCAGAATAACAAGTAACAGCTGCTGAAAAGTACATTGTGAGGACAAGAGTTCATCTTATTGTTCAAGAGTCCGATAAAAGTGGGACAGAAGTTATCCTTAAGCCAGGTGGCTTGTGGTTTCAGGCTTCTGTATCTTCTACCTGATGGGAGGGAATGTAGAACACAGTACAGGATCTTCTAAATTACTCCAGGGTCAATCTTCCCTCCTATATAGCCCTCCTTTTTTCTTTCATCCGTGTAAAGCCATTTCTGCCTGGGAAAACAGTCTCTGGCTGCCCACTCTATCTATGCCTCTTATAATTTTGTGCACCTCCATAAGTTGCCTCTCATCAACCTTCACTCCAAAAAGAAAAGCCCGAGCTTGCTCAGCATCTTCCCATGGAGGTGGTGGTGCAGAAGGACCTGTGTTCCTATGACAAACAACAGAAAGTCTGCAGATAATGGAAATCCGAGCAACACACACAAAATGCTGGAGGAGCCTACCAGCTGTTACGTCTTTGAACTGTGGGAGGACACCAGAGCACTGGGAGTTCCTCCAGCATTTTGTGTGTGGGGCCTGTATCCCTACTGCTTTCCTCAGTGACTCCCCCCCCCCCCATCTCTTTCTTCATCTCCACCCTCCCACACAATCAGATGTAAAAACATACGTCTGCTGTGGCCCTCCTCTCCATCCCACCCTCAGTCGCTGACCAAGTGTCACAATGCTCCCTGCTTCTGCTTAGTAGCGTGACCTACCGTGGGTGTGTGTGATGTGGCTCTGCATGGTTGGACTTTGGGAGTGTAACCTTGCATGTGTCAGATCGAGGAGATTTCTCTTTACTGAGTGAATATTACAGTAACTCGAGTGTGTTGTTAATGTGGGCAGGTTTTGCTTGATGTCCACAACTCTTTTATTCTATTAATTCATTAATCTCTTCCAGCCCTTCGAGCTGCACCTCCCTGTAACCCTCAATTTAACCCTCACCTAATCACTGGACAATTCACAATGACCAACTAACATACCAACTGTTGCATCTTTAGACTGAGAGAGGAAACTGGAGCACCCGGGGAAAACCCACAGGGCTACAGGGATAATGTACAAACTCCTTACAGGCAGTGGTAGGAGTTGAACCTGGGTCCATTGTGCTAACCAATAGCTACCCTCTGAAGTGGGAAAAATTCAGGAGGTGACTGTTCAGTCCATTTTCTATACACTCAATTGCCACTTTAATAGGTACTCCCTGAGTGTCTGTTCGTGGTCTTCTGCTGCTGTAGCCCATCCACTTCAGGATTTGACATGTTGTGTATTCAGATGCTCTTCTGCACATCACTGTTGTAATGTGTGGTTATTTGAGTTACTGTTGCCTTCCTGTCAGCTTGAACCAGTCTGGCCATTCTCCTCTGACCTCTCTCACTAACGAGGCGTTTCTGTGCCTGCTTATAACTGGATGTGTTTTGGGTTTTTTTTGCACCATTTTCTGTAAGCTCTAGAGATTTAAAAATTATTTTAAGTTACAAAAAGAGGTGAGGTGGTGTTCATGGGCTCATTCTCTTTTCAGAAATCTGACGGTGGAGGGGAAAGGTTACAATATCGATTGTGGCTCTTTGGTCTCCTCTATCGCCTCCCCTGTTGGGAGTAATGAGAAAAGGGCACGGTGACAATACTCGATGATCTTTGTTGAGGCATCCCCTTGTAAAGAGGCCATGCCCTGGGTGATGGGGGTCCTTAATGATGGATGTCCCCTTCTTGAGCCATCCCTTGTCCTTGATGCTGAAAAGGCTAGTCCCTGTGCTGGAGCTGCCTGAGTTTACAACCATGTCGAGGCGCCTCCAGACCAGGCTGGGAGGCAACCCATTCGAATGCTGTCCACGGTACACCTGTAGAGTCCTTGGTGACGTACTTCTCAAACTCCCAATGAAGTATAGCTGCTGCAGCTCCCTCTTCATGATTGGGTTGATGTGTTGGGTGTTGGATAGATCCTCTGAGATGCTAATGCCCAAGAGCTTGAAACTGCTCACCCTTTCCACCATTGACCCATCAGTGAGGACCGGTGTGTGTTCTCCCAACTTCTCCTTCCCGACAGATATAGAACAGTAACTGGCCCTTCTGGCCCAATGAGCCTGTGCTGCCCAATTACACCCATGTGACCAATTAACCTACTGACGTCTACGTCTTTGGACTGTGGGAGGAAACTGGAACGCCCAGAGGAAACCTACACGGTCATGGGAAGAATGTAGAAAATCCTTATAGACATCAGTGAGAATTATGAAATATTATGCTATTGTGCCATCCCCTAAACTTCACAATCAATGCCTTGGTCTTTGCTGACGCTGAATGTGAGGTACTTGTTGCGGCATCACTCAGCCAACTGATCTGTCTTGCCCCCGTATGCTTGCTCGTCACTATCTGATGTCTGGTATCAGCGGTGAATTTATAGTTGACATTTCAGCTGTGTCTAGCCACACACTCAAGGTGCAAAGAAATTACTATCCAAGTATACTACGCTGACATTCATTTTCCTTGTAGTCATTCACGGTAAAACAAAGAAATACAATAAAATCATTGAAAAACAACATCCAAACAACAACTGATAAACAACCAACTGTGCAAATATACATAAAAAAACAAATAATAATAAAATATGTAAGAACATGGGTTGTCGAGTCGTTGAAAGTGAGTCTGTAAGTTGTGGAATCAGTTCAGAGTTGAGGTGGGTGAAGTTATTTACACTGGTTCAGGAGCCTGATGTTTGAAGGGCAATAACTGCTCCTGAACTTGGTGGTGTGCGACCTGAGGCTCCTGATCGCAGCAGTGAGTAGAGAACATGGTTTGGATGGTGGGAGGTGTGGTCCTTGATGATGGATACTGAATTGAATTTATCACTTACATCCATCATATACATGAGTAAAAATCTTTACGTTAAATGTGCAATGTGCAATTTATAGTAATTTATAATAAATATTATATACAACAGGATAGTCAATATAATATAGAAATACAATGGTGTCAGCATGTTAATTAGTCTGATGGCCTGGTGGAAGAAGCTGTCCCAGAGCCTGTTGATCCTGGCCTTTATGCTGCGGTACAGTTTCCCGGATGGTAGCAGCTGGAACAGTTTGTGGTTGGGGTGACTCGAGTCCCCAATGATTCTTTGGGCCCTTTTTATACACCTGTCTTTGAAAATGTCCTGAATAGTGTGTAGTTCACATCTAGAGATGCACTGGGCTGTCCACACCACTCTCTGCAGAGTCCTATGATTGAGGGAGGTACAGTTCCCACACCAGGCAGTGATGCAGCCAGTCAGGATGCTCTCAATTGTGCCCTTGTAGAAAGTTCTTAGGTCCAACCTCTCAAAGCATTTCTTGGGGCAGTGCTGCTTGTAGATGTGAGTGCTGGGTGTGTGGGGCTTTGCCTGAGACAGACTGGGCTGTATCAGCTACTTTTTGCAGGCTTTTCCGTTCTTGTGCATTGGTGTTTCCTTGCCAGGCTGCAATACAGCCAGTCAGGATATGCTTCACTAATCATCTACAAAAGTCTTGAGACATTCCAATACACGTCTTATTCAGGAGCTCATTCTCAGCCCGTTCCCCCTCATAAAATTCCTGTCAGCTCCTGTCATTTTGCCTTAGCAATATCTTTCCCACTTTAAAACCCACCAGGCCCTCCTCTGGGGGCAAAGGCAGCTCGACCGAGCTAGCTGCCTGGTAAGCGCGCTGGTGGTTCAGCATGCATTACACACGCTGGCCATCTCTACGCCCCACTCTCCAACACGATGCAGAGCTTCCATTGAAATAGCAGCTGTCCCCCACACAGATGCTGCTCGACCCTCTGAATTCCTCCTGCAGCTGGCAAATCACTTGGGCTTTTGCATCTCTTCAGTCAGCGGAGGTCAGGAGGGATTGTTCGTTCTATTGTAAAGCTCCCATCCCATTGCGACTCTCAACAGTGCAGTAACATCCTGCAGGGAGGCTTTGCCTGGCTTAGTGCCACCAAGCACAGTTGCACAGCACTGAAACATTTTAACCGTCGAACACCCATTTACACCAATCCCCTTTCATTGGAGTCGTGGATATAAAGCAGAGAAAAAGGCCCTTTGGCCCAACTCGTCCATGACAACCAGCCTTTTACCTGATCTAGCCCCTTTTCTTGTGTTGGCCCATATCCCTCTAAACAAGGGCTACCCAGCCTTTTTAATGTCATGGACCAATATCATTAACTGGTGGACCCCCAGTTAGGAAACCCCTGCAAAACATTTCCTAATCATGTACCTGTCAAAATGTCTTAAATATTCTCTTTGGAGAGGAGGAGGATGAGTGGTGACTTGAAAGGGTTGTATAAGATGACAAGAGCCATAGAACGAATGGACAACTAGAGACTTTTGCCCAGGACAGAAATGGTTATATGAAGGGTGTAACTTTAAGGTGATTGGAGGAAAGTAGAGGGGGTGGTGAATGTCAGCTGTAAGTTTTTACACAGAGAGTGATGGGTGAATGGAATGACTTGTCAGGGATGGTGATGAGACAGATACATTAGAGGAAATCACAAACACAGGAAAGTCTGGCTAGAAATCCAAAAACACACAAAATGCTGTAGGAACTCAGTAGGTCAGACAGCATCCATGAAAACGAATAGACAGTCGGCAGTTCGGGCTGAGACTCTGCTCTAAGTTAGGCACACGGATGATAGAACAGTTGAGTGCTAAATAGGGAGGAAGGGTGAAATTGATCTTGGATTAATTTAAAAGTTTGGCACAACATCATGGTCTGAAGGGTATGTTCTGTGCTCTGTGTACTATTGAAATTGAACTTGTCTCCACCACTTCCTTGGGCAGTTCATTCCACATACCCAGCAGCAGCTGTGTGGAAAATGTTGTCTCTTCACATTCATCTTCAATCCTTCCCCTCTCTCCCTCTTACCCTGGTGGAACGACTGTGATCATTCACCTCATCCATGCCCCTCAGGATTCAGAATCAGGTTTATTATCACTGATATATGTCGTGAAGTTTGTTGCTTTGCAGCACCAGTACAGTACAAGAGATAAAAATTGAGGTAAATTACATTAAGAAATGTAAATAAATAGTGTTAAAAGAAGGATAATGAGGCATTATTGTCTTTAGCCTCCTGCATCTCCCCTTTGATGGTAGCGATGAAAAGAGAATATGTCTTGGATGATGGGTTCCTTCATGATCGATGCCGCCTTCTTGAGGCATCACCTTTTGAAGGAGTCCTTGATGCAGGGGAGGCGAATGCCCGTGATGGAGCTGGCTGAGTTTACAACTTTCTGCAGCTTTTTCCAATCCTGTGCAGTGGCTCCTCCATATGCAGCCAGCTCTCCACGGTATAGTTGTAGAAATTTGTTCAAGTCTTTGGTGGGTGTACCAAATTTCCTCACACCTTTAATGAAATATAGCCACTGTCATGTCATCTTTGGAAAAGCATCAATATGTTTTGGCCTAGGGTATATGATCTGAGATTTTGACACTAGGAACTTGAAGTGCTCACCCTTTACACCGCTGACACCTCCATGAGGATTGGTGTGTGTTCCATCCTCTTCCCCTTCCGGAAGTCCACAATTATCTGCCAATGAATGGTTTGTTGCTGCAGCACCACACAAGAAGCTGATCTATCTTGATACATTTCGGGGAGGCAACAGTTATTCAGTCTCTCCTGACAACCCAAGCCCTTTGGTTGATATAACATCCTCTGTAGCCTTCCCAGTTTAATTTTTCCTGCGTTCACAGCACCCTCTCCAATTCTCCCCTCACTAAGCTCTAAAGGCCAGTTTGCAACTGATAATGGAGCTACGAGCTTGTGTTGGGGATGAGGGTGGACACTGGAGCACCTGGGAGTAATCCACATGATCACAGGGAGAGAGTGCAAACTCCACACGTAATGCCGGGGTCCAGATTCGAACCTGGGCCCCGAGAGCTGTGAGGCAGTGGCACTACCTGCTGGTGGGAAACGGGCAGTCACCGTCTTGACATGAAACACTGACTGTCCATTTCCCTCCGCAAATGTGTTCAGTTCTGGTCGCCTCATCGTAGGAAGGATGTGGAAACTTTAGAGAGGGCGCAGAGGAGATTTACCAGAAAAAACTTCCTGGATTAGAGAGCTTATTTTCTGTAGCTAGTTTGAATGAGTTGGTGCTTTTCTCTTTGGAGTGAAGGAGGATGAGAAGTGACTTGATAGAGGCGTACAAGATGATTAGAGGCGTAGATCAAGAGGATAGTTCCCATACACCAGGTTCAGGGACGGTTATTACCCGACAGCCAACAGGCTCCTGAATTGGCAAGGATAATTTTGATAAATGTTCTCAATACTATTTTTTATTTGTTTGCACAGTTAGTCATCATTTGCTTATTGTTTCCTGTTATTTGTCAGGAAATTGTTTATTGTTATTGTCTCCTGTTATTGTTTATGAGGAAAGCTTGAGTGAGCTGGAGCTTTTCTCTTCAGGGTGAAGGAGGATGAGAGGTGTGAGAGATGGAGTGAACACAGCACAGTACAGGCACTTTGGCCCACAATGTTGTTTTAACCGGCTCTATGATCAATCTAGCCCTTCCCTCCTACAGAGCTGCCCATTTTTCTATCATTCATGTGCCTATCTAAGAGTTTTCTAAATGTCCCTAAGGACATATCTGTCTCTACCACCACCCCTGGCAGTGTGTTGCATGCACCCACCACTCTTTGTGTAAAAAAAAAATGAATAAGTGAATAAATACTTGCATACTTTAAAAAAAAACCTGTATCTGACATCTCTGTACACTTCTAGTCCGTGCCGAATGCTTACTCTCACCTAATCCCACCGACCTGCACTCAGCCCATAACCCTCCATTCCTTTCCTGTCCATATACCTATCCAATTTTTTTTTTAAATGACAATACCGAACCTGCCTCTACCACTTCTACTGGAAGCTCGCTCCACACAGCTACTGCTCTCTGAGTGCAGAAGTTCCCCCTTGTGTTTTGTGTTTTGCTAAACTTTTGCCCCCTAACTCTCAACTCATGGCCTCTTGCTTGAATCTCCCCTACCCTCAATCAAAAAAGCCTATCCACGTCAACTCTATCTATCCCCCTCATAATCTTAAATACCTCTATTAAGTCCCCCCTCAACCTTCTACACTCCAAAGAATAAAGACCTAACTTGTTCAACCTTTCTCTGTAACTTAGGTGCTGAAACCCAGGTAACATTCTAGTAAATCTCCTCTGTACTCTCTCTATTTTGTTGACATCTTTCCTATAATTCAGTGACCAGAACTGTACACAATACTTAAAATTTGGCCTCACCAATGCCTTGTACAGTTTTAACATTACATCCCAACTCCTATACTCAATGCTCTGATTTATAAAGGGCAGCATACCAAAAGCTTTCTTCACCACCCTATCCACATGAGATTCCACCTTCAGGGAACTATGCACCATTATTCCCAGATCACTCTGTTCTACTGCATTCCTCAATGCCCTACTAGATAGGCACATGGATGATAGAAAAATGGAGGCTGATGTGGGAGGGAAGGGTTAGGTTGATCTTAGAGTAGGTTAAGCAGCACCATCGGACGAAGGGTCTGTACTGTGCTATATTCTAAATAATTAAAAAGGAATGAGATTGGATTGTTGGTGAGGGAGAGACATACTAGAGTTAAAATACGATGAACTGAACTCCTGGAGAGTGCGATACAACTTGGCAAAGTTCTCATTCCATTTCCCAATGACATCCATGGTTTGGTTTCATCATTTCACCAAATTAACCCAAGAAATTATTCAAGTCAATAGATTAATACATCTTCCACCTAACCCAGAAAACTGCTTGATGGTGCCAAAGTTCAAAGTGCATTTATTGTCAAAGTATACACATGAGATCAATATAATGACCGGTGCGCACAAAATTCTTGTGCTGAGCAATTTTTTTTGCCCACTGACGATAACATGTGTGCACTGAATAATTTCTTCAATATAAACAATAGAAATAAATCAGTACTAAAATCTGCAGACAGATCATCGCAAACTCCAGGTGGCCAACACTGTTCGTGTCAGAAACCGGAAAAGGAAATGTGATTGTGTACGATCGTGAAATATACTCAACATGCCAACGAGGTAGAGAGTGACACCCTTTTGTGCGCTTGTAACAAAAAATGTGCTAAGAGGAAACATTGCTTAGAAATTTATTTTCTTGTAGGCATTAACAAGGAAATAAGGAAATACAATCAAATTTATGAAAAGCTGTGCATGAACAAAGACTGACAAACAACCAATGTGCAAAAGAAGACAAATTGTGCAAATAAATAAATAAATTATACCCAGTATGTGAGTTGTTGAGTCTTTGAAAGTAAGTCTGTAGGTTGTGGATTCAGTTCAGTGTTGTGGTGATGTGCCCATTTTAAGCACCGTTCTAAGGCCATCCGTCAGCCTCTGAAGCTCCAAGGAATGAAGTCCCAGCTTATCCGGCCTCCCTCCATGACTCAGTCGCTCAAGTCCCAGCAACATCCTCATAAATCTCTGCATTCCCCTCTCAGTTACAGACAAGGTGCAATTCGGACAGCACTGCAGCGTAGAGATTAGCGAAATGCTTTACAGCTCAATGTTGAGGTGAGTGAAGTTACCCACACTAGTTGAGAGGTAATAACTGTTCCTGAAACTGTTAGTGTGGGACTAGAAGGTGGATGGTGGAATCCCTGATGATAGATGCTGGTCTCTTATGGCAGACAGGAGAGACCCATGTACATGTCATAAAGCTGATAAATTTTTGTCCTTTGCTCATTGACCCTCACCACGTAGGTAGATTGGAATCAAGGTAGAATACCTACAGTCCAGTGAAAAGCATTGTTTTGCTTGCAATCCTCACAGATCAGTCCAGACAGAAGGACATCAAGGTACAGGTGAAGGTAAGGCAGTGGATTTTGTCATTCTCTGCTTTCAAGCCACCCACCATCCAGGCCATGCTCTCTTCCTGCTTCTGCCATTGTGAAGGAGGTACAGGAGCTTTAGGCCGCCAAGGTCCATGAACAGTTATTACCTTTCAACTACCCTTCAGGCCCATGAAGCAGTGTGGATAACTTCACTCACCTCAACACTGAACTGATTCTCCGACCTACAGATTCAAGGTCTCTACAACTCGTGACCTCAATTTTATTTTTTGTTATTGTAATTTTTTTTGTATTTGTTTAGTTTGCTGTCTTGCACATTGGTTGTCAGTCTTTGTGTGCAGTTTTTCATTGATTCTATTGTATTTCTTTGTTCTACTGTGAATGCCTGCAAGAAAATAAATCTCAGGGTAGTATATGGTGACATACAGTATATTATTATTTTATTGTCACCAAATAGTTGATACTAGAGCATACAATCATCACAGCGATATTTGATTCTGCGCTTCGCGCTCCCTGTAGTATAAATCAGTAGTAAATATAATAAAAATTTTAAATATAAATCATAAATAAAAAATAGAAAAGGGAAAGTAAGGTAGTGAAAAAAAAACCCCGAGAGACAGGTCCGGATATTTGGAAGGTACGGCCCAGATCCGGGTCAGGATCTGTTCAGCAGTCTTATCACGGTTGGAAAGAAGCTGTTCCCAAATCTGGCCGTACGAGTCTTCAAGTATATGTAATTTGATAGTAAATTTACTTGGAACTTTGGACAGAGCGTACTCTGCCTGGTGGGTTTTGATCAGTGGTGTTCCACAGAGAAAGCTGAGAAACAGGACCTCCAACAGTAGTAAGGATATGATCCACGAGTTACAATGGGAGATAGAAAATGGATGCCAAAAGGTCAAAGTGCAGTAGTCATGGGGGATATCAATATTCAGGTTATTGGGAAAATCAGGTTGGTGCAGGAATTCAAGAGGGCGAATTTCTAGAATCCCTACAAAATGGCTTTTTAGAGCAGCACCTGTTCGAGCCCAGGAGAAAATCAGCTATTCTGGTTTGGGTGTTGTCCAATGAACTGGAATTGATTAGAGAGTTTAAGGTAAAAGAACCCTGAGGGGAAAGTGATTTTAAATCTGAGCAGGAGAAGCTAAAGTCAGATGTATCAGCATTTCAGTGGAGTAAAGGGAATTACGAGGCATGAGAGAGCAGTTATCCAGAATTGTTTGGGAAAGAACGCTGGCAGAGATGATGGCAGAGCAGCAGTGGCTGGAATTTCTGAAAACAATTTGCAAGGCACAGGATATGTACATGCCAAAGGAAGAAGTATTCTAAAGGCAAGATGACACAACTAAGCTAACGGCGGAAGTCATATTCAACATAAAAGCCAAAAAGAGGGTATTTAATAGAGCAAAAATTAGCGGGAAGTTAGAGGATTGAGAAGCTTTTAAAAACCAACAGAAAGCAACAAAAAAAAGTTATTAAGCTAAAGATGGAATCTGAAAGAAATCTAGCAAACGGTATTAAAGAGGATACCAAAAGTTTCTTCGGATAAAGTGTAAAAGAGAGGCAAGAGTGGGTATCATTCTGCTGGAAAACAGTGCTGGAGAGGTAGTAATGGGGGACAGGGGAATGGCAGATGAACTGAATCAGTATTTTACATCAGTCTTCACTGTGGAAGACTCTAGAAATTCCAGGTGTCAGGGGTCATGAGGTGTGTGAAGTTACCACTACTAGGGAGTAGATTCTTGGGAAGTAGAAACATCAGAAGGTGGATAAGTCACCTGGACCAGACGGTGTACACCCCAAGGTTCTGAAAGAGGTGGCTGAAGAGATCGTGGAGACATTAGTAATGATCTTTCAAGAATCACTAGATTCTGGAATGGTCCCAGGAGACTGGAAAATTGCAAATGCCACTCCACTCTTCAAGAAGGGAGAGAGGAAGAAGAAAGGAAACTATAGACCAGTTAGTCTGATCTCAGTTGTTGGAAAGATATTAGAATCGATTATTAAGGGTGAGGTCTCAGGGTACTTGGAGACACACGATATAAAGGACTGTTAGTCAGCATGGTTTCCTCAAGGGAAGATTTTGCCTGATAAATCTATTGGAATTCTTTGAAGAAAGATGGATGGACAAAGGGGATTTGGATGATGTTGTGTACTTGGATTTTCAGAAGGCCTTTGACAAGGTGCCACCATGAAGCTGCTTATCAAGCTACAAGCTCACGGTCTTACGGGAAGGATCCTAGCATGGATGAAATAGTGGCTGATTGGAAGCAAGCAGAGTGGGAATAAACTGAGCCGTTTCTGGTTGGCTGCTGGTGACTAGTGGTGTTCCACAGAGGACTGTGTTGGGACTAACTCTTTTTATGTTATATATCAGTGATTTAGATGATAGAATTGATAGCATTGTTGCAAAGTTTGCAGGTGATACGGAGATAAGTAGAGGTACAGGTAGTTTTGAGGAAACAGAGAGGTTACAGAAGGACTTAAACAGATTAGGAAAATGGACAAAGAAATGCAGATGGAATACAATGTCAGGAAGTGTGTGGTCATGCGCTTTGGTAGAAGAAATTAAAGGGTTGACTATTTTCTAAATGGAAAAATCTGAGGTATAAAAGGATTTGGGAGTTCTTATGCAGGATTCCTAAAGGTTAATTTTCAGGTTGAGACTGTGGTGAGGAAGGCAAATGTGATGTGAGCATTCATTTCAAGAGGACTAGAATATAAAAGCAAGGATGTAATGTTGAGACTTTATAAAGTTATTGGTGAGGCTTCACTTGGAGTGTTGTGAGCAGTGCGGGGGCCTTTATCTTAGAAAGATGTGCTGAAACTGGAGAGGGTTCAAAGGGGGTTCACAAAAATAATTCTGGGAGTAGGAGACTGTTCGATGTCTCTGGGCCTGTATTCACTAGAATTCAGAAGAATGAGAGTTGACCTCATTGAAACCTATTTAATGGTGAAAGGCCTTGATAGAGTGGATGTGGAGAGGATGTTTTCTATGGCGGGAAAATGCAAGACCAGAGGACACAGCCTCAGAATAGAGGGGCATCCTTTTAGAATGCGATGAGGGGGAATTTCTTTAGCCAGAGAGTAGTGAATCAGTGGAATTCAATGCCACAGGTAGCTGTGGAGGCCAAATCTTAATGTATGTTTAAGGCAGAGTTTGATAGATTCTTGATTAGTCAGGGCATAAAGGGATACAGAGGGGGGTAAGGCAGGAGATTGAGGCTGAGAGGAATGATGGATCAGCCATGATGAAATGACGGAGCAGACCTGATGGGCTAAATGGTCTAATTGTGGCCTTATAGCTTATGGTCTTGTATTGATAATAACCATACTTGGACCTTGACAAGGTCCTGCTTAGCAGGTTGGTCACATGTGATTTAGAGAGAGCTGGTGAGGTTGATTCAGAATTGGCTCAATTATAAGAAGTAGAAGGTGATGATTGAAGGTCCATTCTCGGGCTGGAAGTCCATGACCAGTGGGCTTCCCCAGGGCTCAGTGCTGGGACCTGGGTTATTCTTAATTTTTGTAAATGATTTGGATATCACTGGTCCATGGCACAATTAGCAGGTGAGGCCAAGTTATAATTAAAGCAGAGGTTGATGGGTTCTTGATTAGTCCAGGAGACCGGTGATGGGGAGACCAGGGGGAAGGCAAGACAGAGAAAAAGAGATCTCAACCATCAAAAAAGAGGCATCCATCGTTAAGGACCCCCATCACCCAGGCCATGCCCTCTTTTTGTTGCTGTTATCAGGAAGGTGATACAGGAGCCTGAAGGTGCACGCTCAGTGATTCAGGAACAGCAGATCAGTGTGTGAACAGCCTTCTCAATATTTCACTCTCTCTTTACACTTGGTATTTATTTTTTAATATCTTCTTTTTGCAATTGCTATTAATTTCTCTGTGTAGTACTGCTGCCACAAGTTTCGTAACATAGATCAGCGATAGTTCTGAGATTGCTCAGATCAGATGAAACTTCTCGGTAATCAGTGGTGATCGTGCCGAGCTGCACTGTGTTGGGTGTTGCAACACCCATCACACTGCAGAGAAGCAGTCCCCTTGGCTCACCGTATCAGTGCCAACCATTGTGCCCTTCTATACCAAACGCTGGAAAAAAGTGAACAGTCAACATTTTGAGCCGGGGCCTGTCTTTGGGACTGAGAAGGACGGGGAAGATAGGATGGTGGGGGGGGGGGGGCGTGGGGAGGAGAAAGAGGAGATAGGTGAAGCCAGATGGGTGGGAAAGTTTGAGGGCAGGAGAAGAAAGAATATAATGGGAGAGGAGAGTGGGTCGTGGGAGAGAGGGAAGGAGGAGGGAATCCAGGGGAAAATAATAGGCAGGTGACAAGAAGTTAAAGGTGAAAGGTCAGATTGGGGAATAGAGGAGGAAGGGAGGGGTGGAATTTATTCATCGAAAGGAGAAATTGATATTCATGCCATCCAACCTTAGTCCACAGAAAAAACTCATTTCAATCCACCCCCTTGCTCTTCCCGCTGCTAATCGAGTAAAAGCCGTGCAACATATCGCGACATGCCTGGCTGGCAGGGTGGTTGCCCGTTCTGTGGCCGTGTTCTACAAGGGCTGTTCATTTAATCTTTCAGCTTCCTACATTGTCAGCGACATGACCGACCTGCGGCTTCTGGAGAGCCGGGGGGACCCCGGGCGGACGCAGGAAGTCATGTGGTACTGGATAAACCGAAACGGGACCGTGGGCCAGCTGCTGCATCTCCTGACCAGCCTCAACCTGCAGCGACCTCGAGACATCATCCTCTCGTGTGAGTTGCAATCCCGTGTAAATCGGCCGAATTGGTAATTTGTTTGATTATTGTCACGTACTGAGGTACAGGCAAGGGGCACCACGGTGTCAGAGTTCAGAGTTCAATTCCGGCATCCTCTGTAAGCAAGTGTCCACCCAAGTATGTTCCTCCCTGTGTGCGCGTGGGTTTCCTCCCTCAGTCCAAAGACATGCAGGTCAGTAGTTTAATTGGTCATTGTAAATTGTCCCATGATTAGCCTAGGGTTAAATTGGTGGGTTGCTGTGAGGTGTGGCTCTGGGGAGCCGGAAGGGTCTAAACCACACTTTATCTCTAAAAACAGACTTGTCTTGTGTACGGTTCACACAGGTCATGACAACAGTGCATTGAGGTAAAACAGTAACAGAAAGCAAAACAAGAGAGAATCTTCAGGTGCCGGAAATCCAAGCAACACACAAAATGCTGGAGGAACTCAGCAGGCCAGGCAGCATCTATGGGAAAAAAAAGTACAGTTGACGAAACCCTTCAGCAGGACCCTCGTGCTTTTTTCCATAGATGCTGCCTGGCCTTCCGAGTTCCTCCAGTGTTTGTCCTGTGTTGAACAGAATGCAGAATGAAGTGCAACAGTGACAAAAAAGTGCAGTGTAGGTAGACAATAAGGTGCAAGATCATAACAAGGTTAATTGTGAGGTCAAGAGTCCGTCTTATCGTACAAGACGTCTATTCAAGAGCTGACAACAGCGGGGTAGAAGCTGTCCTTGAGCCTGATGGGACGTGCTTTCAGGCTTTTGTATCTGCTGCCCGATGGGTGGGTGGAGACGAGAGAATGTTGGAGGGGACTGGTTTCTGTGACGTGCTGAGCTCTGTCCACAACTCTCTGTGGTCATGGCCAGGGCAGTTGCCGTACCAAACCGTGATGCATTGAGATTGGTCGTTCGTTTTGCTGGCCATCTGACCGCGGTGCTGATCGTTGTACTCTCAGTGGCCTTTTTATTTGTTTCACCTGTACCTAATAAAGTGGCCGCCGAACGTCTTGAAGAAGGGCTTCGACACAAAACATCGACTGTATACTCTTTTCCATAGATGATGCCTGGCCTGCTGAGCTCCTCCAGTATTTTACGAGTGTTGCTGAGTGTATGTTCGTGGCCTTCCACCGCTCTTGCCCATCCACTTCAACATTTGATGTGATGTGCATTCAGAGATGCTCTTCTGCACACCACTGCTGTAATGTGTGGTTATTTAAGATTCTGTCACCTTCCTGTCAGCCTGAACCAGTCTGGCCATTCTCCTCTGACCTCTCTCATTAACAAGGCGTTTTCACCCACAGAACTGCCACTCACTGGATGTCCTTTATTTTTGCACCATTCCCTATACTCTAGAGACTGTTGTGCTTGAAAATCCCAGGAGATCAGCAGTTTCTGAGATACTCAAACCACCCCATCTGGCACCAAGAATCATTCCCCAGTCAAAGTCACATTTCTTCCCCACACTGATGTTTGGTCTGAACAACAACCTGTTGACCATGTCTGCATGCTTTTATGCATTGAGATGCTGCCACATGATTGGCTGATTAGATATTTACATTAATGAGCAGGTGTACCTAATAAAATAGACCCTGAGTGTCTATGAAAACATACAGTTAAATGCGTCATTTTCGTTAGCCTGAAGTTTCTGCTGGGTGCAGCCCGCATGTATTGGCAACATGTTCTGGCAGCTGAATAGCACGCCCACTGTATTACACAGAGCAACACAAACAGTAAAACCAACAAAATAAGACAACAAGCCCCTTTCCCAGCCCACACACACACACACACACACACACACACACACACACACACACACACACACACACACACACACACACACGCGTCTCCAATCATGCCTTTGGGGTTGATACTGAAGATTGAAACCTCGGGACTTTTGAACAAAATTCACATGAAATCTTGGCCTCCACATCCATCTGTGGTAATGCATTCTACAGATCCACCACTTGCTGGCTAGAGAAATTCCTCCTCATTTCCATTCTAAATGGACGTCCCTCTATTCTGAGGCTGTGCCCTTTGGTCCTAGACTCCCCCACCATAGGAAACATCCTCTCCACATCCAGTTTATCTAGACCAGGGATTCCCGACCTTTTTATGCCATAGACCACTACCACTGACCAAGGGGTCCGTTAGCCCCAGGTTGGGAACTCCAGATGTAGACCTTTCAACATTCGATAGGTTTCAATGAGATTTCCCCTCATTCTTCTAATTTCCAGCAAGTAAAGGCCCAGAACCATCAATCGCTTCTCATATGATAAGCCTTTAATTCACAGAATCATTCTTGTGAACCTTCTCTGAACCCTCTCCAACATCAGCATGTCCTTTCTTAAATAAGTCCTGCTTGGTGGCACAAAAATATCAGCGCTGGATTCCAGAGCGAAGATTCCCGAGTTTGAATCCAAGTCGGATTGAGCGTCGAGCTAGCAACTCGGCTTCGTAAAAACAAGAATAGCTTGCAACGGAAACACAGTTATGACGGTGCCCCTATAACACCACTGCCGAGTTAAGGGCTATTATTCTTCTTCTTTCTTAAATAAGGGGCCCAAAACAGCTCACAACAGCCCAGGTGAGGCCTCACTCAGCATTACATCCTTGCTTGTATATTCTAGTTCTCTCTAAATGAACACTGACATTGCATTTGTCTTCCTCACCACTGACTTAACCTGTAAGTTAACCTTTAGGGAGTCCTGCACAAGGACTCTCATCGAAAAGAGTCAGTGCTTTTATTCGTTCTACCAAAGTGCATTACCAAACACTTCCCGACACTGTATTCCATCTGCCACTTCCTCACCCAGTATCTCAATCTGTCTGAGATGTTCTGCAGTCTCCCTGCTTTCTCAGCGCTCCCTGCCCTTCGACCTATTTTCGTATTATCTGCAAATGTGGCCACAAAGCCGTCAATTCCATCGTCCAAGTCATTGACAAAAACATCAACTGGAACACCAGTAGTCACCAGCAACCAACCAGAAAAGGCTCCCTTTATTTCCACTCTTTACCTCTTGCCAGTCAGCCAATGTTCTGTCCATGCTAGGATCTTTCCTGTAACAGCATAGCCTCTTATCGTGTTAAGCTGCCTCAGGTACATCCCAACGCACCCCTGCAGAATACCAGAGACTGGGCACACCGAACCCTGTGCTGGAGTAGGAGGATTGTCAGGTCTGAGGGAGGAAAGGGGCTTTTTGTTTTGTTGTCTTGCGTGTTGTTCTGCCAAGCATTGTGGGCACCGAAATTTGTGGCAACACTTCAAAGCAAATTCATTAACAAAATACATATGAGTGGCAGGGCGGAGATGCATCTCTGCCTGGAAGAAGACAACCTCTTCTGTAGAAAAATTTCCCAAGAACTATCATGGTCACCATTGTCACCCACATCATTTTACACAGGATGTAACGAATGTACAAACAAATGTGTCACCGTACACATCACTGAGATTTGTTTGCTCAATAATTCCAATAAACATAATAGAATCAGTGAAAATACAAGGAAATCTGCAGATGCTGGAAATTCAAACAACAACACAACCAAAATGTTGGTGGAACACAGCAGGCCAGGCAGCATCGATAGGGAGAAGCGCTGTTGACGTTTCGGGCTGAGACCCTTCGTCAGGATCAGTGAAAGACTGCAATAATATTGAGAACGTGAGATGAGGAGTCGTAGAAGGTGACATGCGGGTTACCCGCCAGCACATCCTTGCTTACCAACTCCCTCCTTAACCTATCACCTTCTAGCTGTCCCCTTTCCCGTCCTCTGCACCTTTTTATTTTGGTGTCTTCTGGTCTGGAAGAAGGGTCTCTGTGGGAGGGATGGGAAAGGGGATTGGTTTGTTGTTGGTGTTTGCATTGTTCCACTGAACGGTGTGGGCACGCCGTGTCGAAATGCGCGGTGACACTTGCCGGCTTCTCCCAGCACATCCTTGGGGGTGCTGCTTGTTTAGCAGGGTGGCACAGTAGTAACGCGATGCTTTACAACGCCAGTGATCCAGGCTCAATCCTGCTGCTTACTGTGAGGAGTTTGCATGTTCTCCCCGTGACCGCGTGGTCTTCCTCCGGCTGTTCCGGTTTTCGCCCACATTTCAACGACGTACCAGTTCGTGTTAGTAACCTGCGGAGGTGTGGTAACACTTGCAGACCGCTCTGATCCTCTGCTCGCTGGAGTATAGAAGAATGAGGGGGATTCTTATTGAAGTCTGGGTGGAATGGTAATATGGTAGCACAACGCTTTACAGCACCAAATGCCCAGCTGCAGTTCCTGCCACTGTCTGGAAGAGTGTGTGGATTTCCTCAGGGTGCTCAGGTTTCCTCCCATAATCCTAAGATGTACTGGTTAGTAGGTTAATTGGTCGCTGTAAACTGTTCTATGATTAGGCTACGGTTAAATCAGTGAGTCTGGGTGGTGCAGCTCATAGGGATGGAAGGGCCAGTTCTGCGCTGTATTTCAATAAATAGAGAAAAAATAGATAAACAATGTACCAAATATTGAAAAGCCCAGATAGAGTGGACATGGAGAGGATGTTTCTAATAGTGGGGGGAGTCCAGAACCAGAGGGCACAGCCTCAGAATAGGATGTCCCTTGAGAACAGAAATGAGCAGGAGCATCTTTAGCCAGAGGGTGGTGAATCTGTGGAAGCAAATGACTGTGGAGGCCAAGTCATTGGGTGTACAGTATTTAAAGCAGGTTGGTATATTCTTGGTTAGTAAGTGGTGTCAAAGGTAATGGGAATAGGAGAATAGGGTTGAGAGGGATAATAAGTCAGCCATGATGGAATCACAGAGCAGTCTCATTGGGCCAAATGGTCTAATTCTGCTCCTATGTCTGATGGTCTAAGTATTTCCCTGGTACGGCTGATGAGCTTTAGAAATACGGAATGATGCAGTTCACTGTTTGTTTTGATGTACATATGATAAATAAACCTGTATCTGAATCAGGAAGGAGGTACAGGAGCCTCTGGACTCACACCACCAGGTATAGGAACAGTTATTACCTCTCAACCATCAGGAAGGAGGTACAGGAGCCTCAGGACTCACACCACCAAGTTCAGGAAGTTATTAATCCTCAGGCTCCTGAACCAGAGGGGATAACTTCACTTGCCAACCTCACTGAACTGTTCCTACAACATATGGACTCACTTTCAAGAGGTCATCATCCCATGTTCTCACTATTTATTGTTATTTATTATTATTTTTTTCATCCTTTTTGTTGCTCACCCTGTTGGTGAGGTTTTTCATTGATTTTGTTGGATTGATTGAATATGCCCGCAGGAAAATGAATCTCAGGGTTGTATGTGACATAAATGTACTTTGATAATGAATTTACTTTCAACTTTGAAAAACCTCAAGGGCTGCATCGTGAGTCAGTTGCCTCTAACATTCTGATAAAGCGGAAGATAAAGCGTAAGATAATCAGAATAAACCCAGCCCTTTACACCCATTTCCTCCAACCACCTTGCAGGGTGGCTGATGTTAAACAGTTTCTCATTCAGGAGTACAAGAGGCAAACCTGAGTCTGTGCTGATCTTGGAGGAAGCAGGCAGACTTGCCCCTGACAGACACCCGGCCAAGCCAGCGCTTGGGAGACCAGTGGGAATTGAACCCCAATTTTATGGCTCGCTGCTACACTACCATGTCGCCCTGTATAATGCATCTGCTTCTACCGCCACCCCTGGCAGCACCCAAACTCACCTCTGACATCCTCCCCCAATACTCCTCCAGTCACCTTAAAATTATGCCCCCTTGCTTTAGCTATTCCTGCTCGGGAAAAGACTCTGGCTGTCCACACTATCATGCCTGTTAACATTTTGTACACCTCTATCGTCAGCTCTTATCTTCCTCTTCTCCAAAGAGAAAAGACCGAGTTCACACAACCTTTCCTCATAAGACATGCTCTCTGATCCAGGCAGCATCCTGGTAAATCTCCTCTGCACCCTCTCTAAAGCTCCCACATCCTTCCTATAATGAGGTGACCAGAACTGAACACAATACTCTAAGTGATCTAACCAGGGTTTTACAGAGCTGCAACACTACCTTGCCATATTAATTCATTGATACGTCACAAAACATACCTGGGACAACATGGGGGTTCTTCTGCAATTATTGTTATTGTGTCCCACCCAAGGGGGCCGCATGGGCAGCAATGGTCCTGTTGGGTTTAAGGAATGTGGTAGAACAGGTCCAAAAGCATTGACCTGCTGCCCTCACAGTACATACGTACGCAGCTATGCTCTGAGTTAAACAACTTCTCAAAGGTCACCAGAGACGGAAGCTTTCTTCAGGGTTTTTAAAGAGATCATTTACTTGTGAAACTGCTGAAAGTTAGGACAACCCAACACAGAATTGCCCCTCACCTGACTATACTAATGCTTTCGTGTGTTCTCACAATCAGTGTGAACCAAGGCACTTCAGATAGGCAACCCTCCATAACGATAACGCAGTAGTTAGCACAACACTTCACCGTAACAATGACTTGGGGTTGGTTGCCGCTGCTGCCTGTAAAGAGTTTGTATGTCCCCCCTGCTAGCGCGTGCGTTTTCTCTGGGTGCTCCGGTTTCCTCCCATAGTCTGAAGATGTACCAGTTAGTAGATAGTCCTGTGATTAGATTAGGATTAAACTGGGGGATTGCTGTGCAGCGTGACTGGGGCTGGAAAGGCCAGTTCCACATTGTATCTCAATCAATAAACAAACAAACAGGCAGGCAAGGCCATGTAAACAAGGGTAGTTCCGTAAGCTGGGGGTGATAGTAGCGATTAGCTCCCACTACCTATTGCTGTTCTCAAATGGCCTCTGACAACCAAGTCCAGCTCCTGGCCTTCACATGTGGCTTCGCAACTAAGCCTGGCAGAACTGTTTCTACTTACAGGAGAAGGGGCAAAAACCTTAAAACCAGTCACTTTGGGCAGATAGGGCTTGTCAGCCGTGGTTGGCAGCTGACCTGGGAGAAGGAAAACTCTGATCTACCCACTCATGGGGAAGGCTTCGGGAGCAAACCCTGAGGAAAAACCCAGGGCTGGAGTCTCTACGTAGAATTAAGTGCTGAATTAAGTGTATCTCTCTCCGGCATTCCTCTGCAGTGATCGGCTATAGAGAGGGGGGAGCCTCCTGCATGGACAACAAGTATTGCCCTGGCTTGTGTAACAATGTAGACAGCTAGAACGCAACTCCAACTAACTGAGGGCCTCAAAACGGCAGTTGACCTGATGGTACAAAGATAACTTAATAATGATAAATAGTAAACATAGCACTTGTTTCAAAATATATCTAATAACTGTTGACCAACACTAATAGAAACTTCAGACTCACTGGTATTGCTGTTTCAAGGGCAAATAAGGGGAGGATGGAAATGTGTGTTGTTCCACTGTGACTCAAATCGAACCACAACTAACCCACGCAGGAAAGTATATATAAAAAACACAACTTGTGTACAGAGTTCAAAGGTTCAAATACTATGAAAGGTGTTCACCTCCTCCCCCAAAAGTTTTCATGTTTTATTGTTTTACAACATTGAATCACAGTGAATCTAACTTGGCTTTTTTGACACTGACCAACAGAAAAAGACTTTTGTGTCAAAGTGAAAACGGATCTCTACGAAGTGATCTAAATTAATTACAAATACAAAATACAAAATAATTGATTGCATAAATATTCACCCTCCCCCTTTAATATGACACACTAAATCATCACTGGTGCAGCCAACTGGTTTTACAAGTCACATAATTAGGTAAATGGAGATTATTGACTATGTGCAGTCAAGGCATTTCAATTGATTGTAGTAAAAATACACCTGTATCTGCAAGGTCCAACTGTTGCTGAGTCAGTATCCTGGCAAAATTCTTATGCACCCCAGAGGTATACATGTGTCTAAGACTTGGACTATATGCAGAACTAGAATGGTTGGTATAGACCAGTTGGACCTGTTCCTGTACTGGATGACCCTGCGAGTAGGTTGGTGTGGGGGTGGGAGAACTACAGTCCAAGAAGGGGTGGGTTCCAAGGAGCACGGCTACATTGAGCACATCTGCAAACAGCGCTTTCACAGGAGAGTATCCGTCATCAAGGACCCTCGCCATCCAGACCACGCTCTCTTCTCACTACTTCCATCGGGCAGGAGATACAGGAGCCTTAGGGTTCAGGAACAGTTATTACCCTTCAACCAGCGTGGGTAACTTCACTCTCCTCATCACTGAACTGTATGCATTGCATTAACCTCTGCGCTGCAGTGCTGTCCGAATTGCACCTTGTCTGTAACTGAGAGGGGAATGCAGAGGAGATGCATGAGGATGTTGCTGGGACTTGAGCGACTGAGTCATGGAGAGAGGCCGGGCAAGTTTGGACTTCATTCCTTGGAGCTTCAGAGACTGTGGGATGATCTTAGAATGGAGCTTAAGATCGAGGGCGTAGACAGAGACATAACCTCAACACTAAACTGAATCAACAACTGACAATCACTTTCAAGAATTCGACAACTCATCTTTCTTTCTACCTTTTGCACATTGGTTTTTCATAAGGCTTTGTTTACGTATAGTTTTTCATAAATGGATTGTATTTCTTTATTTTCCTGTAAATGCCTACAAGGAAATGGATCTAAAAATTGCACGTACTTTGATAATAAATTTACTTGGATATTGTTGTTAATTAATCAATTTATTATGCATGTATTTATTTATGTATATATTTAGCCAGAGGGTGGAGAATCTGTGGAATTCATTGCCACAGTCGGCTCTGAAGGCCGAGTCATTGAGGTGTAGTTTGATGAGTTAGTTAGGCAGGGCACCATAAATTACAGGGAGGAGGCAGGAGAATGGAGTTGAGAGGGATAGTAGATCAGCCATGGAGCAGACTTGATGGGCCAACTGGCCTAATTCTTCCCCCATGTCTTATGGTCTTATTTAGTAACGCGGAACAAGCCCATCCAGCCCACTGAGCCACGCTGCCCAGCAACCCACCAATTTAACCCTAGCTTAACCACGGGACAATTTACAATGACCATTTAACCTCCTAACCAGTACGTCTTTGGACCGTGGGAGGAAACCGGAGTATCAGGAGGAAACCCACACACTCATGGGAAGGACGTACAAACTTCTTACAGAGAACACTGGAATTGAACTACAAACTCTGACGGCCCGAGCTGCAATAGTGTGGCGCCAATCGCTATGTTCCCATGGCACCCGGATCACAGGCTTCAATACACAGCTCTGGCAATTGCTGTTACTCTTTTCCCATTGATCAGTCGTACTTGGCATGGATGTAACGACAGCCCCAAAATCGTGTGGCCTCTGTGTTACCCACTCCGGTGCAGTCCTTTGCCTTTCCCTATGCATGGGTAGACAGCGTTGTCCATCTGTAGGCGTGTCATATCTGCTAGCGTCAAAAGTAAATTTATTATCAATGTACGTATCATCATCATTATGCGTCGTGTCGTAAAATGTGTGCGATAGTGGTGTTTGACCATGATTCTTTTCTACAGAAGTGGTTTGCCATTGCCTTCTTCTGGGCAGTGTCTTTACAAGACGGGGAACCCCGGCCATTATCGATACTCTTCAGAGATTGTCTGCCTGGCGTCAGTGGTCGCATCACCAGGACTTGTGATCTGCACCAGCTGCTCATGCGACCGTCCCAGTCTAGATCAGCTGCAGGAGTAGTGCCAACAAAACCCTGAGCATGCGGAGATGGTGGTGTGTTATTGCCTGTGATTCATGTTGGAGCTGAGAGTTCTGCAACGCTGGTCCATATCGTACAGCACAGGAACCGACCCCTCAACCCAAACTCCATTCAGTGGCCACTTTACTGGGTATGGGAGTGGAACCCCGTGCTGTTGTCTGCTTATGTAGCCCACCTGCTTCAAGGTAGGGCATGTGCATTCAGATCTGCTCTTCTGCACACATCTGTTGTAACGTGTGGTTATTTGAGTTGAACCAGTCTGGCCATTCTCCTCCGACCTCTCTCATTAACAGCACTGCTGCTTGCTGGATATTTGTTTTGGTTTATCGCAGCATTCTTTGTAAACTCTAGAGACTGTTGTGTGTGAAAATCCCAGGAGACGAGCAGTTTCTGAGATACTCAAACTATCCCGCCTGGCGCCAACGATCATTCCGTGGTCAAAGTCACTGGGATCACTTTATGATTGGCTTGAGTGACAACTGAACCTCTTGACCATGTCTGCATGTTTTTATGTATTGAGTTGCTGCCGCATGATTGGTTGATTAGATGTTTACATTAACAGGAAAATGTACCTAATAAAGTGGCCACTGAGTGTAATTTGGCTCAATGGCACCTAATCCCCTTTGCCCACGCAAGGTCCCTCGTCCTTCGTTCTTTACATGTGCACGCTCCTTTTAAACACCTTTGTCGTATTTACCTCTGGTAGTCCCTGGCAGTCACCCAGTGCTCTCTGTGTAAAAGAACTTGTGTGGCTCTTAACTTTTGAACTCCCCCTCCTCCCCCCAAAACTCAGATGCAAGTACTGGGCAAAAAAAATAGCGACTGCATACAGACCCTGTCTCTCATGATTCTATCAACCTCCACAACTCCAGAGAAAATAACTCCAGGTGTGCCCGACCTCTAATTGAGGCAATGTCCTGGTGAATGCGAAGGAGGGGTGTCGAGGAGGGTGTGCCGTGCTGCGGGAGGGGCAGTAGGGTAGGAATGGATACTTACAATATCTGTGGTTCACTAAATCACAGCAGGTATATTATCACCAGCATATGCTGTGAAGTGTGTTGCATTGTGGCAGCAGTACAGTTCAAGACATAAAAATCACTGTCAGATATAACTAAACTGTGCAAAAGAGGAGTGCAGAATCAGAGTCAATAATTTCACCGGCAAATGTCATGAAATTTGTTGTTCAGTGGCAGCAGTCCATAATAACAAAACTCTCAATATAAATATAAAGATACTTACAACACAGAACTAAAAATACTCACTATAAGAAATACATTTAAAAAACTAAATAAATACAGCAAAAAGAGAGCAAGAAATATTGAGCAGTGTTCATGGGTTCATTGTCCATTCAGAAATTGGATGGTGGGAGGAGGAAGCTGTTCCTGCATTGTTGAGTGTGTGTCTTCAGGCTCCTGTACCTCCTCCCTGATGGTAGCAATGAGAGGAGGGGATGTCCTGGGTGATAATGGTCCTTAATGATGGATGCAGCCCTTTTTGAGTAATCATGGGCTAACAGACAATTCAGAAATATGATGGCTGTTCTGAAAACATTGAGTGTCTGTCTTTAGGCTCTTGTATCTCCCACTTGATGGTAGCAATGAGAAGAGGACATGTCCTGGGTGATGGGGGGGTCCCTAATGATGAGTGTGGCCTCTTTGAGTAAACATGGGTGCATTGTGCATTCAGAAATCAGACAATAGAGGGGAGGAAGTCGTTCCTGGGCCTTCAGACTCTTGTACCTCCTCCTTGATGGTAATAATGAAAAGCGGGAAAGTCTCTGATGAGGAAGTTCCCCTCCCCCCTCTTCATCCTCCCCCTCTTTCCCCCTTACCCCTTCCCCCCTTCTGTTTCCCCCTCTCCCCTCCCCTTCCCCCCTTTCCCCCTCCCTTTCCCCTTCCCCTCCCCCTCCCCCCTCCTCCCTCCCCTCCCCTCTCCCCTTCCCCTTTCTCTTTCCCCCTTTCCCTTTCCCCCTTCCCATTCCTCCTCCCTTTCCCCTTTCCCTCCCCCTTCCTCTACCCTTCCTTTCCACCCATGGTTCACTCTTCTTTCCTAAGTGATTCCTTCATTTCCAGCCCTTTATCTTTTCCATTTATCACTTTTACATCATGTTTACTTCATTCCCACTCCCTACTGACACGGCTTCACCTTTCACCTTCAGCCTTCTTCCTCCCCTCTTCTTATTCTGGCGCCTTCCCCTCTCCTTTCCAGTCCTGATGAATGGACTCAGCCCAAAATGTCAGCTGTTTATTCCTCTCCATAGAAACTGCTGAGTTCCTCAATAGTTTTAGTAGTTTCAATAGCACCGTTTAGTATCAGAGAAATGTATGCAATGTACATCCTGAGGTTCTTGTTCCATGCAGACATCAACGAAAACAGAAGGGTGTCCTAAAGAATGAAAACATTCGAACTCCAAAGCCCCACCACTTCTCCCCCAACACTCCGCAGCAGTAAAGCAACATCCCTCACCCCTCACAAACTTCAGCAAAAAAAACAGCATCCTCCACCCACCAAGCAAGCAGTAGCAAAGCCTCAAGAGAGACCATAATCTGCAGTACAAGAACTATTTGCTCACCCAACAATTTGACATCTCTCTCTCCCTCTCCCTGCTAATGGGACAGTGAGGTGTCACCGTTTCACAGCGAGAGGGACACATAACGAAAACAACTTGCTGATTTGCAATGATGATGATGTCTGTCATGTTCTCCAACTCAAGAACCAGCAATAAATCTTAATCTGAAATAAACAGGACTTGTCCTTTTTTTCTTATATAAAAAAATACAGATTTTTTTGTAACTGTCTCACTAATCAATGATAATCTCTGCTCAGAATTACCATGGCACAAACAGGAAATTTTTCAGAAGATAATAATCTCAGGAAGATGGAACCAGTGACCAACAGCGACATCTTGCAGACAGCTCACAAAACTACTGGATTCTTCTTCTGCATTTACCTCTTCTGAACTGAGATCGATTGTGATTTCTCTTTTAAGATTGTACTTATAGGCTGAATGAACAATCTGGTGCTTCTGCGATCTCCTGGGGGATTCGACGTGGGTGAGACTCTGTGCCGGTTCCTAACGGCAGAACACAAATCTGTGGTCGGCTCGATTACTCCACTGAAAGCGTTGAGCGAGATTAAAATCATCGAGGACAAGCGGAAGACGACTGGCGCTCGGCAACATCTACCTTTCACTGCTCTCCCTGTCTCCTCGCTGCTACCGGCGGGCAGATGGTGCAGGAGTCTTTTGGGTCCCACGCCACTGGGTTCAGGAGCGACTGTTGCCTGCAACCATCGGTCTTCTGGACGAGCTCGTCTCAGTGCTGAACACGCTCCGCAGCTGTGGGCTCAGTTTGAGGATTCTGCGGTTCATGTTCCTTCTGGATTTTCTTTTAACCATTTGCGCTTCAGTGCTAAACTGACTGCAGCCGTGACCTGCGGCCATTGTCATAGTGCCAGGCAGGGACTGTCATCAGCACAGTGCTGAGAACTCACTTTTGGGGGCTGTGGTTACTTTTATAAGTTTCCTTTTTATTATTTGTACGAATTGTTCTTTTTTTTTTGCACATTGGGTGTTTGATAGTCTTGTGTGAGTTTTTCTTTGAATGGGTTCTGTTGTGTCTCTTTGTTTTGTGGCTACCTGTAAGAAGACGCATTAGAGGCTTGTTGTAAGAGAGTGTTTGATGGCTTTGGACCTGAACTTGCTGGAGTTTAGAAGAATGAGGGGGATCTCATTGCAACCTGTTGAATATTGAAAGGCCTGCCAGCTCGGCCATGCTATCGATGTTAAAGCAGTGGCAAACATTTGGAAATGACCTGTGACAGCGATGCTCTCTGAAGGACCATCCCACTGTGAACACAAGTGCCTGCTTTCACTGACTGATGTCATGCCGTTCCTGTGTTCCAGGGAGACCTGTCCCCCGTCCACCACTGCCCAACATGGCACAATGGATGGATCTGCCCCCGCCCGCCGCCCAGCCCCCACCTTCGGCCACCCCGCCCTCCAGCAGGTCGGGCTCCGAGAAGAGCTTCAGCGGCAAGCTGAGTGAGAAGGAGACGGCGACCATCGATTCTCCCGGTAAGTGGATAGAGCATGCTGCAGGGGTGGGGTGGTGAGCCAGAGGAGCAGGTTCTCTGCCAGGTACTGGCATCGGGGCAGCGGCAAGCATGGGGTGGGGGGGATTGACAGTACCACAGTTAGGAGGGTTGTTGATCCCAGTCTCCTACACTGTGTGTGTGTGTGTGTGTGTGTGTGAGAGATAGGGGAGACGAGGGGTTCGGGACAGGGAGGTGGGAATGTGGGGAGAGGAGGGGTTCGGGACAGGGAGGTGGGAATGTGGGGAGAGGAGGGGTTCGGGTCAGGGAGGGAATGTGGGGAGAGGAGGGGTTCGAGACAGGGGGGTGGGAATGTGGGGAGAGGAGGGGTTCGGGACAGGGAGGTGGGAATGTGGGGAGACGAGGGATTCGGGACAGGGAAGTGGGAATGTGGGGAGAGGAGGGGTTCGGGACAGGGAGGTGGGAATGTGGGGAGAGGAGGGGTTCGGGACAGGGAGGTGGGAATGTGGGGAGAGGAGGGGTTCGGGACAGTGGGGTGGGAATGTGGGGAGAGGAGGGGTTCGGGACAGGGAGGTGGGAATGTGGGGAGAGGAGGGGTTCGGGACAGGGAGGTGGGAATGTGGGGAGAGGAGGGGTTCGAGACAGGGAGGTGGGAATGTGGGGAGAGGAGGGGTTTGGGACAGGGAGGTGGGAATGTGGGGAGAGGAGGGGTTTGGGACAGGGAGGTGGGAATGTGGGGAGAGGAGGTGTTTGGGTCAGGGAGGTGGGAATGTGGGGAGAGGAGGGGTTCGGGACAGGGAAGTGGGAATGTGGGGAGAGGAGAGGTTCGGGACAGGGAGGTGGGAATGTGGGGAGAGGAGGGGTTCGGGACAGGGAGGTGGGAATGTGGGGAGAGGAGGGGTTCGGGACAGGGAGGTGGGAATGTGGGGAGAGGAGGGGTTCGGGACAGGGAGGTGGGAATGTGGGGAGAGGAGGGGTTCGGGTCAGGGAGGTGGGAATGTGGGGAGAGGAGGGGTTCGGGACAGGGAAGTGGGAATGTGGGGAGAGGAGTGGTTCGGGTCAGGGAGGTGGGAATGTGGGGAGAGGAGGGGTTCGGGACAGGGTGGAGGGAATGAGGGGAGAGGAGGGGTTCGGGATAGGGAGGTGGGAATGTGGGGGACGAGGGGTTCGGGACAGGAAGGTGGGAATGTGGGGAGACGAAGGGTTCGGGACAGGAAGGTGGGAATGTGGGGAGAGGAGGGGTTCGGGACGGGGAGGTGGGAATGTGGGGAGAGGAGGGGTTCGGGTCAGGGAGGTGGGAATGTGAGGAGAGGAGGGGTTCGGGACTGGGAGGTGGGAATGTGGGGAGACGAGGCTGTCGGGACGGAGGTGGGAATGTGGGGAGCGGAGGGGTTCGGGACAGGGAGGAGGGAATGTGGGGAGAGGAGGGGTTCGGGATAGGGAGGTGGGAATGTGGGGAGTCGAGGGGTTTGGGTCAGGGAGGTGGGAATGTGGGGAGACGAGGGGTTCGGGACAGGGAGGTGGGAATGTGGGGAGACGAGGCTGTCGGGACGGAGGTGGGAATGTGGGAAGAGGAGGGGTTCGGGACAGGGAGGTGGGAATGTGGGGAGAGGAGGGGTTCGGGACAGGGAGGAGGGAATGTGGGGAGGCGAGGGGTTCGGGTCAGGGATGTGGGAATGTGAGGAGAGGAGGGGTTCGGGACAGGGAGGTGGGAATGTGGGGAGAGGAGGGGTTCGGGACAGGGAGTTGGGAATGTGGGGAGACGAGGGGTTCGGGACAGGAAGGTGGGAATGTGGGGAGAGGAGGGGTTCGGGACAGGGAGGTGGGAATGTGGGGAGACGAGGGGTTCGGGACAGGGAGGTGGGAATGTAGGGAGACGAGGCTGTCGGGACGGAGGTGGGATGGTGGGGAGACGAGGCTGTCGGGACGGAGGTGGGAATGTGGGGAGAGGAGGGGTTTGGGTCAGGGAGGTGGGAATGTGGGGAGAGGAGGGGTTCGGGTCAGGGAGGTGGGAATGTGAGGAGAGGAGGGGTTCGGGACTGGGAGGTGGGAATGTGGGGAGACGAGGCTGTCGGGACGGAGGTGGGAATGTGGGGAGCGGAGGGGTTCGGGACAGGGAGGAGGGAATGTGGGGAGAGGAGGGGTTCGGGATAGGGAGGTGGGAATGTGGGGAGTTGAGGGGTTTGGGTCAGGGAGGTGGGAATGTGGGGAGACGAGGGGTTCGGGACAGGGAGGTGGGAATGTGGGGAGACGAGGCTGTCGGGACGGAGGTGGGAATGTGGGAAGAGGAGGAGTTCGGGACAGGGAGGTGGGAATGTGGGGAGAGGAGGGGTTCGGGACAGGGAGGAGGGAATGTGGGGAGGCGAGGGGTTCGGGTCAGGGATGTGGGAATGTGAGGAGAGGAGGGGTTCGGGACAGGGAGGTGGGAATGTGGGGAGAGGAGGGGTTCGGGACAGGGAGTTGGGAATGTGGGGAGACGAGGGGTTCGGGACAGGAAGGTGGGAATGTGGGGAGAGGAGGGGTTCGGGACAGGGAGGTGGGAATGTGGGGAGACGAGGGGTTCGGGACAGGGAGGTGGGAATGTAGGGAGACGAGGCTGTCGGGACGGAGGTGGGATGGTGGGGAGACGAGGCTGTCGGGACGGAGGTGGGAATGTGGGGAGAGGAGGGGTTTGGGTCAGGGAGGTGGGAATGTGGGGAGAGGAGGGGTTCGGGTCAGGGAGGTGGGAATGTGAGGAGAGGAGGGGTTCGGGACTGGGAGGTGGGAATGTGGGGAGACGAGGCTGTCGGGACGGAGGTGGGAATGTGGGGAGCGGAGGGGTTCGGGACAGGGAGGAGGGAATGTGGGGAGAGGAGGGGTTCGGGATAGGGAGGTGGGAATGTGGGGAGTCGAGGGGTTTGGGTCAGGGAGGTGGGAATGTGGGGAGACGAGGGGTTCGGGACAGGGAGGTGGGAATGTGGGGAGACGAGGCTGTCGGGACGGAGGTGGGAATGTGGGAAGAGGAGGGGTTCGGGACAGGGAGGTGGGAATGTGGGGAGAGGAGGGGTTCGGGACAGGGAGGAGGGAATGTGGGGAGGCGAGGGGTTCGGGTCAGGGATGTGGGAATGTGAGGAGAGGAGGGGTTCGGGACAGGGAGGTGGGAATGTGGGGAGAGGAGGGGTTCGGGACAGGGAGTTGGGAATGTGGGGAGACGAGGGGTTCGGGACAGGAAGGTGGGAATGTGGGGAGAAGAGGGGTTCGGGACAGGGAGGTGGGAATGTGGGGAGACGAGGGGTTCGGGACAGGGAGGTGGGAATGTGGGGAGACGAGGGGTTCGGGACAGGGAGGTGGGAATGTGGGGAGACGAGGCTGTCGGGACGGAGGTGGGAATGTGGGGAGAGGAGGGGTTTGGGTCAGGGAGGTGGGAATGTGGGGAGAGGAGGGGTTCGGGACAGGGAGGTGGGAATGTGGGGAGAGGAGGGGTTCAGGACAGGGAGGTGGGAATGTGGGGAGAGGAGGGGTTCGGGACAGGGAGGTGGGAATGTGGGGAGACGAGGTGTTCGGGACAGGGAGGTGAGAATGTGGGGAGACGAGGAGTTCGGGACAGGGAGGAGGGAATGTGGGGAGACGAGGGGTTCGGGACAGGGAGGTGGGAATGTGGGGAGAGGAGGGGTTCGGGACAGGGAGGTGGGAATGTGGGGAGAGGAGGGGTTCGGGACAGGGAGGTGGGAATGTGGGGAGAGGAGGGGTTCGGGACAGGGAGGAGGGAATGTGGGGAGACGAGGGGTTCGGGACAGGGAGGTGGGAATGTGGGGAGAGGAGGGGTTCGGGACAGGGAGGTGGGAATGTGGGGAGAGGAGGGGTTCGGGACAGGGAGGTGGGAATGTGGGGAGAGGAGGGGTTCGGGACAGGGAGGTGGGAATGTGGGGAGAGGAGGGGTTCGGGACAGTGGGGTGGGAATGTGGGGAGAGGAGGGGTTCGGGACAGGGAGGTGGGAACGTGGGGAGAGGAGGGGTTCGGGACAGGGAGGTGGGAATGTGGGGAGAGGAGGGGTTCGAGACAGGGAGGTGGGAATGTGGGGAGATGAGGGGTTTGGGACAGGGAGGTGGGAATGTGGGGAGAGGAGGGGTTTGGGACAGGGAGGTGGGAATGTGGGGAGAGGAGGTGTTTGGGTCAGGGAGGTGGGAATGTGGGGAGAGGAGGGGTTCGGGACAGGGAAGTGGGAATGTGGGGAGAGGAGAGGTTCGGGACAGGGAGGTGGGAATGTGGGGAGAGGAGGGGTTCGGGACAGGGAGGTGGGAATGTGGGGAGACGAGGTGTTCGGGACAGGGAGGTGGGAATGTGGGGAGACGAGGAGTTCGGGACAGGGAGGAGGGAATGTGGGGAGAGGAGGGGTTCGGGACAGGGAGGTGGGAATGTGGGGAGAGGAGGGGTTCGGGACAGGGAGGTGGGAATGTGGGGAGAGGAGGGGTTCGGGACAGGGAGGAGGGAATGTGGGGAGACGAGGGGTTCGGGACAGGGAGGTGGGAATGTGGGGAGAGGAGGGGTTCGGGACAGGGAGGTGGGAATGTGGGGAGAGGAGGGGTTCGGGACAGGGAGGAGGGAATGTGGGGAGACGAGGGGTTCGGGACAGGGAGGTGGGAATGTGGGGAGAGGAGGGGTTCGGGACAGGGAGGTGGGAATGTGGGGAGAGGAGGGGTTCGGGACAGGGAGGTGGGAATGTGGGGAGAGGAGGGGTTCGGGACAGGGAGGTGGGAATGTGGGGAGAGGAGGGGTTCGGGACAGGGAGGTGGGAATGTGGGGAGAGGAGGGGTTCGGGACAGGGAGGTGGGAATGTGGGGAGAGGAGGGGTTCGGGACAGGGAGGTGGGAATGTGGGGAGCCGTGGCTGTCGGGACAGGGTGTCGACAGTGTTAGGATGTCATGGGTTTTTGATGGAGATTAAATGGATGAAGTGAGGATTTGTGTAAACTGAGCATGTGCGGACGGCTGGCAACGTGTCCCTGATGTGGGGCTGGGCAAGGTGCTGGTGTTGTTGGGTTAGAGTTAGACCACTAGGCTTGGCAGCAGAAATAGGCCATCCGTCTCATCAAGTCAACGCCACCATTCCATTTCTATTCTGGCTGATTTATTGATTTATTATCCTTCTCAACCCAATTCTCCTACCTTGCCCCCGTACCCTTTGACACCCTTACTGATCAATAACCTATCAGCCTCCTGCTTTAAATATACCTAATGACTTGGCCTCTACAGCTGTCTGTAGCAATGAATTCTTCTGGCTCAAGAAATTTCTCCTTATCTCTGCTGTATTCTGAGGCTGTGCCCTCAGGTCCTAGACTCCCCCACTGTAGGAAACATCATCTCCATAGCCACTCTATCTGGGCCTTTTGATAGATTTCAATGAATTCCCCCCCCCCCCCCCCCCCGTTGTTCTAAACTCCAGTAAGTACAGTCTCAGAGCCATCGAATACTCCTCGGATGTTAACCATTTCATTTATGGGATCATTCTCATGAACCTCCTCTGGACCTTCTGCAATACTAGCAAAGCCTTTCTTCGATTAGGGGTCCACAACTGCTCAATTGTCAGCAGAATAAAAGATAACGTAGGATTGCGTGGGTGATAGCATGGGCTGTGCGGGCCAAAGGGCCTTTGCCCGACACCCTGTGTTGATTGCGACGAGTCTCAGATGATGGAGCCACTCACGCTGGGTCTTCTCATGATTGCCTTTCAGTTCCTTCCGATGTGGCACCTAAGGACAAACTTCCACGACCACCCAGTCCTCCGGACAGCTTGTTTACAGACCTCGGCAAGGTAATTCCAGGTTCCAGCCATGGAGTATATCATTTCCAAACGATACCCAGCCTCTCTTTTTTTACAAGTATTTGTTCACCAGCAAAACCCTGTACGATAATCAAGGCAGTTTCAAATTAAATTGTAGTTTAGTAGTGAGTGGTTCGTTCAAGTCAAGGTCAATTTCAAGTTTAATTTTCATTCAACCACACATGAATACCCATGAAATCAGCCAAACGAAACCACCTTCCCCCGGGACCAAGGTACAAACCACAGTAGTGACAGTCATACACAGCACAAGGCACATATAACACATAGTACTATAAACTCGAGAAAGCTTGTAAATGCTGGAGCAACTCAGGAGGTCAGAAGCATCCATGGAAATGTTGGGTGAGACCCTTCATGAGGACTGAAAAGGGAGGGGGAAGACACCAGAACAAAAAGATGAGGGGTGGGGGTGAAGGCGGATAGCTGGAAGGTGACAGGTGAAGCCAGGTGGGTGGGAAAGAGGAAGGAATCTGCCAGGAGAGGAGAATGGACCATAGGGGAAAGGAAAGGAGCAGGTGCACCAGGGAGAGGTGATAGGCAGGTGAGAGGGAGGTAGGAGGCCATAGTGGGGAATAGAAGTAGAGGGGGGGGGGAGGCACAATATATTTTCTGGCACCCCATAAAGTAAAAACTTGTCTACTGTCCACTAACATGAGAAAAATAATTCTGCTTTAAATTTTTATTTATCTTTAAACCTAGCTTATACTGTACTTGTGCGCTGTAGAGCTGCTCCAATACCCTTGTAATCCTTGAGCTTGATGCTTTTTCGCAAGAGTTGAAATGTCTGATTCTAGTTATGACAGCAAAAGCCTTAAGCCCCACGTGTCTGAGCAGTTTCTGACTTTTTATGAGTATGTCGTTCACTGTACCTCTTTCAACAAAGTAGGAGGATGGAAGAGCAGTTAGATTCTTCTCCAAAGACCAGGAAACTTCATATGACCATGTAGCTACAAACCATTTCTGAAAAGCATGTTTGCTTTTTCATCATGCTGAATTTCGATTACTTCTTCTTTCAAATTTTCTTTCTGTTCTTCCATCTTGCAAAGAAATGCATTAATTACCCAGTCCAGAATTTCCAGTTTGTTGTAATCCTTGAATCGAGGCTGAAAGTCCTTCTTCAGTGACTGCAGGTATAAGCAGTACTCTTGCAAATCACCATCTATGAATGAGATTGCCATACTTTCCATGCAGGAAAACTGTGAGAACATTCTTCTCCCAATGTTTTGCTTATACATTTCCAATTTTCTGATAAAAGTGGACACTGCACTTTTTGCCTGGATTAAGTAGAAATTCTCACCCTGCAGTTTCATATTTAGAATGTTAATTTTGTCATACAGATCGGCTGGGTATGCCACATCTCCACGTGGAAGTTCAATCTTGTCTTCCAAGCTCTTGTCGACTTTGAGCAAAAATTCAACCGCAGTGTCAGAAAGATCAAAGAAGCATTTTAAAGTGCAGCCTTTTGATAGCCAATGCCCTTCAGTGTGAAGAAGCAAGCATTTAAACTCTTCATCATTATCTTGGCATAACTGGCAAAACATTCTATTATTTAATGGATAAGCTTTAACTTTGTTACTAGCAGATATTACAAGAGTCATGCTTGAAAAAAGTCACTGGCTGAGGTTTTTTGCTGCGAGGTGTTGACGGTGAATTACACAATGGATTGCAAACAGACTTGGAATTTCTTTTTTCATTAATGCTACTAAACCAGCATAACAACCTGTCATATATGGAGTTCCAACTGTTGCACAAGAAATCATGTTCCTAACTGGGATACTTTTATCCTCAATATACATTTTGAGATCATCATAGTTTGATTCTAAATTTATATTTGTTTTTAACTTTTTAAAGAATCGAATCTCTTCATAAACTTTTCCATTTTTGATAAACCGTACATATGCTATTAGCAATGCCTCGTCTCACACAGTTCATGATCCAGTTGTATCCCACGTTCTGTCTTTTGTAGCTCTGTGCCCAGTTGATACTCAATGTCTTCACTCATTTCATCAAAATGTTGAGCTGGAGAGTTATTACTCAGAGGAATTGATTTTCAAATACTGGGATCATTTTGACAACAGTGGTGAGCACTTCTGATACAGCAGCGTTATTAATTTTTCACCAAATGTATGAGATTTTCCACATCTTGCTGTCATTTTGGAAATGTTATAAGAAGCAATGAGACCTCTAGCATGGTCACTTTTAGCTTTCTTGGGAAATAACTCAAGTGCACAATGCTTTTCCAGTGCTTCCTTCATCTTCTGTTACCGAGTAATACCAGAAGTAGCTTTTTCCAGGTGTCTTTTACTGAAGTGTTCCTACAATCTTGATGGTTTTATGCTTCATTAGACAGTACAGTATTACACATGAGTCGTCGCTGATCTGACAGAAATGGTATAAGACCAGGTATGTAACATTGTATTCACACACTTTCTGTAGTTTCTGTATCTTAGCAGGATTAGAATTCGAGGCTTCATCACATTCAGACACACTCGTATTTATCCATCGTTAACGGGGCTAAATTAAAATAAAGAGTTTACACAAACTGGGGATGCCTATCAGATGTTAACAACAGCAGCGAGTTGACATGGATGGAACGATGGTAGCGGCACACAAGGAACAGCGAGGTGAAGATGAGGACGATCACAACAGCGGAAATTACGTTGACAAGGATTCAGATTGGAATCTGAATGTTGGTTGGGGCAGAGCTGGTGTTCGGCAAGCTCCCTATATACTATTTCAGTTGGAGTGATTGACCAATCAAGTAAGGTCTCATAATCCTCAAAGATGGTTCCCCAAAGCTGAGAGCACTGAACACCTCAAGAGGTATCCTCGGGGTCGGCACGTTCACTGGCTAATTCTCTTTCACCATTTGGTTCCGGCCGGCACGGTATCATTGCACAACCTGTTTTCTGTTGATCTGTAGAGAAAGTTGAGGGGGTGTACTTGACTTATCAACTGTTAAATTGTATGAACTCGTGATAACCCCCATCTCCCACGCACACCCTTCTCCCAATCCCCTTTCCCCAGTCAATGTTTTGGACTGAGACCCTTCATCAGTCTGGGATGTCGACTGCTTACCGCTGTTCCTTCTAATTTTTAGTAGTCAGTGTGCGCAAAAATCTTATGTTGTGCAAATTTTTTTTCCTGTGACAAAAGTATGTGCGCACTGAATGCAGACGTGGCACAGTTTATGTAGGTTTACAAAATATTTGACATAAAACTGCACAGAATAACAACAAAATAGCGTATGTATTTAAGTCTCTCAGTTATTTTTTCTCTCTCCTGTAGTTGGCGTTTACCCATTCTTTGTAAACTCTATCTAGACTAATAGAGCTTCCATCCAGTTGATAGCTTTTGATTCTCATTAACATATCCAAATGACATTCACCTAAATGGTTTCTTAGCTTGTTTTACAGTAGATTCATTAGGCTAAAACCTCGCTCACAGTCCGCACTAGACAATGTCCATCAACTGTGCAAGGTCGCAGAACTGTTCATTTTGAAGTACAAATGCCACCATCTGAGCAAAATTTGAAATCAGTTTGGATTTAATCTTTCCTTGCATGGAAAATTTGAAATCATTAAATTGTCTAACTATTACAGTATTTTCAGTTAGAAAATCATGATATTGGAATGCCATGATTCAGCTGTACAAACTGAAACAGGAAAGGTGAGGTGATGTAAATCACTGACATGCATTGTGGTGTTTGGAAACCAGACTAACTAGTTAACAGAAACATTTAGCTAAAAGATTATTTTCAATAAGTGTAATTATTAATTACTGCATTATTTCAGGTAACTAACCTTTTGTGCACATATTAATTTCCTTTGTACGCTGGTTGAAAAACGTGTGCACGCACACTTAGAGGGAACATAGCTGCTTACTCCTCTCTGTAGATGCTGCCTGAGCTGTCCAGCATTTTGCCCAGATAGGCATATGTCTGTAAGGACAATGGGCTGTGTAGGAGGGAGGAGTTGAATACGGAGTTGACTAAAAGGTCAGCACTACAAAGGGCCCGTGATCCACTGCAATGTCCTATTTTCTATATTGTTATAAATGTTTTCTTCCTGCTGTCTTAGGACCCTCCAGTGTCTCGTCCAATGACCCTGCCCTCCGTTACGAAGAAAGTGTTCCACTGGCCACTGAGTGAGCTCAGAGAAGGCACATGCAATTTCGCGAAAAACCAGAAGATCGGTGAAGGGGGCTTTGGCTGCGTTTACCGGGCACTGATGCGGCACACCCAGTACGCGGTCAAAAGGCTGAAAGAGGTGAGCAGCGAGGAGACATGCCTCCTTTGATGAAGTCAGCTCTGGGGGTGTTGGATATGTCCCTCGCTCACTGTGTGAGATGATCTTCAGTTTAGTTACATGAACTTGAGTACTTCCATGTAAGTGGGCCTCTCAGTTAATGGTCCCTCCCATCTGTCCCACAATCTCTTTGACCTCCTGCCATTACTTCCAGGCAGGAAGTACCTTAGCTTGAGGACAAAGACTTAGGATGGGAAACAACTTCTTCCGCCAGGCCGCGGGGCCACGGAACTCCCTGCCACACCCAGGTCTCAAGTGCAAACCGCCATTAGTGTTGTACTCTTTTTAACCCGTGTCGTAAATGTTAATTTTCAATATATTTTATTTGTGGTAATATAGTGGAATAATTTGGGGTGGCTGAGTGGGGATGCATCTCCACTAAAGGAGGTGTAAGGTGCTCCTTCCCTCTGCTAGCCTGCAGGTCGCCCTTGGGAAAGGTGTGGCACCTGCCTCGACCCCCCCCCCCCACCACCACCTTGATCTGGGTCATGTGAAGCCACGGGAGGGGGTGATGGATATGAGCTGCTGGTATATATCACAACTCCTAGTCACGTCACCACTGACGCCAGGTAGACAATCTCTGAAGAGATTAGTAATGGCTGGGGTCACCCATCTTGCAAAGACTCTGCCCAGAAGAAGGCAACAGCAAACCACTTCTTTAGACAAGTTTGCCCAGAACAATCATGGTCAGAGACTCTGATCGCCAATTGTCACACAACACAGCACATAACAAGATAGTAGGTTCTAGTTATTTGGGAAAACTCTTAAAATAATAAAAACGAATTGAGAAAATAGCCAGGATTCCCTCAGTTTAATTGCTGCTTAATTGGGACAGGAGACTTTTGCTGACTTGTGTGGCCATTAGACACCACGCTGTGCTTGGATCGAACACTTTTAAAATAGTATAATTTGTGTGTGTGTTAGTTTTTGTCACTGAGAGTTGGTGAGAGATAAGCGGTAAGTCAATTCCGAACTGTTTGCTCACTGCAGTTTGTGGCATTCAGGCTTGGAGATGCCGATAACAGCCGGGAGTGAAATCAAACGGTTCCACTGCTTTAAAAAGTTAGGAACTAAAAAGAATTTGAAGGTATCAACAGGTATCTCGATTGTTACAGTGAAATTGAAAAGGATACAATCATTGGAGGTGTTGTGTAAAAGCAGACTATTATCTGTAATAAGCGTTTTTGTTCATTTACTGTCAGTAGAAAGGAGACAACAATGTACACTGGATGAATTCTTCTGTTGGAAACTATTAGGAGCTAATGCCCATTTTTATAGTACTGTAATAGACAATAGGTGCAGAAGTAGACCATTTGGCCCTTCGAGCCTGCACCGCCATTCTGAGATCATGGCTAATCATCTACTATCAATACCCGGTTCCTGCCTTGTGCCCATATCCCTTGATTCCCCTATCCATAAGATACCTATATTGAAAGCATCTAGAGAATTGGCCTCCACTGCCTTCCAAGGCAGTGCATTCCAGACCCCCACAACTCTCTGGGAGAAGAAGTTTTTCCTTAACTCTGTCCTAAATGACCTACCCCTTAATCTCAAACCATGCCCTCTGGTACTGGACTCTCCCAGCATCTGGAACATATTTCCTGCCTCTATCTTGTCCAATCCCTTAATAATCTTATATGTTGCAATCAGATCCCCTCGCAATCTCCTTAATTCCAGCGTGTACGAGCCCAGTTTCTCTAACCTCTCTGCGTAAGACAGTCCGGACATCCCAGGAATTAACCTCGTGAATCTACGCTGCACTTCCTCTACAGCCAGGATGTCCTTCCTTAACCCTGGAGACCAAAACTGTACACAATACTCCAGGTGTAGTCTCACCAGGGCCCTGTACAAATGCAAAAAACATTCCATTAGCCTTCGTCACTGCCTGCTACACTTGCTCATTCACCTTCAGTGACTGATGAACAAGTACTCCTAGATCTCTTTGCATTTCTCCCTTACCTACCTCTATACCGTTCAGATAATAATCTGCCTTCCTGTTCTTACTCCCAAAGTGGATAACGTCACACTTATTCACATTAAACGTCATCTGCCAAGTATCTGCCCACTCACTCAGCCTATCCAAGTCACCCTGTATTCTCCTAACATCCTCATCACATGTCACACTGCCACCCAGCTTAGTATCATCAGCAAACTTGCTGATGTTATTCTCAATGCCTTCATCTAAATCATTTATGTAAATCGTAAACAGCTGTGGTCCCAATACCCTGTGGCACTCCACTAGTCACCGCCTGCCATTCCGAGAAACTCCCATTCACCGTTACCCTTTGCTTTCTATCTGCCAACCAGTTTTCTGTCCATGTCAGTGTCTTCCCGCCAATGCCATGAGCTCTGATTTTACCCACCAATCTCCTATGTGGGACCTTATCAAATGCCTTCTGAAAATTGAGGTACACTACATCCACTGGATCTCCCTTGTCTAACTTCCTGGTTACATCCTCAAAATCCTCGTAATGTTCTGAATTGCTCTGTATTTCATTTAAATATGTAATTTGTTACTCAGTTAAATGGTAGTTTGTCTTTTTTTAAAATTCCTTTTTAACTATTTCCATGAAATTTTGGCACATTGGAGAAGCCGCTTAATTAGGCCAAAATGTCCTGGTCCCGATGTGTCCCAATTAACTGGAATCCACTGTGTTGTGTGTGAGATATTTGTACTGTGTTGTACACCTTGGGTCTGGAAAAATGTTGTTTTGTTTACCTGTATACATGTAGATGGTTGAATGACAATAAACTTGAAAGGAACGCGCAAAGAGGCCGTGACACTAAGGGACACTTAAGAGACTCTTATGGATGACCCAAAAATGGAGAGAAGTGTTAGATTGATCTTGGAATAGGTTAAAGAGCCGGCTCAACTATGTGGGCCGAAGGGCCTGTACTGTTCTTTGCAAGTGCTTCTTAAATGATAGTATTGCACTTGCTATAACCACTTCCTCTGGCAACTCGTTCCCTATGATCGTCTCCATCCTGCATCTTCCACTCGAGCAGCACAGTGGTGAAGCAGGTAGAGCCGGTGACCCTGGTTTGATCCTAACCTCCAGCACTTCCTGTGTGTGCAGAGTCTGAATGTGTTCCCTGTGGGTCCGTACCCTACCCCAGGCGCTCTGGTTTACTCCCAAGTCCCAGGAACGTGCGGGTTCAGTCATAGGCTGGTATAAATTCCCCCCAATGTGCAGTTGAGGGGTAGAATCTAGGGGTGAGTAGAATAAGAGACTCTACCTTATTGTACACGAGCCTGATAACAGTGTGATAGAAGTTGTCCTTGAGCCTGGTGGTAAGTGTTTGGATAGTCCGTACAAATGGTTAGTTGGTGGTCAGCACAGACTCAATGGGCCAAAGGGCTGTATTCCAAACACCACTGCCTTTTATTTACTATTGGACAAAGGTACTGAAATAATGTAGCCTTCAACCTGAAGATACGAACATCTATTTGCCCCTCCCCCTTCTCTCGTCTTCCATTCTGCATTTTGGACCCCCTCTTACCCCATCTTCCCACCTGCTCATCACCTCTCCTGGTGCCTCTCCTCCTTCTCTTTCTCCAATGGTCTTCTCTCAGATTCCTCTTTCTTCAGCCCTTCACCTCTTCTACCTATCCCCTCCCAGTTTTTTACTTCGTACCCCTCCCCACCCGCCCACCTTCCCACTCACCTGGTCTCACCTATTACCTCCTAGATTGTACTCCATCCGCTGCCCTCCCACCTTCGTTATTCTGCCTTCTTCCCCCTTCCCTCCTGTTCTGATGAAGGTCTTGGCCCGAAAGATTCAAGATTGAAGTTCATATTCATGTGACTTCAAAACATATGATGGGATGTGTCATTTACATTAACAACCAGCACAGCAGAGGGCATGCTGGGGAAAGCCCGCAAGTGTGCCAACAAAATGAAATGTCGAATGTTTATTCCCTTCCATAGATGCTGCCTGTCCTGCTGAGTTTGTGTGTGTGTTGCTTTGCTGTGGATTTCCAGCATCTGCAACATCCGTTGTGTTTATGAGATAGCAGCCAGGTTAACGTCAGCTGATCTCACACGGCGCGGAAGTCTGTTAATCAATTACACTCAGTAAGCACTTTAGTAGGTTCCACTGAGTGTGTGTGTTCATGGTCTTCTGCTGCTGTAGCCCATCCACTTCGAGGTTGGATGTGCTGTACGTTCAGAGAAGCTCTTCTGCACACCACTGTTGCAACGTGTGGTTATTTCAGTTATCGTCACTTTCCCGTCTGGACGTTCTCCTTTACCGAGGCACATCGGCCCACAAAACTGCTGCTCACTATTTGTTCTTTTGTTTCTCGCACCATTCTTTGTAAACTGTAGAGACGGTTGTGCGTGAAAACCCCCAGAAAGTCAACAGTTTCTGAGATACTCGAACCATCAACAATCATTCCACAGTTAAAGTCATATTTCTTCCCCATTCTGGTGTTTGATCTGAACAACAACTGAACCTCTTGACCATGTCTGCACACTGTTATGATTTGAGTTGCTGCCACATGATTGGCTGATTAGATATTTGCATTAACGAGCGGATGCACCTAATATAGTGGCCACTGAGTATATGTTCTCTTGTCAATTCAGGATGCTGATTTGGACTGGAAGACGGTGAGGGAGAGCTTTTACACTGAGCTGGAGAAGCTTTATCAGTAAGTAGTGTTAATCTTGGTTGATTTGCAAAGCGTTGCGGAGAGGACAGGATGGTAATGAAACATCCAGCAGCACCAGAAATCAGTGATCAGAGTTCAATTCCTGGCACGCTGTGTAATAAATCTGTACATTCACCCCGTGGCTGAATGTTTTCCTCCAAGTGAGATCAGTTTCCTCCAGGATTCCATAGGGTCAAAGACACAAAAAGCAAAATGGAGGGAATATAATAGAGCAAACATTAGTGGGAAGTTAGAGGATTGGGAAAATTTTAAAAAACAACAGAAGGCAACTTAAAAAAAACCATGAGAGAAAACATGAAGTATGAAGGTTAGCTAGCCAGTAATATCAAAGAGAATGCCAAAAGTTTTAACAAATATGTAGAGAATAAAAGAGTGGTGAGAGTGTGGCAATGAGCAACTGGAGCAAACCCAAGTGCAGGACACAGGCACGGAGATTGAGTTAGGACGTTCACATGGGCATAAACGCCGAACAGCAAGCAGGAGGGATCTTGACACAGAGCCTTGACTCAGAAGAACGGAGTCTCATAGGTACCTTGAAACTGGAGCTAAACTTAGAACAAATGGTTCTAAGCAATCAGGAAACATAGTTTACTCACAGGAAAAAGACCAACGACCTGGTGACTAGTGGTTGTGATATGGATGTTCTTATACTGAGTCTTTGATGGAAACCAGCTGTACCATCATTAAAGAGAATTGGAAGCAATTTGGGAAATTAACAATTGGGGCCATGGCATAATCAAAGAAATTTAGGAGCAAGATCGGGAATTAATGATTGGGACCGTGACCCTCCCCCCCAACGAGAGCTTCCAGGTGACCCACCAGGCTTGTTCAGATGGTCCCGATGGAAATCACGGAGGAGGGAAGATAAAGGAACGGGAAATCCAGGAGCGTTCCTCCAGGCTGTATCCTTCCCAATTGACCAGGTACTGGGGGCCCCTGTCTCGGCAGCGCACATCCAATAATTGCTGGACGGTGTACACTGGGTGGTGTGGTCGTCAAAGACCCAGGTGGATGGAGGTGGTTCGGTAGGAGGGCATAAAGGGCTGACAGATCTCAGCTTCAATTGGTAAATGTGGAATGTAGGATGAATGTGCATAGATATGAGTAGTTTGAGTCGGACCACTGAGGGATTGATAATACTCTCAATCTGGAATGGTCCCAGGAAACGGGGGTGGGGGTGAGTTTCTTGGGCTCGTTCTTGAGGGGGATGTCTTTAGACAAGAGCCAAATCTTTTGCCCAGGCTGATAATCAGGTGCAGGAATCCGATGGCAATCGGCAATCCTCTGGTTGCTGTTGGCTGAGCAGAGCAGGGCCGTGTATGTGCCTTTCCAGATCTTGCAATACCGGCGGAGATGGGCCTGAACAGAAGGCACAGCAATGTCGTCTTCATGACCGGAGAACAGAGGGGGTTGGTGACCGAGGGAGCATTCAAAGGCGGTGCTGACCAGGGAGTTGTGGGTGTACTCTACCCAAGCGAAATGGCTGCTCCAGGCAGACGGGTTGTTGGCGGTTACGCAGCTCAGTGCTGCTTCCAAATCCTGGTTAGCCCATTCTGTTTGACCATTCACCTGCGGATGAAAGCCGGACGACAGGCTTACTGAGGCACCAAGGGCTTGACAAAAAGATCTCCAGACTTGAGAGTTGAATTGGGGGCCCCGGTCAGAAATAATGTCCGAGGGAATCCCATGAAGGTGGAAGACGTGGTGGGCGAGAAGGTCAACTGTTCCCCGAGCTGTAGGGAGTTTGGGAAGGGCTATGAAGTGCACAGCTTTGGAGAAGCGGTCCACCACGGTGCGTATGGTAGTGTTCCCATGTGAAGGGGGTAATCCAGTAGCGAAATTCAGTGCAATGTGAGACCAAGGACGGCTAGGGACAGGTAGGGAACAAAGCAATCCAGCAGGTGGTCGGTGGCAGGCTTTTCTACTGGCACAATCAGAACAGGCAGAGACAAAGGAACAGGTGTCAGTGGCCACAGAGGGCCACCTGAAATGTCTCTTCAGCAGCGACAGAGTCCGATCGATCCCAGGATGGCAGGCTAAACGAGACATATGCCCCCACGGGAGAACCTGAGATCAAACGGAGTCGGGCACAAAAAGGCGTTTGGAGGGTCCATTGCCTGGGTCTGGCTGAGTTCGTTGAGCCTCTTTGACAATGGCCTTGATCTCCCAGGTGAGGGAAACCACTACACAGGACGGCGAACGGATGGTCTCGGGGTTGGGAAGGTCCTCCTCGGAAATGTAATGATGGGAGATGGCATTGGGCTTGGATCCCGGACAATAGCTGAGTGTAAATCTGAACCGACCAAAATATACTGCCCAACAGGTCTGGCAGGAATTCAGGCGTTTGGTGGTTTGGATATATGCAAGGTTCTTGTGATCGGTCCAGACGATAAATGGATGTTCCACTCCCTCCAGCCAGTGCCTCCACTCCTCCAAAGCAAGTTTGACAGCTAGTAACTCCTGTTTCCCTACGTTGTAATTTCGTTCGGCAGGGGACAGCAGGCAAGAAAAGAAGGCACCGGGATGAAGTTTTTGGTCAGGGAGAGGACTGCTCCCACCCCAGAGTCAGAGGCGTCGACCTCCACAATGAATTGACAAAAGGGTCCGGTTGGACGAGGGTGGGAACAGAGGTGAAACACCTCTTCAGCTCCGAGAAGGCAGCGTCTGCTTCAGGGTCCCAGTCAAAAGGGGTCTTAGGAGAGGTGAGTCGAGTAAGGGGCGCTTCCACCTGGCTGTGATCCCTGATGAAACGACGATAAAAGTTTGCAAACCCCAGAAATCGCTGGAGTTGCTTGAGTGTTGTGGGTGTTGGCCACTCTGCTACTGTCTGGATCTTTTCAGGATTTGCTTTCACTTGCCAGCTCTCGATGATGTATCCCAAGAAAATGAAGAAACATGAAATTCGCACTTTTACTGCTTTTACGGATAGTTTGTTTTCTCAAAGCTTCTGTAGAACCCGACAGACATGGTGGATGTGTTCCTGAAGATTGCTGGAGAAGATTAAAATGTCATCCAAATAAACAGACACAAAGCAGTTAATGAAATCTCTAAGGACATTGTTTATCAGGGCTTGGAAAACAGCGGGAGCACTGGTGAGACCGAATGGCATGGCCAGCAATTCCAAGTGACCAAGAGGGGTGTTGAACGCTGTTTTCCACTCATCTCTCTCCCTTCTCCTGACCAGTTGATAGACACTTCGTAAGTCCAACTTGGAGAAGATGGTGACTCCGTGAAGTGGTTCGAACGCAGAGTTGAGAAGGGGCAGTGGATATTTGTTCTTTATGGTTATTTAGGCCTCGGTAATCAATGAGTGAGCTGTCCTCCTTCCCCACAAAGAAGAAACCTGCACCAACAGGGGAGGATGAGGGTCGGGTAATGCCTGCCGTGAGAGATTCATTTAAGTACGCCTCCATTGCCTCCCTTTCTGGTCGGGACAAGTTATACAGCCGACTGGTGGGTAGAGAGGCCCTGGGGAGAAGGTCGATTGTGCAGTCACAAGGGCACTGTGGAGGCAGGGAAAGGACCATTTGTTTGCTGAACACTTCTCCCAGATCGTGGTACTCTGCTGGAACCTTGGAGAGGTCACGGGTCTCAGCAGCAGACGAGGCCGTATTTACTTTCACAGCGGACAGGGCCGATTGAAGACAAGTGGAGTGACAGAACGGGCTCCACCTGACTATCTTCCCAGTGGACCAGTCAATGTGAGGATTATGGCAGACCAAACGGGGATACCCAAGAACTATAGGAGCTTGAGGGGAGGAAATTAATTTAAATTGTACCTGCTCCCGATGGTTCCTGGAGAGAATTAGAGACAGGGGTGTTGTGCAGTGTGTGACCTGGGCCAGAAGTCTGCTGTCCAGTGCCCGGGCCTCAGAGGGGCACTCAACGTCTCCCGAGGAATTCTGGCCTGGGAAATCATGTCATCGTCCTGAAGATTGCCCTCAGCACTGGAGTGTTTGTTGTAACATAAAGTTGCCGGGATCTGCATCCTGGTTCTGGGAACGGAACGGAATGTTGTCGGGCTTACCAGGGTCCCCCTTTCTACTGGTGAGCCTTCCCTTTTGGTCAAAGGGGACAGGTAGCTCGGAAGTGGCTGGACTGGCTGCGATATAGACACTCGCCCGTTCTCAATCTCTAGAATCGCTCAGCGGGGGAGAGGCAGTTCCATCCCAGCTGCATGAGTTCCTCTCCCGGGGCAGTGGAAATGGCCGGGCTGGGAACTACTCTTGGAGCAGAAGGAGGAGAGGGACTTGTTCTTCTGTGGGAGGCAGGAATGAATGCTGTGGAGTGACCAATGGTGGTGGACAACCAGATCTTTCCCTATGGCATTCTCGAAGACTGGGGAGATCAGTGTACCCAGGCTGTCGGTGTCATCTCTTGCTGCCAACTCGTCCTTCACCATGTTGCTGAGGCCATTCCGGAAAATCCCTTGGAGCGCCTCATCATTCCACCCCGAGTCGACCGCTAACGTCCAGAACCCCCACGGAATACTACGGGAGACCTGATGGAGGGTAAGTAGACGCTTAGCGGCATCTTTACCACGGATGGGGCGGTCAAAGATCTTTTGAATGGGGAATGAAGAGCAGATATCCAGCTGACTATTCCAGACTGCTGTAGCCCATGCTAAGGCACTTCCCCGCAACAACCCCAACACCTTTGACTTGTCTGTGGAGTAAGTGGATGACTGCTGATTGAACACCAAAGGGCATTGCAGAAGGAAGGCCCGGCACTTCCCCAAATCTCCAACATAGAGTTCAGGTTCAGGTGTGTGTGGTTCTCTTGGTGGGGGTGTTGCTGATACCTAGAGGGGGTTGCCACTACTGACTGTCTGGGCTGGTTTGAGTGAGTTCCAGGAGAGGATGTGGTAAGATTAGTGGATAAACAGTCCACCTGGTCACTGATCTTCATTATGTTAGCAGACAGGGAACGGAGGTTCTCCATGACCTCCCGGAGGAGTTGATCGTGCAGACCCGGTAGGGAGCCCTGGCTGGCGAGGACTTGTTGGAGGGTCTTCGTGTCCGCTGGGTCCGTAGTGGCCCGTTTGTCTGTTGCAATGAGCGACTGGAGCGAACCCAAGTGCAGGACACAGACACAGAGATTGAGTTTGGATGTTTACATCGGCGTAAATGTCGAACAGCAAGCAGGAGGGATCTTGACACAGAGCTTTGACTCAGAGAAACAGAATCTCCTAGGTACCTTGAAACTGGAGCTAAGCAATTGGGAAACATAGTTTATTCACAAGAAAAAAACACAAACGAACTGGCAAATAGTGGTTGTGACGTAGGAATTGTTATACTGAGTCTTTGATGGAAACCAGGTGTGCCATTGTTAAAGAGAATTGGAAGCAATTTGGGAAATACACGATTGGGACCCTGGCATAATCAAAGAAAATTAGGAGCAAGATTGGGAATCAATGATCGAGACCATGACAGAGAGTGGTTATCAGGCCACTGGAAAATGATGCTAGAAGGGTAGTAATGGGGGGGGGGGGGACGACGACAAAGAAATGGCAGATGAACTTTAAAAGTTTTTTTGTGTCAGTCTTCTCTATGGAAGACACCAGCAGTATGCCAGGAATACAAGAGTGTCAGAGGTTAGAAGTGATTATTGTTGGACTTCCGGTAGGATGGCGATTGCTTAGCTGCTCCGAACCTTTGTTCCGTTACTGTCGCTATCTTTGCACTAAATGTCTCCATTTTTTAAACCTTAGTTGGGAACTTTTTCGGTATCTCTTACTTGCCTGTGAACACATCTAACTCACAATGTCTAGCAAGAGTTCTAAATCCGGGAGAAAGGAAGCTACGGCTCTCTCATACGAGACCCTGGCTGCGCTCGGTCAGCTCCGAGATGAAATTTTCAAGGAATTCAAAACCGCTTTCAAACAGTTGGAGGTCAAGATTGATCAAATCAACAACAAGGTGGGCAAACATGCCCAACACTTATCTCGCATCGATTCGACTTCTGAAGATTTAGAAAGTCATGTTCGATACTTGGAGACTCTCTGTTCCAGCTTGGAGGAAAAGTGTAACAAACTCCTTTTCAAAACGGTGGATCTCGAAAATCGCAGCAGGCGCTGCAATCTTAGAATTCTTGGATTGCCAGAGGTCACCAAACAGGGATCAACAGTGAAGTTTTTCGCCAAGTTTCTCTGTGAGATATTCGGGAAAGATTTGCTCCCGAACCCGCCTGAGCTCGAACGGGCACAGCGGGTCCATGTTCCCACCGGAATTCTGGGCAACCGCCCGCGACCAGTAATCTTGTGCTTCCATCAATACCAGGTATAACACCGTCTGATCGTAGAGGCACGTCGCAGAGGTTATTTTATTTTCCAGGATACAACCATTCGCTTTGTGGAAGATTTTGCACCTCAGACCTTAAAGATGCGCGCTGAGTTTAAAGGCGCAATGAAAGTGCTTTTTGATCGTGGTTTTAAACCCTCTCTTCGTTCTCCTGCTGATCTATGAATCAAGCTTAACACTGGAAAATACAAATGGTTTAAGTCAGCGAAGGAAGCTGAAGCATTTGTGGCAAGTCTTCCGGCTATCCAGTCATCTTCGGAACCCGATCAGACCTCCTAAAATGGTGGATAAGTACTTCTCGTAGTAAACTTACTTTTTCTGGACTCAGACTTTACTTGAATCATTCAGACATTATTCATCGAGACTCTAAGGGCTGTTGACAATCTCTCCCTGGATTTGGTGTGTGTGTAAACTATTTTTTATTCTTGTACAACTTTATCTACAGAGTTCTACAACTGACTTTAACTTGTTTTGGAGGTTTGAAGTCTTTAGTGAAGGCCTTCCTATTTTTTGGTTCACAGTTTAATTGCCGATCTATTTTTCCTTCTTTTTATATTTATTTATTTTATTATACTTTTTTCTTTTTTTTCTTTTCTTCACCCCTTTTTTCTAATCTCTGAATTCTTTTCTCCTCTGTAAATGGTTGATAAATACTCGTCTTGAATTTATCATTTTCCCCTTCCTCTCCTTTTTTTTATCCTTTTTTTTCCTTTCTCTTACTTTATTCTTCTATAATTTTTTCGCTGGCAGGTTAGTTTTGGTCCTCTTCCGATTTTCTCTGTATTAGGTTCTATATTCCTGCAGAAAGTGTTCTAATCTATAGTTATGTTTTCTAGTGCATAAACTTGTTACTATTTGTTATAGCATTTATACGGAACCGCTGTTAATGACACAGATCTGGAAGTTGTATTTGGGTTAATTTTTTTGGTAGAGCTAGCTACTTGTTTTGGTAGCCGTCTAGTTTTGGGTTGTGTGGGTGGGGTAGGTTTTCTAGTTCCAACATCACTCACTGTATATATTATATCTCTTTATTGCTCAGGACATGTATATGTTTTGATTTTACGAATCTATGTTTACATCTCTGCTCCCAGACTGCTATTGTACTGCTTGACTTTTTATATGCCTTCTGCCTTTTATGCATTAGTAATTGATAATGGCTCGTGCACTTAAATTCGTGAGCTGGAATGTAAAGGGATTGAATCACCCTGTTAAAAGGAGGAAGGTATTCTCACATATCAAACAACTCAAAGCTGACATTGCTTTCCTTCAAGAAACTCATATTCGTTGTTTTGATAACTCCCGGCTTCTGTCAAAGTGGGCGGGTCAGCATTTTCATTCATCCTTTACCGCTAAAGCTAGGGGAGTCTCCATTCTTATTAACTCAAATATTCCTTTTGAACTCCATAATAAAATATCTGATATAAATGGCCATTTTATTATTGTTTCTGGCAAACTATATAACACTAAAGTTGCACTAGCAAACCTGTATGCCCCCAACTTTGATGATGTTAATTTTTTTGAACGTTTTTTTTCCTCACTACCAGACTTAAACTCATACTCTCTTATACTGGGTGGTGACTTTAATTGTTGGTTAGATCCTAATTTGGATCGATCGTCCTCTGTTACTAGACCACCTACTAAATCTGCCTTAGCTATCCAATCGTTTCTCTCTAATTATGGCATCTCTGATATATGGCGTTTCCTCCATCCTACGGAGAGAGATTATTCTTTTTTCTCACATGTTCACCATACCTTCACTAGAATTGATTATTTCTTACTCGATAACCAACTTATTCCATTTGCCCACTCTTGTGACTATACTGATCTCTGACCATGCCCCTATTACTCTCTGAATTTGCCCGGTCTCCCTCAGAGGAATAAACACTGGTGGTTTGATTCAACCTTACTATTGGATGATGATTTTTTTAAATTTATTAAGGATCAGATAACCTTTTATTTTAACACTAATACATCACCTGAAGTGCCATCCCAGATTGTCTGGGATGCCATGAAAGCATATCTGAGGGGGCAAATAATCTCTTACACAGCAAATCTCAACAGAAGATCCCGTGCAGATCGATTAGACCTCATTAACCAGGTTAAAGAATTGGATCAAATATATGCCCAAACTAAGAACCCTGAATTATACAAGAAGCGCGTTGAACTCCAAACTAAATTTAACCTTCTGTCCACTCAACCTGTCGAACGCCAACTTCTCGAAAGCAAGAGTCGCTTTTACATTCATGGGGATGAGTCTGGTAAATTTCTAGCCAATCAGCTGAGGCGTTCCAAAGCCAAACAACATATTACAAAGATCCGGAAGGAGAACGGAGACTTTACATCGGATCATTTAGAAATTAATGACGCATTTAAAAATTTTTATTCTCTGCTTTATTCCTCTGAATCTCTGAATGACAATATCTCTGTTGATCAATTTTTACAGAATCTGAATATCCCCTCACTTTCATCTGATTTCAAAGCCAAACTCAATGCGCCTGTGTCATTAGAAGAAATATCTTTTGCAATTTCTGCACTGTCCTCAGGGAAATCTGCTGGACCTGATGGGTTCCCTGTAGAATTTTATAAATCATTCTCTTCTCTTCTTTCTCCTCAGTTACTTTCAGTATTATCTGACTCGTTTAATTACGGCAAATTGCCACCCTCTTTTAGTGAGGCATCTATTATTCTTCTTTTAAAAAAGGGCAAAGACCCAACAGAGTGTTCCTCGTATAGGCCGATCTCTCTGCTCAATGTTGATGTAAAGATCTTAGCTAAAGTTTTGGCTCATAGATTAGAAACCATCATTCCCTCCATTATCTCTGATGACCAAACAGGCTTTATTAAAAACCGTCTCCCTTTTTTTAACATTCGGCGTTTATTTAATATCTTATACTCACGTCCAACTGGGAATCCTGAATGTGTTATTTCCCTCGATGCGGAGAAAGCATTTGATCGTATAGAGTGGAACTACCTTTTTGCAGTTTTAGAAAAATTTGACCTTGGCCAAAGTTTCATCTCTTGGATCCAATTGCTGTGCCTGTGTCCTACTGCTTCTGTTTTAACTAATTTTCAGAAATCCCAAGTATTTAATCTCAAATGTGGCACCCACCAGGGATACCCCTTAAGTCCCTTTCTCTTTGATTTGGCTATGGAACCTCTGGTGATAGCATTTCGAAACTGCCCTGAATTGACTGGGATTTGGAGAGGGGGTGTTGAGCATAAAGTTTCTCTCTATGCTGATGACTTATTACTCTTTCTCTCAAATCCGTCTACATCCTTACCTCTAATGTTTTCACTTCTTGACCAGTTTAGCCAGATCTCTGGCTATAAACTTAATTTACATAAGAGTGAACTTATCCCAATTAATAAAGAAGCACAAGATCTAACATTTCGTGATCTCCCTTTTTAAAGTAGTCCATAATCAATTTACTTATCTTGGAATTACAGTCACAAGGAAGTTTAAAGATCTCTTTCGTGAAAACTTTGCCAATCTTTCATATGCTATAAAACAGAGTCTGGTACAATGGTCACCTCTATCTATGTCTTTGGTAGGTCGTATTAATGTTGTTAAAATGTATGTTCTCCCCAAATTTTTATACCTATTTCAATCTATCCCAGTTTTTATTCCTAAACCTTTTTTTGATTCCTTAGACTCTATTATTTTGTCATATCTGTGGCAGAATAAACACTCTAGAATTAATAAAATCCATCTCCAAAAATCTAAAAAAGAGGGTGGCATGGCTTTACCTAACTTTCGTTTATATTATTGGGCAGCTAATATACGTTGTGCTACCTTCTGGTCTGTTTTCCATGGCCAACCCGAGTGCCCTAACTGGGTGGCGATGGAGCTGAGCTCCACTAAAGAATTATCTATCTCTGCGCTTCTTGGCTCTGCACTCCCTAGTAGTCTGCCCAGATCAATAGCTAATCCTCTTGTTAGACACACTTTGCGTATATGGGCTCAGATCAGGAAATGCTATGGTTTCCAGGGGTTTTCCGTTTCCAGCCCTGTTGCTCATAATCACCTTTTTTTACCTACTACATACGATTCAGCATTCCAGGTTTGGTATAGGAAGGGCATTAGACATTTTGAAGATCTTTTCATTGATAATCGCTTCACTTCTTTTCAGCAGCTCTCTGTTAAGTTCAATCTGCCCAATGCTCATTTTTTCAGATATCTCCAAATCTGACACTTTATTGCTCCTTTAATTCCTAACTTTCCTGAAATGCCTGTGAAAAATGCTATGGACCTATTTCTTTCCATGAATCCACTAGGTAAGGGCTTAATATCAATCATCTGAGATAAACTAGCAGCCTTATGACGGGCCCCCATGGATAAAATCAAAATGGCCTGGGAGCAGGATTTAAATATCTCCTTATCTGAGGAGAGCTGGGATTCAGTTCTCAAATCGGTTAACTCAACCTCTCTTTGTGCTCGCCACTGCCTTTTACAGTTTAAGATTGTTCATAGAGCCCATATGTCTAAATCTAAACTATCTCGATTCTACCCTAGCGTCAGTCTGCTCTGTGATAAATGCAAGAGGGGCGTGGCCTCTCTCATCCATATGTTCTGGTCCTGTCCTAGCTTGGAGAAATTCTGGAAAGATGTCTTCACTACGTTATCGTGTATTCTGAATCAGCACCTAGAACCAAACCCCTTAATTGCTCTGTTCGGTTTTTGGGGCAAGACAGATTTATGTCTGGGTCTGACCAAATGCCGAATATTATCCTTTGCCTCTCTCCTGGCTAGACGCTTGATCCTCCTCAGATGGAGAGATGTTGCCCCGCCCACTCATGCTCAATGGCTTAACGACATCATGGCCTGTTTGGACCTCGAAAAAATTCATTATTCAGTTCTCAATTCAGATCTAAAGTTCCATAAGGTCTGGGGACCTTTTATCGAGTACTTTCATAACCTTCCTCTTGACGAGGGTCTTTTTTCTTTTCGGTCCCTTGCTTTCAGCTCCTTTTTTTTCTGGTAGAAGGCATTATTACCCTTTGTTGCTGAGTGTATTCACAGTCTGGGAGCTTGGCTGTCCTGACTTATACTCTCTATATTGTGTTGTGGTTGGTCTGGAGTTGTTGTTGTTTTTTCTTGTGTTGTGGGGCTTGGGGAGGACACTAAGCTTACTTGTCTTTAATTTAGGTGCTTTTTTTTGTTAAATTCTCTTCCTTTGTAGCATATTGTTATTGTATGCTTAATTTTGCACTGTTTTAATGTTCCTCATTAGGATTTGGGGTTTTTAATTTGTAAAATGTTTTGAAAAACTAATAAAAAAATTTAAAAAAAAAGAAGTGATTATTGTTGCTATTCCTAGAGAGAAGACGCTTGGGAAAACTAAAAGGTCTGAAGGTAACACACACAAAATGCTGGAGGAACTCAGCAAGCCAGGCAGCATCTATGGAAAGCATTATAGTCGACATTTCGGGCCGAGACGTTCCATCAGGACTGAGAAACAAGATGAGCCAGAGTAAGAAATAAGTCACCTGGAGAAGATGGACCGCACCCCTGCGAGACTCCAGAGGCATTAGCAATAATCTTTCGGAATCACTGGATTCTGGAATAGTTCTGGGGGACTGGAAAATTGCAAATGTCACTCCACTCTTTAAGAAGAGGGGGAGGCAGAAGAAAGGAAATTATAAACCAGCTAGCCTGACTTCAGTGGCAGGGAGGATGTTGGAATCTACAAACCCCATTTCCAGAGAAGTTGGGATATTTTACAAAATGCAATTAAAACAAAAATCTGTGATATGTTAATTCACGTGAACCTTTATTAAACTGACAAAAGTACAAAGAAAAGATCTTCAATAGTTCTACTGACCAAATTTATTGTATTTTGTAAATATACACTAATTTAGAATTTGATGGCTGCAAAACACTCAACAAAAGTTGGGACAGAGGCATTGTGTTACATCACCTTTCCTTTTAATAACACTTTTTAATCATTTTGGAACTGAGGATACTAATTGTAGAAGATTTGCAATTGGAAGTTTTGTCCATTCTTGCTTGATATAAGACTTCAGCTGCTTAACAGTCCGTGGTCTCCGTTGTCTGATTCTCCTCTTCATGATGTGCCATACATTTTCCATAGGAGATAGATCTGGACTGGCAGCAGGCCAGTCAAGCACACGCACTCTGTGTCTACAAAGCCACGCTGTTGTAGCCCGTGCAGAATGTGGTCTGGCATTGTCCTGCTGAAACAAGCATGGACGTCCCGGGAAGAGACATCGCCTTGATGGCAACATATGTCTCTCTCAAATCCTAATATACGCCTCGGAGTCAATGGTACCTTCACATACATGCAATTCACCCATGCCGTGGGCACTGATGCACCCCCATACCATCACAGATGCTGGCTTTTACACCTTTCGCTGATAACGATCAGGATGGTTGTTTTCATCTTTGGCACGGTGAACTCGACGCCCGTTTTTTCCGAAAGCTAGCTGAAATGTTGACTCATCTGACCACAGCACACGGTTCCACAGTCTTTCGGTCCATCTGAGATGAGCTCGGGCCCAGAGAACTCGCCGGCGTTTCTGCATAGAGTTGATGTATGGCTTCCTCCTTGCGTAATACAGTTCCAAGTTGCATTTCTGGATGCAGCGACGGACTGTGTTAAGTGACAATGGTTTTCTGAAGTACTGCCGAGCCCAGGTGGCTATAATTGTCACAGTAGCATGACGGTTTCTTAGGCTGTGCTGCCTGGGGGCTCGAAGATCACACGCATTCAACAGTGGTTTCCGACCTTGCCCTTTACGCACTGAGATGTCTCTGAATTCTCTGCATCTTTTCACAATATTATGTACTGTAGATGTTGAAAGACCTAAATTCTCTGCAATCTTGTGTTGGGAAATGTTCCTTTTGAACTGACTGACAATTCTCTCACGAATTTTGGCACAAAGAGGTGAGCCACGACCCATCCTTGCTTGCAAAGACTGAGCCTTTGATGGATGCTACTTTTATACCCAGTCATGATACCTCACCTGCTACCAATTAGCCTGCTTAGTGTGGAGTCTTCCAAACCGGTGTTACTTGAATATTCTGTGCACTTTTCAATCTTATTTTAACTCTGTCCCAACTTTTGTTGAGTGTGTTGCAGCCATCAAATTCTAAATTTGTGTATATTTACAAAATACAATTAAGTTGGTCAGTAAAACTATTGAAAATCTTTTCTTTGTACTTTTGTCAGTTAAATAAAGGTTCACGTGAATTAACATATCACAGATTTTTGTTTTGATTGCATTTTGGGAAAAAAAACCCAACTTTTCTGGAAATGGGGTTTGTATTATGGTATTAAGGATGAGATTATGGGGTACGGAGGCACACGGTGAAATAGGCCGAAGTCAGCATGGTTTCCTTGAGGGGAGATCTTGCCTGAGAAGTCTGTTGGAATTCCTTGAGGAAATAACAGGCAGGTTAATGGGGGACCTTGATGATAGGTGCTTTTTTCCTGTGACAGTGCACCGTGTAGACGTGCTCAGTCGTGAGAGAGCTTTTCCTGTGATGGACTGGGCTGCATCCACTACTCATTTCCCGTTCCTGGACATTGGTGTTCCCGTACCAGGCCGGCAGGATACTCTCCGCTGTGTATCTATACATGTTTGTCCAAGTTTTAGATGACAAACTGCTACGAAAGAAGAAATCTGCAACAAAGAACCCACCAGAGGAACTCGCCGGGTTGAGCAGTGTCAGAGGGAGGAGTCAGGTTTAATAGGTTTCAACAGGTACATGTAATGTCAGAGAAATGTACACAATATACATCCTGATATTCTTTTTCTTTGCAAACATAAATGAAAACAGAGGAGTACCCCAAAGAATGAATGACAGTTAAATGTTAGAGCCCTAAAGCCCCCCCACAGCTGCCCCCCCATGCAGAAGTAGAGCAAAGCCACGACCCCTCCACCTCCACCAGCAAAAAAGCATCAGCAACCTCCACCGGGCACTCAATCGTGCAACAAAGCATCGATAAAGAAACAGACTTGCAGAACCCCCAAGACTGCTCGTTCACCTGGTATTCGACACACCACAGGCTCTCTCTCTCTCTCCCTAATAAGGAATAAGAGGTGTCACTGTTTCACAGCGGGAGGGGACACATAACAAACAACTCGCTGATTTACGACATTAAAAGTCCATTGCGTTGCTTTTTCTGAGCTCTGTGCCCAGAGAGGCACCAGAAAGGTGCAGCTCTCCAGACACACAATCCCCTGCAGCTAACCTGCTGCTCCTGATGTTCTGTGTTCTCCCGCGACGCTTCAGTCAGGGGCACCGGCCCAGAATCAGCCCATCCCAGAGCCTTGAAAGTCTGGAACCCTGAAGGCGTGCTAGTCTTCCAGGCCGCGTACTTGGGATATCAAAAAGCGGCCGGTCGTGAGGCCCTGGGGCGGGTCCCATTCCCACAAAGGACCAAAGTCAGAGTGTAACTCCAGGTCAGGGTCTTCAAAAGAACCTTGAAGGGAAAAAAGAGATATCAAGGATAGAAATAGAACTGATTCCGAAGATGCAAGCAAAGGAGTCGCTGTTTAGAGCCATCTTGACTTCGCTCCACCTCCAGAGGTTCTCAACCTGAATCTCTGGCATTCTTCCCTCCTCGGCTGCTGTTCAACCCTCCGAGCTCCTCCAGAGGATGGTCTGCCGCAGAGGCTTGGTTGCTATACCTTGGTTTCTTGATTTAGCCCTCAGCTGCTAAACCTGCCCCTTCACCTCCTCCCTCATCACCATTCAAAGCCCCAGACAGTCCTTCCAGTTCAGGCAAGGGAAGAAAGAGCAAACTCGTTACAGACAGCTGGCTCTTTAGTAACGTTACGCTAACTGCCACGCTCCCATGTTCTGGGAGTATGGGACCGCGCGCGTTTCCTCTGTGTGCCCTGATTTCCTCCCACGATTCAAAGATGTATGTGATGGGAGGTTACATGGGTGTAATTGGGCAGTGTGGGTTCGATGGGCCGGAAAGGCCTCTTACTGTGCTGGATCTCTAAATTTTAAAAAGCCCGCAAGTCGTTCAAGGTCATCTACTGTTTCCGGTACTTCCTATGCTCCTCTACATCAGTGAGACCTGACTTAGACAGGGACTACTTCATCAAGCAGCTTTGCTCTGTCCGCTACAAAATGTGGGTCTCGTGATGGTTAACTATTTTAATTCCACTTCTCAATCTAACATGTCGATCCATGGCCCCCTCTACTGCCATGATGAAGCCACTCTCAGGTTGGGGGAACAGCACCTCATATTCCCTCTGGGTAGTCTTCAACCTGATGGCATGAATATTGATTTCTCCCCCTCCCCACTTCTCTGTCTTTCCATTCCCCGCTCTGGCTCCCCTTTTAGCCCTTCTTGTCTGCTCACCACCCTCTGGTGCCTTTCCTCCTCCTCTCTTTCCCATGTCTACTCTCCTCTCCTATCAGATTTCTCCTCCTTCAGCTTTTTACTTTTGACCTATCACCTCCCAGCTTTTCACTTTATTCCCCTTCCCCTACCCACCCACCTTCCCCCTCACCTATTACCTGCCCCCACCCTCTTATTCTGGCTTCTCCCCGCTTCCTTTCCAGTCCTGACGGATTTGGACCTGAAATGTCAACTGTCTTATTACTCTGCAGAGATGCTGCCTGACCTGCTGAGTCCCTGCAGCATTTTGTGTGTGTTGCTCAGTTGTGTGATCTGGTACCCCCGTGAGACTAACCGCACCTCCCACCTTGGACCCCCGCAGGTACCGACACCCGAACATCGTGGACCTGGCCGGCTGCTGCGTGGAGGATGAGGTCTACTGCTTGGTGTACACCTACATGCCAAATGGCTCACTACAAGAACGCCTTCAGTGTCAGGTACCTGTGATGGCTGCTGCAATTCTCCCTGTTTCAGCTTCAGATCCCTTTATTCATCACACAAAGAGCAAAACACACAGTGAAGTGCGTTGTTTGCATTAACAGCCAACGCAGCAGAGGTTGTGCCGCGGGGCAGCCCACAAGTGTCGCCACACATCCCGGTGCCAACAATGCTCGGCCAAACTGCAGCAAAGCAAGTCCCTTTCCTATCTCTCCCACCCACCCACTTTACTTGTCGCTGACACACCCAAACCTCAAAGCGTACGATGAAATGTGTCGTTTGTGTCAACGAGCAACACAGTCTGAAGGTGAAGCAGCAAGTGTCGCTACACATTCCAGTTCCGACATAGCGGACCCGCCACCCGCCAAGCCTAACCCCGTACGTCTTTGGAATGTGGGAGGAAACCCACGCCGTCTTGGGCGGAACGTGTCAACTGCGGTGGCAATTGAACCTGGGTCACTGACACTATGATAGCGTTATGTGAACCACGCCACCCTTCTACCTTTGATCACTTCCTCTGGCACAGAGACAGGTGAATATCCTCCATGAAGACTAGATCGTAAAATGTAGGAGTGGAGTCCATTTGGCCCATCGAGTCTGATACCTCCCATTCAGTCGAGACTAGTGTTCCACCTTCTCCCCATAAACCTTAACCACCTGACTGAGAGCCTTAAATGAACCTGATGACTTGGCCTCAGTGGCCCTCCATGCTGATGGATTCCACAGATAAGGGGCACTTAACAAAAAAAAATTACATTTTGAAATATCAAGGAATTGAGGGGCGCTGCTTCAACAATCCACCATCAAAGGTCCCCACCATTTCCTGGCAGCTCCCATGGGGCAGGAGATTCGGAAGCCTGAAGTCCCACACCACCATGTTCAGGAACAGATACTACCCTTCAATCATTCGGTACTTGAACCTCCTGGCACAGCCCTGATCGCGACCTCATTCCAGCAACACCGTGACCACTGTTGTTCTAATTGTCTTCTCTCTTGTCCAAGCTGTGCTGATCTCTGTTTAACTTCTGTTTCTCCTGTGCACGCTGCTTCTCTGGTGCTCCGTGCCTGTACTGCTGCGGCAAGTGAGTTTCTCCTTACACCTGCACGTACACACACTGCGAATCAGAACAATAAATAACTGACTACGGGGAATTGCATGTGAGAAGAGCTGAGGCCGGGGCACATCAGCTTTGAACAAATCCTGGAGAAGCTTACGTTTAGGGCGAAAGAGAGGGGAAAGTTTAAGGGAGATGTGTGGGGCAAGCCGATTATGCAGAGAGAAAGCACTGCTGGGGGAGGTGGTGGAGGCAGATAGTGTTGTTAAAAAGGCTCATAAATATTCAGGAATGGAGGGATTTGAACTGTATGCAGGCAGAAGAGATTTTACCATTATAGATCTCCCTCATCTAATCCATTAAGCACTGCAGATATGTTTTAAGAAATCCACACACGTGTGAACTTGGAATGATTCAAAGCATCAACACTTAAGGACAGCACAGGAGAGACACAGAGTGAAACTCCCTCCTACCATCCCATCACACACTCACGGGGTCAGACACAGAGTGAAACTCCCTCCACACCATCCCATCGCACACTCTCGGGGTCAGACACAGGGTGAAGCACCCTCTTCACCGTCCCATCACACACTCCTGGGGTCAGACACAGAGTGAAACTCCCTCCACACCATCCCATCACACACTCCCGGAGTCAGACACAGGGTGAAGCTCCCTCCACACCGTCCCATCACACACCCCTGGGGTCAGACACAGTGAAACTCCCTCCACACCGTCCCATCACACTCTCCTGGGGTCAGACAGAGAGTGAAACTCCCTCCACACCTTCCCATCACACGCCCGGGGTCAGACACAGAGTGAAGCTCCCTCCACACCGTCCCATCACACACTCCCGGGGTCAGATAGAGAGTGAAACTCCCTCCACACCGTCCCATCACACACCCCTGGGGTCAGACACAGTGAAACTCCCTCCACACCGTCCCATCACACTCTCCTGGGGTCAGACAGAGAGTGAAACTCCCTCCACACCATCCCATCACACGCCCGGGGTCAGACACAGAGTGAAGCTCCCTCCACACCGTCCCATCACACACTCCCGGGGTCAGATAGAGAGTGAAACTCCCTCCACACCGTCCCATCACACACTCCTGGCGTCAGACACAGAGTGAAACTCCCTCCACACCGTCCCATCACACACTCCCGGGGTCAGACACAGAGTGAAGCTCCCTCCACACCGTCCCATCACACACTCCTGGGGTCAGACACAGTGAAACTTCCTGTGCACCGTCCCATCACACACTCCCGGGGTCAGGCACAGAGGGAAGCTCCCTCCACACCGTCCCATCACACACTCCCGGGGTCAGACACAGAGAGAAACTCCCTCCACACCATCCCATCACACACTCCTGGGGTCAGACACAGAGTGAAGCTCCCTCCACACCGTCCCATCACACACTCCCGGGGTCAGACACAGAGTGAAGCTCCCTCCACACCGTCCCATCACACACTCCCGGGGTCAGACACAGAGTGAAACTCCCTCCACACTGTCCCATCACACACTCCCGGGGTCAGACACAGAGTGAAACTCCCTCCACACTGTCCCATCACACACACCCGGGGTCAGACACAGAGTGAAACTCCCTCCACACCGTCCCATCACACACTCCCGGCGTCAGACACAGAGTGAAACTCCCTCCACACCGTCCCATCACACACTCCCGGGGTCAGACACAGAGTGAAACTCCCTCCACACAGTCATCTCCCAGATAGCACTCCATTTTTCTATCATTCTTGTGTCTAAGAGTTTCTTATATGTAGCTAAAGTATCCGCCCTCTTCTTTCCAATCCTGATGAAGACCTTTGGCCCCAAACATCAACACTTTAATCCTCTCCATAGATGCTGCCTGACCTGCTGAGTTCCTCCAACACACTGTGTGTGTGTCACAGGAAAAATAATCTGCTGGAGGATTTCTGATTCGGGTTCCCAGTCTGCAAGGTAGACCACTCCTCTGCCTCCACAGATGCTGCCTGACCCCCTGGGTTTTTTCAGTAATTTGCTCTTGTTCCTGATTCCAGAATCTGCACCCCCTGTGCCTCTGTAACCTGTGGGAGGTTGAGACATTGCATAGTGAGAAAGCTGAGAAACTTGCCCACCGACTCCTCACCAAACAGCACCCTCCCTTTGGGACCAACCCCACGCTCACTCCAGTTCTTATTGTTCCTACACTCCCCTCAGCCCCACACTCGCTGGGCAATTCACAGTGGGTGTTTAATTCATCAGTCGGTGGGGTGGAATCTAACACGTACAAACACACCCATACGCAGAGGCAGACAGATACACACAAACAGACAGGACACACTCACACATGCCTGTGAGAATCGGTGAGCCCACCCTTAGTGCCACCCTGAGTGGGGGAAGTGCCAGACGGGTGAGTAGAACTGAGGGCAACAGAGGATTAGGGAACAGCAAGGCAGACTAGAGAGGACGAGTGGCTGAGATTATGTCACGCGTTACGGATTCCTCTTCCTCTCGACCCCACTCTCTGCTTGTGCACCCAGTCCCTCTCCGGGGGTGAGTTCCGTCCCTTATGCCCTCTGTCTTTCTCTTTCCCACTCCTGCTCCCTCCGCTGCAGGATGGCACAGCTCCGCTCTCGTGGTTGCAGAGGGTCGAGGTGGCGCTGGGGGCCGCCCGGGCACTCCAGTTCATGCACTGCAGTAACCCTAGCCTCATCCACGGGGACGTCAAGAGGTGATGCTCCAGCGAGCCCGGTGGGGAGGGTCAGAGTAGCAGCTAGAGACTTGTGGAGAGAGAGGGCAAGGGTGGAGGGAAGGAGGAGTGGAGTTGTGGAAGGAAGAAATGGGAGATGGGTGAGCTTGGGGGGGTGGTGAACGCACTTGGAGTATTGTGAGCAGTTCTGGGCCCTTTATCTGAGACAGGATGTGCTGGCATCGGACAGGGTCTAAAGGATGTTATAGAAAATTGTCCCAGGAATGAAAGAGTTAACGTATCAGGAGCATTTCATAGTTCTGGGCGTTCAGAAGAATGAAGGGTGATCTTATTGAAACCTGGGGGTTAACCGGACATTCAAGAGTATCAGGGAAGTCTGTGCAGTGAAAATTACGACTGAGAAGGTGCTCAGGAAGCTTAATGGTCTGAGGGTGGATAAATCTCCTGGACCTGATGGAATGCACCCTCGGGTTCTGAAGGAAGTAGCTGGAGAGATTGTGGAGGCATTAACGATGACCTTTCAAGAATGGATAGATTCTGCCATTGTACCGGATGACTGGAAAATTGCAAATGTTACTCCACTATTTAAGAAGAGAGGGAGGCAGCAGAAAGCAAACTATAGACCTGTTAGCCTGACATCAGTGGTTGGGAATTTTTTGGGATCGATTATTAGGGATGAGATTATGGAGTACCTGGAGGCACATGTCAAGGTAGGCCAAAGCCAGCATGGTTTCCTGAAAGACTTTCCTGCCTGACTAACCTACAGCTATTAAGGAAATTACAAGCAGGGCAGACAAAGGAGATGCAGTGGATGTGGTGTACTTAGGAGGCCTTTGACAAATTGCTGCACATGAGGCTGCTTAGCAAGGTAAGAGCCCATGGAATTACAGGGTATTTACTAGCATGGGTGGAGCATTGGATGATCGGCAGAAAACAGAGAGTGGGAATAAAGGGATCCTATTCTGGCTGGCTGCCAGTTACCAGTGGAGTTCCACAGGGGTCGGTGTTGGGACCACTAATTTTTATGATGTACGTCAATGGTTTGGACTATGGGATTAATGGATTTGTGGCTAAATCTGCCGACAATACAAAGATAGATGGAGGAGCAGGTAGTGTTGAGGAAACAGAGAGTCTTAAATTGTTTAGGGGAATGGACGAAAAAGTGGCAAATTATATACAACGTTGGAAAGTGTATGGTCATGCACTTTGGTGGAAGAAATAAACAGGCAGACTATTATTTAAATGGGGAGAGAATTCAAACGGCAGAGATGCAAAGAGACTTGGGAGTCCTTGTGCAAGATAGCGTAAAGGTTAACCTCCAGATTGAATTGGTGGTGAAGAAGGCAAATGCAATGTTGGTATTCATTTCTAGAGGTATAGAATATAAGAGCAGGGATGTGATATTGAGGCTCTGTAAAACACTCGTGAGAACACATTTGGAGTATTGTGTGCAGTTTTGGGCTCCTTATTTTAGAAAGGATATACTAACATTGGAGAGGGTTCAGAGAAGATTCACGAGAATGATTCCAGGAAAGAAAGGGTTACCGTATGAGGGAAGTCTGGCAGCTCTTGGGCTGTATTTCCTGGAGTTCAGGAGAACGGGTGGGGATCTCATTGAAAGATTCCGAATGCTAAAAGGCCTGAACAGATTAGTTATGGCAAAGTTATTTCCCATGGTACAGGAGTCTAGGACAAGAGGGCGTGACTTCAGGATTGAAGGACTTCCATTTAGCAAAGAGATGTAGAGAAATTAGTCAGAGGGTGGTAAACCTGTGGAATCTTTCCCATAAGTGGCTGTGGAGGCCAAGTCATTGGGTGTATGTAAGGCAGAAATACATAGGTACTTGATTAGCCAGGGCTTCAAAGGGTATGGGGAGAAGGCAGGGGAGTGGGGATAACTGGAAGAATTGGATCAGCCCATGATTGAATGGCGGAGCAGACTTGAAGGGCCGAATGTCCTACTTGTGCTCCTATATCTTATGGTCTTAAACTGATCAAATATTGAAAGGTCTAGATATAGCGGGTGTGGAGAGAATGTTTCCTATAGTGGAGGAGTCAAGAACCAGAGTGCACTGCTTCAGGATAGAGAGGCGAACAAAGATTAAGGGGAATTTCTTTATCCAGAAGGTGGTGGATCTGTGGAATTTGTTGCCACAGACGACTGTGGAGGCCGTCATTGAGTATATTTAAATGGAAGGTTAACAGGCTCTTGATTAGTGAGGGCATCAAAGGTAATGGGGGGAGGCAAGAGAACCGGGTTGAGACAAGCATATAGATCAGCCATAATTAAATGGCAGCACAGACTCAATGGGCCAAATAAGCTGCTTTTTGCTCCGAAGTCTGATGAACAATGGTGCACAGGTGGTGGGAAGCTGAGGACACTGGGGGGAGAGGGGAGATGAGGAACAGGTGGCAGGGCAGAGGCAAAGGAAATTCTAGGCTGGGACAGAGGGAGGCTGGGAATGGACAGGAGTGGCATAGACTGCGAGCAGGATGGAGGGGAGAGAGGGAGGGCGGAGGAGAAGGGCAATGGGGAGTGGAAGGGGAGGGTACAGAGAGGGCGAAGGAGACGGGCAATGGGGAGTGGAAGGGGAGGGTACAGAGAGGGTGGGAAGGAGCCGTGGAAATGGGGAAAATGGGAGGGTGGAGGGGGTAGAGGAGTGAGGGGGCAGCGAGTGGATGTGAATGTATGAGGGGCGTTTTGGAGCTGGATGGAGGGAGGGGTTGGGGCTGAGGGAGAGTGCATGTGGTGATGCTCATGAACCATGATGCTGTTCAGAAGAGTATCAAATCGATCTGGGGACTAGATCCGCTACCTCCATCCCTGAGGTAACAATGCAGCAAGATGATAAGCAGCCCTCCCCCTGTGCTTGGGACCCCCTCCCTCGGGCTCGTCTCAGTCTCCATCCCTCCCCTGTGTTGCAGCTCCAACATTCTCCTGGATGAACACTTTGTTCCGAAGCTGGGGGACTTTGGCCTGGCTCGTTTCAGCCGCTATTCCAACAACTCGGGCAACAGCTGCACGGTGGCTCGGACGAGGACTCTGCGGGGGACGCTGGCGTACCTTCCCGATGAGTACATTAAGAGTGGACAACTGGCTGTGGAGCTCGACACCTACAGCTTCGGCGTGGTAAGTGGCAGATTCAGCTGTGCGATGGAACTGGACACGGGGAACTTCATTTGGTGTCTGACCCTGGGAGTGTGTGATGGGACGGTGTGGAGGGAGTTTCACTCTGTGTCTGACCCCGGGAGTGTGTGATGGGACGGTGTGGAGGGAGCTTCACTCTGTGTCTGACCCCGGGAGTGTGTGATGGGACAGTGTGGAGGGAGCTTCACTCTGAGTCTGACCCCAGGAGTGTGTGATGGGACGGTGTGGAGGGAGTTTCACTCTGTGTCTGACCCCGGGAGTGTGTGATGGGACGGTGTGGAGGGAGCTTCACTCTGTGTCTGACCCCGGGAGTGTGTGATGGGACGGTGTAGAGGGAGCTTCATTCTGTGTCTGACCCCTTTTATTTTAATTACAAAATCCTTTATTACAAATATCAGTGCTGTACAATATATACAAAACAGTGGCAAACACAATTACTGCACTACAAATAGACAATAGACATTACACCAGAATGTTGCCATCTCTATCCACGATGGCATTTACACCCCACGGAGCCCAACGGTCTCAAAACTCCTCTAAGGCCGCTGTGGACTGCGCGTGTTCTTTTTCAATATTTACCCGGGCACGAACATACCCCCTAAACATTGCCAGGCAGTCTGCCCGGGGAGATCCTCCCGCCACCCGTTTCCAAGACCCACGGATGGCGGATTTCGCCAGCCCCAGGAGCAAGTTGACTAGGACACCCTCAGCCCTCCATGCCCCCTTCCTTACTGGATGACCATATATAACCCCGGGAGTGTGTGATGGGACGGTGTGGAGGGAGCTTCACTCTGTGTCTGACCCCGGGAGTGTGTGATGGGACGGTGTGGAGGGAGCTTCACTCTGTGTCTGACCCCGGGAGTGTGTGTCGGGACGGTGTGGAGGGAGCTTCACTCTGCGTTTGACCCCGGGAGTGTGTGATGGGACGGTGTGGAGGGAGTTTCACTCTGTGTCTGACCCCGGGAGTGTGTGATGGGACGGTGTGGAGGGAGTTTCACTCTGTGTCTGACCCCGGGAGTGTGTGATGGGACGGTGTGGAGGGAGCTTCACTCTGTGTCTGACCCCCGGGAGAGTGTGATGGGACGGTGTGAAGGGAGCTTCACTCTGTGTCTGACCCCGGGAGTTTGTGATGGGACGGTGTGGAGGGAGATTCACTCTGTGTCTGACCCCAGGAGTGTGTGATGGGACGGTGTGAAGGGAGCTTCACTCTGTGTCTGACCCCGGGAGTGTGTGATGGGACGGTGTGGAGGGAGCTTCACTCTGTGTCTGACCCCGGGAGTGTGTGATGGGACGGTGTGGAGGGAGATTCACTCTGTGTCTGACCCCAGGAGTGTGTGATGGGACGGTGTGGAGGGAGATTCACTCTGTGTCTGACCCCGGGAGTGTGTGATGGGACGGTGTTGAGGGAGCTTCATTCTGTGTCTGACCTTTTACAGAAATACATTTATTATAAATTCAAACCAGTTCAGTGCCATTGTACATTCCCATTCCGAACAAAAAACAGACAAATCCTGACTAACACAGCTGAAATGATTACATTCCTGTCCTCATCTCTGTGATGACTGACAGATTTGAAACACCTCTCTGCACAACAACTTGTTACAGGATATCACCCTGTGACTCCACCCCTCGGTCCCCAGTGTGCAAGACAAGGGCAGCCTTATAAAAGGACTCCCGCTCCCAGGTGGAAAGACCGACTGCCATGGCGTGTCAGAACGCGGTGAATGAGAGCTATGAAATGGATGGTGTGGAGTAGCAGGCCACATGAGTACCTCCTCCCTGCACCTCTGACTGTGAGATGGCTCAGGTTTTGTGGGACTGGCTCCCAGGTAAGATTCCGTGGCCTGGGTCCAATGAGCACCTCCAGCTGAGCAGAGGTGGGCTCATCCAGAATCACCACATACAGTGAGCCACTCGGTCAGGTACGGCAGGGATGGGCCGTTCCCTGACCCCACCCTCCTCCAGCGGCTCGAGGCAACCATGTTCCTTGTTTCCTAGCGGGTCCTGATAGAAGCTGGGCAGCTTCTGCAGAGGTAGTCACGTCATGAGAAAGTATGCCACTTGGGAAAGTGCTGAGCTTACAGGAAGCTCTGTAGGGTCCTGAGGCTGGAAAGCCACCAGCCGTGTACAGACACAGAGCAGGGATTGTCCGATCTCTCCCATCAGGAGATGCAGGACTGCTACAGTCCTGACGAAGGGTCTCAGCCCGAAATGTTGACTGTTCGTTTCCATGAATGCTGCCCAACCTGCTGAGTTCCTCCAGCGTGTTTTGCGTGTTGCTTTGACCCCAGCATCTGCTGAGTATTCTGTGTCCTGTATTTCCTGTTGCCCCAGAGTAAGACTTTTTTCCACGGATACTTCCTGGCCTGCTAGGTTCCTCCAGCATTTTGTTTGTGTTACCTCTATTAATTTCCTCTGCTTTCTTGTGGCAAAGGCAGAGGGTGGGGTCAAGGTGACCATCCGATACCACAACATGGAGGCCCCCGGCTGGTTCATGACCACCACCCTGCCTTGGTAGGGCAGTACCTCGAGGAGACCTGCCCAACACCCCAGCCTGGCCACGATTTTCATCCCTAGGTCCAGCCAGGTCTTGTTGCTGATCATGGTCTCCAAAGACTTACTTCCAAGTCTTTGTTTAGTACTGGAAGGTCTGCATTTAAAAGGGGAACGTTCAGAAATGTGGTCTGGTATCTGGAACGGGCTGCCAGGGATGCAGGAGGAGGCAGATACAACGGATACAGATCAGACCTATTATCACATGTACATCAAAACACAGTTTACCTAAAGATGTGCTGGGGGCAGCCCTCAAGTGCCTCTCCACAGTCTGCTGCTTTGGATCTCTGTGTGTTTTCTGATCCTTACGGTACTTAAGGGAGTCAGGAATGACGAGGATTTCAGTTTGTTTTAAAATACAAGCACACGAACATTTACTAAGCAAACTAAAGAGCTGAGGCACAATGCGAAGACAAAGGGCTAAAGAATAAAAGAAGCAAAGAAAAGCTGGTGCCTCTGAAACGTCTATCACTTTAAAGATAAGAATAAACTAGTTAGTCCACATAATTAAATCAATTACATGACATGGTCATGTGCCAACACTTAACCAATGAAAACTGAGAAAGGCGATAAACCGTGAGTTGAGCTGCTATACCACTTTCTGCCAGTGAGTGGGGACGAACCACCACATACTGTGGAAAATACATGAGTTTGTTAAAAGTACAAATCATATAAAAAGTATTAGTTAAAAAAACTGTAACTTCCAATAATGACAACCTAGCAACTAGCAGGGCTGTACGGGGAATGGATGAATATGGACATTACACAGGCAGAAGCAATTACTGTAGTTAGGCAGTTATCATTTTGTTTATTCATTTGGAGATATGGTGGGGAATGGGCCCTTCAGCCCAGGAACCCTTGATTTAATCCTAGTGCCATCACAGGACAATTTACAGCGACCAATTGACCTGCTAACTGGTACATCTTTGGTCTGTGGGAGGAAACCGCAGTACCCGGAGGACATCCACGTGGTCGTGGGGAGAACGTAGAAACTCCTTACAGGGGATGCTGGAACTGAACTCTGACGCCCCGAGCTGTAATAGTAACGCTCTAACTGCTACGCCCCCGTGGCACCCAACACCGAGTCGAACGTGCGATACTGTTCAACCTTGAGGTACTCTGTCTGTCTTTAAGTCAAGTCAAGTCACTTTTTATTGTCATTTCGGCCATAACTGCTGGTACAGTACACAGTAAAAACAAGACAACATTTTTCAGGACCATGGTGCTACATGAAACAGTACAAAAACTACACTGAACTATGTAAAAACAACACAAAAAAACTACACTAGACTACAGACCTACCCAGGTCTGCATAAAGTACACAACAGTGCAGGCATTACAATAAATAATAAACAAGACAATGGGCACAGTAGAGGGCAGTAAGCTGGTGTCAGTTCAGACTCTGCATATTGAAGAGACTGATAGCTTGGGGGAAGAAACTGTTACATAGTCTGGTCATGAGAGCCCGAATGCTTCGGAGCCTTTTCCCAGACGGCAGGAGGGAGAAGAGTTTGTCCGAGGGGTGCGTGGGGTCCTTCATAATGCTGTTCGCTTTGCTGATGTAGCGTGTGGTATAAATGTCTGTAATGGGGGAAAGAGAGACCCCGATGATCTTCTCAGCTGACCTCACTATCCGCTGCAGGGTCTTGCAATCTGAGACCCTTTAAGGGCGACACTGTCACAGCGGTTAGCCTAACAGTGCCAGCAGCCCGGGTCCAATGAGGAGTTCGTATGTTCTCTCCGTGTCCGTGTGGGTTTCCTCCGGGTGATCCGGTTTCCTCCCACATTCCAAAGATGTACGGGTTAGTAGGTCACCGTGTTTCAGACTGCAGTTTTGGGCACCTTATCTACTAAATGGTCCAGAGAATGAACCCGTGAACTTATGAGGAGCACTTAATGGTTCACTGGAGTTTAGAAGAGTGGGGGGAGGGGTCTCACTGAAACTTAACAGATATTGAAAGACCTAGATAGACTGGATATGGAGAGGATGTTTCCTATAGTTGGGGAGTCTAGGACAAGAGGGCACAGCCTCAGAATAGAAGGACGTCCTCTTTAGTACAGAGATGAGGAGGAATTTCTTTAGCCAGAGAGTGGTGGATTTGTGGAACTCATTCCTGCGCACGCCTGTGGAATATTTTAAGCAGAGGTTGATAAGTCAGGGTGTCAAAGGTTACAGAGGTGAAAGCAGGAGAATAGTATTGAGAAGGATAATAAATCAGACATGATGGAATGATGCAGAAGACTTGATAGGCCAAATGGCCTAATTCTCTGTCTTTTGGTCACATGTATGTAATTGGGTGCCATGTGCTTGTTGGGCAGGAAGGGCCTGTTACAGGGTTCTACACATGCACACACAAACTTACCTGCCTTCTCCGCCTCTCTCTGTAGGTGCTGCTTGAAATTCTGACCGGAAGGAAGGCTTTGGAAAATGAAGGATCAGCAAATTCCAAGTATCTGGTGAGACTCCTCCCCATTGGAAGCAGTTTCTCCTGTGCCTCCTTCCCCAGTCACGTGGGACAGGGTGGAAGGCTGGTTCAGCTGTCGCAGTGAATCAGGCTCTACACTGACAATCAGGCACCCACTTACACTAATCCCATTTCCCTTCCTTTTCCCATCTTTACTAATCCCATTTCCCTGCCTTTTCCCATCTTTACTAATCCCATTTCCCTGCGTTTTCTTGTCTTTGCTTTGATGGTTCAAAGCCTTTGTCACCCATCATCCAGGCCATGTTCTCTTGCTAAGACCATCGGGAAGGAGGTACAGGAGCCTCAGGTCCCACACCACCGGGTTCAGGAACAGTTATTACCCTTCAACCATCAGGCTCCTGAACTGGTGAGGATAACTTCACTCACCCCAACGCTGAACTGATCACTGAACATAACCTACGGACTCACTTTCAGGAACTCCAAAACTCATGTTCTCAGTATTATTTATTTATTTTACTATTTTTTATTATTATTATTTGTTTTTTTTTGTGTGTTTGCACAGTTTGTCTTCTTTTGCACTTTGGTTGTTTGTGTGTAGCTTTTCATTGATTCTATTGTACTACTTTGTTCTACTGTGAATGCCTGCAAGAAAATGAATCTCTGTAGTTTATGTTGACATATTCGTTCTTAGATAATAAATCTGGAGGTGCATTGTGGAACAGGCTAGTCCCTTCGAGCTGTGCTGCCCAGCAAACCCTGACAACCCTGATTTAACCCTAACCTAATCATGGAGCAATTTACCAGGACCAATTAACCTTCCCAGTATGCCTTTGGAGTGTGGGAGGAAACCAGAGCACTTGGGAAAACCCATGCATTCCACGGGGAGGACTACATCGAATCAAACTCTACACTCTGACGCCCCATGCTAACCCCTTTTATTTTCAACTTTGAGCAGAAGGACATCCTCGAGGAGGAAGAGGACAGTGAGGAGGAGAAGCAGGAGTGCTCTGTGTCGTCGGACGTGGCCAGGAGCCAGCAAGTAGCTATCAAGGTCTGCAAGAACTACCTTGACAAGCGGGCGGGGGCCTGCACGGGGGGCATTCCACTACAGCTCTGCGTCTTGGCCTCTGACTGCCTCCACCGCAAGAGGAAGAAGAGACCAAAGATGACAAAGGTATATTTTTTTTACACTACAGCACAGAAGCAGTCCATGCTGAACTATTAAACTGCTATTCCCTTTGACTCGCAGTGGGACCAGAGCCCTCCATACCCCTCCCATCCACGTACCTACCCAAACTTCTCAAGTGTTGCAGTCGGACTTGCATGCTGGCTCATTCCACACTCTCAGCACCCTCACGATTGGAAAAGTTCCCCTTCAGGTTTCACCCTTAACCCGTCACCTCTACTTCTAGTCTCACCCAACCTCAGTGGAAAAAGCCTACTTTCATTTACCCTCTCTATATCTCTGATAATTTCCATCCCTCTATCAAATCTCTCCTCATTCACTTATGCTCCAGGGAGTAAAGTCCAAACCTGTTCAACCTTTCCTTGTAACTTATGTCTTCGAGTCCCCGCAGCATCCTTGTACATTTTCTTTGTAGTCTTTCAAACTATTCTGCGGGCAGTTGACCAGAACTGTACACAATACTCTAGATGAGGCCTCACCAACGTCTAGATAACTTCGACGTAACATCTCAGCTCCTGTACTCTGATTTATGCCAAAAGCTTTCATTATGACCCTGTGATACTGATTATGGACCTGTGTTCCCAGATCCCTCTGTTCGACTGTGCGCTCAGAGCCCTACCACTCCCCTCGCTGATTTGTCCTCACACTTGTCTGCATTCAATTCCATCTGCCATTTCTCAACCCAATTCTCCAGCTGGTTCAGATCAGTTTGCAAGCTTTGGTATTCTTCCTCACTGTCCACTACACCGCCCAATCTTGGTGTTGTCGGCTTGATCTAGTTCATCACGTTATCACCCAGATTGTTGCTATAGACGACAAACAACAACGGACCCAGCACACGTCCCTGCGGCACTAGTCACAGGCCTCCAGTCAGAGAACATTTCAGTGATGGGCAAGTGAAGTTATCTCCATTGGTTCAAGAGCCTGATGGTTGAGGGGTAACAACTGTTTCTGAACCTGGTGGTGTGAATCCTGAGGCTCCTGTCCCTCCTTCCTGATGGCAGAAGGGAGAAGAGAGCAGGGCCTGGGTGGTGGGTGCTGCTTTCCTGCGACAACGTTCCGTGTAGATGTGCTTAATGGTGGGGAGGACTTTACCCATGTGTATAGTTTTTATTATTATGTATTGCAATGTTCTGTTGCTGCAGAACAATAAATTATACAACACACAGTGCTGCACTAAATGTTTGCATAGTCAGGGTGCCTTTTGCACAGCACTGCATTTGTCAGAGAGCGAGTTTGTAAATCTGACAGGAGCAAAGTCTGCTGGGAATGGTGAGGGTAGATCTCTGCAGGACAGGTGGCAGAGACGGAGTGCCAAGGTGAGGGGGTGGTGCGGGTAACAGACACACCGGGCCCTGAGACACCAGGCAAGGTCATTTGATTCCAAACAATTGGTTTATTGATATTACAGAATGTTTCTCTAGTGCTTCCTGCTCCCTCCCTTCTCCCCAACCATGATGCTTCTCTCCCTGCCGCCTTCCCGCTCCCAGTCCACAATAGGGACCCATATCAGAATCAGGCTTATCATCACTCTCACGTCATGAAATTTGTTTTGTTTTCCTGGCAGCAGCAGCAGCAGTACAGAGCAGTTTATAAAATTATTACAGCATTGTACAAAAGTCTTAGGCACTCTTGCTATATATATGTGTGCATAAGACTTTTGCTCAGTGCTGTATGTCAGTGATATTAAACCTGATTCTGACGATCTTGAAGCTTATTGTTTACTTGTGCTAAGCTTTCTCTGTTACACTTTACTCTGCGTTCTGTGTTCTACCCCAATGCAGTGTAATGAACAGACCGTAATACCAGCTTTCCACTGCATCTTGGTTCACGTGACAATAACAAACCAACACCAATAGTTGAGGGCCTCTCCTAACCTCTGTGATGAACCATAGAAAGCGACCTCTCTGGATGCATCACGGTAGGGAATCTGTTCTGCCCGCAACCACAAGAAACTGCAGAGATGTGGATTGTGGTAGGGAATGGGAAATTCTAAGCTCAGAATAGTGGTTGTGTAGTGTAGCAGAGAGGCAGATGGAGGGGGCGGGTGTGTGAGGATGTAGTAATGGTGCACTGCAGGGATCAGAGCTGGGTCCACTGTTCATTGTTTTACAGAAACAGAAAATTGCAATACGTAATAATAAAAACTATACACGTGGGTAAAGTCCTCCCCACCATTGATCACATCTACATGAAACATTGTCGTAGGAAAGCAGCATCCATCACCAGGGAACCCCCACCACCCAGGACATGCTCTCTTCTTGCTGCTGCCATCAGGAAGGAAGTACAGGAGCCTCAGGACTCTCACCACCAGCTTCAGGAACAGTTACTACCCCTCAACCATCAGGCTCTTGAGTGATAACTTCACTTACCCCATCACTGAAATGTTCCCACAACCTACGGACTCTTCAGTAGGTTTCAAAGATACATTTAATGTCAGAGAAATCATTGAAATTCTTTTTCTTCACAAACATCCACAGGAGTGCCCCAAAGAATGAATGACTCCCCCCCCTCGTGTTCTTGATATTTATTGCTTATTTATTTATTATTATTGTTATTTCTTTCTTTTTGTACTTCCACAGTTTGTTGTGTTTTGCACACTGGTTGAATGCCCAAACTGGGGTGGTCTTTCATTGACTCTGTTATGGTTGACAATGACCCCCAAATATAAAGCCAAAGCTACACAGGAATGGCTTAAAACAACAGTTAATGCCCCGGAATGACCAAGTCAGAGTCCAGACCTCAATCCAATTGAGAATTTTTGGTTGGACTTGAAAAGGGCTGTTCACTCTCGATCCCCATGCAATCTGACAGAGCTTGAATGGTTTTGTAAAGAAAAATGGGGGAAAATTGCAGTGTCCAGATGTGCAAAGCTGATGGAGACCTATCCACACAGACTTAAGGCTGTTATTGCTGCCAAAGGTACATCAGCTAAATACTAACTTGAAGTGCGTAAGTCTTCATGAGATCAATTATTTGTATTATTTATATTTGTAATTAATTTAGATCACTTTGTAGAGATCTGTTTTCACTTCGACACAAAAGTATCTTTTCTGTTGCTCAGTGTCAAAAAAGCTAAATTAAATCCACTGTGATTCAATGTTGTAAAGCAATAAAACATGAAAACTTCCCGGGGGGGGGGGGGGGGGTGAATACTTTTTATAGCCACTGTACATAAATAGTACTGATATATTACTGAATAGTACTAATGCACTTCGGGCAAAATACACAAAATGCTGGAGGAACTCAGCAGGCCAGGCAGCATCTATGGGGAAAAAGTACAGGCGAAACCCTTCAGCAGGACTGGAGAAAAAAGCAGAGGAGTTGATTTAAAAAGTGTAAAAAGAGAGAGAAACACCAGGTGACAGGTGAAACCTGGAGGAGGTGGAATGAAGTAAAACAGGGTTCACCAGCCTTCTTTGACCGCGGATTGGTTTAATATTGACAATATTCTTGTGGACCGGCCGACGGGGGTGCCGGGGGGGGTGTTAATCACGACCGGAATAAAGGTGATAAGTCAACTATAAGTCATTTATAAGTGGCTAATACACTCAATTTCAATTCTAAAAGGGTTTATCCAACGAATTTAATATTAAACACAGCGCATTTTTTCCTCACATGAATATAGTGGTAAGTCAATTATAAGTCACTTATGTCAAAAGCATCATAACATTTTAAGTAACGTTTGGATATTAAACACACAGCACATATTTTCCTCGCATGAACATATAAAATCATTGCAACACACCAGTGAGAGGACAAGGTCAGGGCCAGAGATCCTCGTGCCAGTGCCGCAGCGGTCGCAGTCCGGAGAGAGCGGCCGACCAAAGTTTGGCCCGAGGTAGCTGCTCTGCTACTTACAAAACTCTGAGCCCAAATTAGGTTGTCTGGGAATATTTTAGCACCGGGTTCCCCATGAACATTCAGTGTGCTAAACAGGTTTAGAGGCGGCACCCACCTGTCCGCGCTCCAGGCCAGTAGCAATGGCCGGTTACCCGAGGCCAACCAGTAATCCCTGGCGCTAGGGTATCACTGCGTTTAGGTGACTGATGACCTTGCGTGCATTCAGGTTCAACAGTGGGTGTGACAGGGAATGAGGAAAGATGCAGCCGACTCATCGACAAATCATATTGTTCCTTCGCAGCCCAGCAGCACGTGCTTTGCAGCCCAGTACCGGTCCGTGGCCTGGCGTTTGGAGACAACTAAAATAAAGAGCTGGGAAGTTGATCGGTGAAAGAGACAGAAGGCCACGGAAGAAAGAAAAAGGGGGAGATGAGTACCAGTGGTAGGCGATGAACGGGCAAGGCGATGTGAAGAAGGGAAAAGGGGATGGGTAATGAATGAGGGGGTGAGGGACATCACTGGAAGCTTGAGAAATCAACGTTCATGCCATCAGGTTGGAGGCTACCCAAACGGAATATGAGGTGTTGTTCCTCCAACCTAAGTGTGGCTTCATCACGACAGTGGAGGAGATCATGGGTGGACATATCGGAATGGGAATGGGAAATGGAATTAAAATGGGTGGCCACTGGGAGGTCCTGTGTTCTGGTGGACGGAGTGGATGCCCAGTGAAGCAGTCTCCCAATCTACTGATATACAGGAGGCCACACCAGACACAGTCAATGACTCGAACAGACTCACAGGTGAAGTGTTGCCCCACCTGGAAGGACTGTTTAGGACCATGAATGGTAGAGAGAGAGGAGGTGTAGGGACTGGTGTCACACTTGTTCTGCTTACAAGGATAAGTGCTAAGAAGGAGATTGGTGGGGAGGAATGAACGGACAAGGGAGTCACATAGGGAACGATCCCTGCGGAAAGCAGAAAATGGGGGGGAGGGAAAGATGTGTTTGCTGGTAGGATCCAGCTGGAGGTGGCGGAAGTTTTGAAGAATTATGTGCTGGACACAAAGGCTGGTGAGGGGGTAGGTGAGAATCCCATCCCTAGTGGGGTGGCGGGAGGATGGGGTAAGAGCATGAAATGGCAGAGGTGCGGTAGAGGGCAGCGTTGATGGTGGAGGAAGTGAAGTCCCTTTCTTTGAAAAAGGAGGACAGCTTCTTTGCTCTAGAATAAAGAGCCTCAACCTGAGAGCAGATGCAGTGAAGTTGGAGGAATTGAGAAAAAGGGATGGCGTTTTTACCAGTAGTAGGATGGGACTAGGTATAGTCCAGGTAGCTGTGAGAGTTTGTGGGTTTGTAATAAGCTCTGTCCAGAGATAAGAGACAGTGAGATCAAGAAAGGGAAGGGAGGTATTGGAAATGGAGCAGGTGAATTTGAGGGCAGGGCGGGAATTGGAGGTGAAGTGGATGAAGTTGACGAGCTCAGCACGGGTGCAGGAAGCAGCACCAATGCAGTCATCGATGTAGCAGGTGCTCCCGGTGTGGCCTCCTGTATATCGGTGAGACCCGATGTAGGTTGGGAGATCACTTCACCAAGCATCTACGCTCCATCCATCAGAACAAGCAGGACCTCCCAGTGGCCACCCATTTTAATTCCATTTCCCATTCCTGTTCTGATATGTCCATCCACTGTTGTGATGAAGCCACACCTCATATTCTGTTTGGGTAGCCTCCAACCTGATGGCATGAGTATCGATTTCTCAAACTTCCGGTAATGCCTCTGCCCACTTCACCATTTCCCGTCCCCTTTTCCCTGCTTCACCTTACCTCCTTGCCCGCCCATCACCTCCCTCTGGTGCTCCTCCCCCTTTTTCTTTCTTCCACAGCCGCCTCTCTCTTTCACCTACCAACTTCCCAACCTTTACTTCCCTCCCCCTATCACCCGGTGTTTCTCTCTCCCCTCCTCCCACTTTTTAAACCTATTCCTCAGCTTTTTTACTCCAGTCCTGCTGAAGGGTTTTGACCCAACTACTTTTTTTTCATAGATGCTGCCTGGCGTGCTGTGTCATTTTGTGTGTGTTGCTCCGATTTCCAGCATCTGCAGATCTTCTCTTGTCTGTGATTTAGATACTAATGCTCTGATGTAGTGAAACAGACTCCATAAGACACCGTCTTTTCTCACTGTAACTCAGTATGTGTGTGAATTAATAAATCAATTCACCTACCTTGATCTATTGTCCTCAATTGCAGCCTGGCAGTGACGATATAAATATACTCTGGTGGACTTATTCCACCTTGTAGAGCCTGTCCCCTACCTTATACTGTCTCGATTATTTGTATGAACAATCTGTAAGATCAATACATGCAATAAATAAGCCAGTCATTCACATTTCCTCTTCTCTCTCCCTTCCCGACCCCTTCTCCCCCTTACCCCTTCTCCCCTACCCCTTCTCCCCCTTACCCCCTCTCCCCTCCCCTTCTCACCCCTTTCACCCCATCTCCCACCTTTACCACATCCCCTCTCCATCTCTCCCCCACATCTCTCTCACCCCAATTTGTCTCTCTCCCTTTACTCTCCCCTTCTCTCTCCCCCTCTCACTCCCTCCTTTGCTGCCTCCATCTCTCTTTCCTTCTCTCTTTCTTTCTCTCCCTCTCCATCCTCTTCACTCCCCCTCTCTCTCCCCCTCCCTCCCTAACCCCTGCTGCAGGTGTACGAGAGGCTGGAGAAGCTGAGGAACCATCTGCGGACGCCGCCCTGTCAGGAGGCTGCCTCGCTCCCCAACATCTTGGTGCCGGAGCTCTCAGACAGACTCCAGCGCTCATCGCTGAGCCCGGTGCAGAACACTTACCGATTCGCTGCCGGAGACACGGCCAACCCCGCCCGGGACTGGGCTGCAGCCCCCATCCCCGAGTGCACCCCACCGGGGCCGGCCAAGTTCTGCCAGCCCGTGGAGAGCGATTATAGTTCAACCGGCCCCTGGCAACAGAGCCTCAGCAGCTCCGCCTGGCTCCACCCCTCCCTGCGTCCAGTGGACAGCCCATCCTGGCCTCTGCTCTCGGGTGAGCCCCACGGAGCCCACGCATCCTTCTTGTCCACCGACTCCCAAGGTAAGAGTGCATTTATCTAACGTTTCTAAAAGTGTACGGCTTTGGCTCTTCCCGTGCCTGCCGCAATATTTCCTGTGTCCGCCCAGGGTATTTTCTGTCTACTCGTCTCTCCTGTGGTGTTTTTTGTGTTCACCTGTAGCTATCTCTGTGTCTTCCGTGATGTTTTCTGTGTCTGCCTATAGCTCTTCCTGGGTCTCTCCTGGAGTTTTCTGTGTTCGCCTGTAGCCACCCCGTGTCTCCTGTGGTGTTTTCTGTGTTCGCCTGTAGCTCTTCCTGCAACCACCTGTGCTGTTTCTTAACTTTGCCAGTGACTTACCTCCTCCCATGTGTCATTGCCGGAGCCCACTCTTCCCTTCAGGCAGGACCGCTCTCACTGGACCCCACCCACTCGACGCAGTAACAGACACTGCACGCCCAAGTGGCCGTCCATACATCCAGTGGCTCGGACCACCAGCCCTCAGATCGAGACACCCACCCCCACCCTGCGCACCAGGTGTCATGGTCCGGATCGGTTCCCCTTTAAATTTAGTTAGGTTGTGTTATGATCTGGATCATTGACTCTTTGTTCCCTTCTAATTCCGTTTCATGTGTCCCTTGAGCTGGCAATTAAGGTAATCTACTCTCGACCCAAACCGGCCGCTTATAAGCCCCTGGCCTTAGCCGTTCGGGGCGAGAGTGTTAAGAAGCAAGTCGCCGTCTCTATGACAAGCCAGAGTTATTCAGCCAGCATCGGAGTTCCAGCAATTCGCCTTCCTTCGCCGGAGTGGGTCTGGGCAAGGTCAATCGGGGTGAGTGGAAGGCGGAGTCCTGGCTCGACGTTCATGCCCTGTGTCCGCGTCTGTCCCCTTGAAGAGGAGTTCCGGCTCGATTCCTGATCTGAAGGAGGAGTACTGGCTCAATGTTCCTGTCCTGTGTTTTAGTGTCCACGTTTCTGGCTGCGGTGAATCAAGGTCCTAGTCTCTCAGTCCAGGGTCCACGATGATCCAGGTTCCATGTTCCCGGCCGCGGTGATCCATGGATCCTAGTCCCCAGGGTCCCAGTCATGGCTGTGACGATCCATGTTCCCCCTGTCCAAGTCCAAGGTCCACGGCTGTCCACGTTCCCCCTGTCCAAGTCCAAGGTCCACGGCTGTCCACGTTCCCCCTGTCCAAGTCCAAGATCCACGGCTGTCCTTGTTGCCCTGTCCAAGTCCAAGGTCCACGGCTGTCCACGTTCCCCCTGTCCAAGTCCAAGATCCACGGCTGTCCTTGTTGCCCTGTCCAAGTTCAAGGTCCGCTGCTGTCCACATTCCCCCTGTCCAAGTCCAAGATCCACAGCTGTCCACGTTCTCCCTGTCCAAGTCCAAGGTTCGCGGCTGTCCACGTTCCCACTGTCAATGTCCAAGGTCCGCGGCTGTCCATGTTCCCCCCGTCCAAGTCCAAGGTCCGCGGCTGTCCACGTTCCCACTGTCCAAGTCCAAGGTCCGCAACTGTCCACATTCCCCTGTCCAAGTCCAAGGTCCGCGGCTGTCCACGTTGCCCTGTCCAAGTCCAAGGTCCGCAACTGTCCACATTCCCCTGTCCAAGTCCAAGGTCCGCGGCTGTCCATGTTCCCCCTGTCCAAGTTCAAGGTTCGCGGCTGTCCACGTTCCCACTGTCAATGTCCAAGGTCCGCAACTGTCCACATTCCCCTGTCCAAGTCCAAGGTCCGCGGCTGTCCACGTTGCCCTGTCCAAGTCCAAGGTCCGCGGCTGTCCATGTTCCCACTGTCCAAGTCCGCGGCTGTCCATGTTCCCCCATCCAAGTCCAAGGTCCGCGGCTGTCCATGTTCCCCCATCCAAGTCCAAGGTCCGCGGCTGTCCACGTTCCCCCTGTCCAAGTCCAAGGTCCGCGGCTGTCCACGTTCCCCCATCCAAGTCCAAGGTCCGCGGCTGTCCACGCTCCCCCATCCAAGTCCAAGGTCCGCGGCTGTCCACGCTCCCCCATCCAAGTCCAAGGTCCGCGGCTGTCCACGCTCCCCCATCCAAGTCCAAGGTCCGCGGCTGTCCACGCTCCCCCATCCAAGTCCAAGGTCCGCGGCTGTCCACGTTCCCCCATCCAAGTCCAAGTTCCGCGGCTGTCCACGTTCCCCCTGTCCAAGTCCAAGTTCCGCGGCTGTCCACGTTCCCCCTGTCCAAGTCCAAGGTCCGCGGCTGTCCATGCTCCCCCTGTCCAAGTCCAAGGTCCATGGCTGTCCACGTTCCCACTGTCCAAGTCCAAGGTCCGCGGCTGTCCACGTTCCCACTGTCCAAGTCCAAGGTCCGCGGCTGTCCATGTTCCCCTGTCCAAGTCCAAGGTCCGCGGCTGTCCACGTTCCCCCTGTCCAAGTTCAAGGTCCGCTGCTGTCCACGTTCCCACTGTCCAAGTCCAAGGTCCGCGGCTGTCCATGTTTCCCCCGTCCAAGCTCCGCGGCTCTCCACATTCCCCCTGTCCAAGTCCAAGTTCCCACTGTCCAAGTCCAAGGTCCGCGGCTGTCCATGTTTCCCCCGTCCAAGCTCCGCGGCTCTCCACATTCCCCCTGTCCAAGTCCAAGTTCCCACTGTCCAAGTCCAAGGTCCGCGGCTGTCCATGTTTCCCCCGTCCAAGCTCCGCGGCTCTCCACATTCCCACTGTCCAAGTCCAAGGTCCGCGGCTGTCCATGTTCCCACTGTCCAAGTTCAAGATCCACAGCTGTCCACGTTCCCCCTGTCCAAGTCCAAGGTCCGCGGCTGTCCATGTTCCCACTGTCCAAGTTCAAGGTCCGCTGCTGTCCACGTTCCCACTGTCAAAGTCCAAGGTCCGCTGCTGTCCACGTTCCCACTGTCAAAGTCCAAGGTCCGCGGCTGTCCATGTTCCCCTGTCCAAGTCCAAGTTCCCACTGTCAATGCCCAAGGTCCACGGGGCAATCCCAGTTGCCTGTTTCCACGTCCCAGGTCTGCGGCAATCCAAGTCCCTAGTCCCCTAGTCTGAGGTTCCTGTTCCTCTTTGTCCTTGATTTCCTGATCGTCTGTGTTGCAAGGAATGAAGGCTATTTTATTGTACCTAAGAACGACGTGTTTGTGTCCTGCGTGTGGGTCCTCTCCCAGCACCCTTGTCCCCACCTCATGAGACCAGGAGCTGGGGGAGAGGGAGGGAGCCTCGTTTCTCCCAGTTCCCTGGTCTTGCTGATGCTGGGTACAAGGTTGTTGTTGCAGCTCCGCTCGACCAGCTGACCTATTCCTCAACCACACTGCCCCTTCTTTTGCCCTGCAATCACTTGCGTTCTCCACATTCATTGCTTATTTTTTATTGTTTTTGCTCATTGGGTGTTTGTCTCTGTGACGTGCGGTTTTTCATTGATTCTATTGTGTTTTGTTCTATTTACGATGAATGGAATCTCACGGGGTGTTCCGGCAAGCCAAAATGATCAGCTGAAACCAGTCCCACTGATTGGTTGTTGTCCTAATCAAGGATTCAACTTTTCTGGGGTAAACCATTTAAATAGTGGTGCTGTGGAGTATGAGTTTGAGTAGAATTTTGGGGCTGGCGCAGTTTTACCGAATAAAAGGTTATCTTGAATTCCTGCTTGTCCTGTCGTCTAGTTTCGGGTCTCATCAGTAGCTCCAGAACACAACACAAGGTGGTGAACTTGCAACTATCTCTGCTTGTCCACAAGCTCATCTCCCCAACCTCAACCCCAGGCAGGGAACTCACTACTGAAAACTCTTCTCGTCTCCGCCACAGATTCGTCCTTGCCGTCCCGGCAGATCGTGGTAAACCCGGCCAAGCAGAAGATCCTTCAGCAGCTTGCACTTTATGACGCGGGGCAGATCAACAGCCGCGAGCTGTTCTCCTCTGCAGCGAAGCAGGGTAAGAGGGAAGGGGTGGGGATCTCCTCTGCAAGGAGGCAGGGTAAGGGGGAAGGAGTGGGGGTCTCCTCTGCAGCAAAACAGGGTAAGGGGGAAGGAGTGGGGGTCTCCTCTGCAGCAAAACAGGGTAAGAGGGAAGGAGTGGGGGTTTCTGCAGCGAGGCAGGGTAAGGGGGAAGGGATGGGGGTCTCTGCAGCGAAGCAGGGTAAGAGGGAAGAAGTGGGGGACTCCTCTGCAAGGAGGCAGGGTAAGGGGGAAGGAGTGGGGGTCTCTGCAAGGAGACAGGGTAAGAGGGAAGGAGTGGGGGTCTCTGCAGCGAGGCAGGGTAAGAGGGAAGGGGTGTGGGTCTCCTCTGAAGCCAGGCAGGGTAAGGGGGAAGGAGTGGGGGTCTCTGCAGCGAGGCAGGGTAAGGGGGAAGGAGTGGGGGTCTCTGCAGCGAGGCAGGGTAAGAGGGAAGGGGTGGGGGTCTCTGCAGCGAGGCAGGGTAAGGGAGAAGGGGTGGGGGTCTCTGCAGCGAGGCAGGGTAAGGGGGAAGGGGTGGGGTCTCTCTGCAGCGAGGCAGGGTAAGGGAGAAGGGGTGGGGGTCTGCAGCGAGGCAGGGTAAGGGGGAAGGGGTGGGGGTCTCTGTAGCGAGGCAGGGTAAGGGAGAAGGGGTGAGGGTCTGCAGTGAGGCAGGGTAAGGGGGAAGGGGTGGGGGTCTGCAGCGAGGCAGTGTAAGGGGGAGAGGTGGGGGTCTCTGTAGCGAGGCAGGGTAAGGGAGAAGGGGTGGGGGTCTGCAGCGAGGCAGGGTAAGGGAGAAGGGGTGGGGGTCTGCAGCGAGGCAGTGTAAGGTGGAGAGGTGGGGGTCTCTGCAATGAGGCAGGGTAAGGGAGAAGGGGTGGGGGTCTGCAGCGAGGCAGGGTAAGGGGGAAGGGGTGGGGGTCTCTGCAGTGAGGCAGGGTAAGGAGGAAGGGGTGGGGGTCTCTGCAGCGAGGCAGGGTAAGGGGGAAGGGGTCGGGGTCTCCTCTGCAGCGAGGCAGGGTAAGGAAGAAGGGGTGGGGGTCTCTGCAGCAAGGCAGGGTAAGGGGGAAGGGGTGGGGGTCTCTGAAGCGAGGCAGGGGAAGGGGGAAGGGGTGGGGGTCTCCTCTGCCGTGAGGCAGGGTAAGGGGGAAGGGGTGGGGGTCTCTGCAGCGAGGCAGGGGAAGGGGGAAGGGGTGGGGGTCTCTGCAGCGAGGCAGGGTAAGGGGGAAGGGGTGGGGGTCTGCAGCGAGGCAGGGGAAGGGGGAAGGGGTGGGGGTCTCTGCAGCGAGGCAGGGTAAGGGGAAGGGGTGGGGGTCTCTGCAGCGAGGTAGGGTAAGGGGGAAGGGGTGGGGGTCTCTGCAGCGAGGCAGGGTAAGGAGTGGGGGTCTCTGCAGCGAGGCAGGGTAAGGGGGAAGGAGTGGGGGTCTCTGCAGTGAGGCAGGGTAAGGGAGAAGGGGTGGGGGTCTGCAGCGAGGCAGGGTAAGGGAGAAGGGGTGGGGGTCCCTGCAGCGAGGCAGGGTAAGGGAGAAGGGGTGGGGGTCCCTGCAGCGAGGCAGGGTAAGGGGGGGTCCCTGCAGCGAGGCAGGGTAAGGGAGAAGGGGTGGGGGTCCCTGCAGCGAGGCAGGGGAAGGGGAAGGGGTTGGGGTCTGTAGCGAGGCAGGGTAAGGGGAAGGGGTTGGGTTCTGTAGCGAGGCAGGGTAAGGGGAAGGGGTTGGGGTCTGCAGCGAGGCAGGGTAAGGGGAAGGGGTTGGGGTCTGTAGCGAGGCAGGATAAGGGAGAAGGGGTGGGGGTCTCTGCAGCGAAGTGGGGTAAGGTGGAAGGGGTTTGCTGCGAGGCAGGGTAAGAGGGAAGGGGTGGGGGTCTCTGCAGCGAGGCAGGGTAAGGGAGAAGGGGTGGGGGTCTCTGCAGCGAGGCAGGGTAAGGGGGAAGGGGTGGGGTCTCTCTGCAGCGAGGCAGGGTAAGGGGGTCTCTGCAGGGTGGGGGTCTCTGCAGCGAGGCAGGGTAAGGGGTGGGTGTCTCTGCCGCGAGGCAGGGTAAGGGGGAAGGGGTGGGGGTCTCCTCTGCAAGGAGGCAGGATAAGGGGAAGGGGTGGGGGTCTCTGCAGTGAGGCAGGGTAAGGGAGAAGGGGTGGGGGTCTCTGTAGCGAGGCAGGGTAAGGGAGAAGGGGTGGGGGTCTCCTCTGCCGTGAGGCAGGGGAAGGGGGAAGGGGTGGGGGTCTCTGCAGCGAGGCAGGGTAAGGGGGAAGGGGTGGGGGTCTGCAGCGAGGCAGGGGAAGGGGGAAGGGGTGGGGGTCTCTGCAGCGAGGCAGGGTAAGGGGGAAGGGGTGGGGGTCTCTGCAGCGAGGCAGGGTAAGGAGTGGGGGTCTCTGCAGCGAGGCAGGGTAAGGGGGAAGGAGTGGGGGTCTCTGCAGTGAGGCAGGGTAAGGGAGAAGGGGTGGGGGTCTGCAGCGAGGCAGGGTAAGGGAGAAGGGGTGGGGGTCCCTGCAGCGAGGCAGGGTAAGGGAGAAGGGGTGGGGGTCCCTGCAGCGAGGCAGGGTAAGGGGGGGGGTCCCTGCAGCGAGGCAGGGTAAGGGAGAAGGGGTGGGGGTCCCTGCAGCGAGGCAGGGGAAGGGGAAGGGGTTGGGGTCTGTAGCGAGGCAGGGTAAGGGGAAGGGGTTGGGTTCTGTAGCGAGGCAGGGTAAGGGGAAGGGGTTGGGGTCTGCAGCGAGGCAGGGTAAGGGGAAGGGGTTGGGGTCTCTGCAGCGAGGCAGGGTAAGGGGGAAGGGGTGGGGGTCTCTGCAGCGAGGCAGGGTAAGGAGTGGGGGTCTCTGCAGCGAGGCAGGGTAAGGGGGAAGGAGTGGGGGTCTCTGCAGTGAGGCAGGGTAAGGGAGAAGGGGTGGGGGTCTGCAGCGAGGCAGGGTAAGGGAGAAGGGGTGGGGGTCCCTGCAGCGATGCAGGGTAAGGGAGAAGGGGTGGGGGTCCCTGCAGCGAGGCAGGGTAAGGGGGGGGTCCCTGCAGCGAGGCAGGGTAAGGGAGAAGGGGTGGGGGTCCCTGCAGCGAGGCAGGGGAAGGGGAAGGGGTTGGGGTCTGTAGCGAGGCAGGGTAAGGGGAAGGGGTTGGGGTCTGCAGCGAGGCAGGGTAAGGGGAAGGGGTTGGGGTCTGTAGCGAGGCAGGATAAGGGAGAAGGGGTGGGGGTCTCTGCAGCGAAGTGGGGTAAGGTGGAAGGGGTTTGCTGCGAGGCAGGGTAAGAGGGAAGGGGTGGGGGTCTCTGCAGCGAGGCAGGGTAAGGGAGAAGGGGTGGGGGTCTCTGCAGCGAGGCAGGGTAAGGGGGAAGGGGTGGGGTCTCTCTGCAGCGAGGCAGGGTAAGGGGGTCTCTGCAGGGTGGGGGTCTCTGCAGCGAGGCAGGGTAAGGGGTGGGTGTCTCTGCCGTGAGGCAGGGTAAGGGGGAAGGGGTGGGGGTCTCCTCTGCAAGGAGGCAGGATAAGGGGAAGGGGTGGGGGTCTCTGCAGTGAGGCAGGGTAAGGGGGAAGGGGTGGGGGTCTGCAGCAAGGCAGGGTAAGGGGGAAGGGGTGGGGGTCTCTGCAGTGAGGCAGGGTAAGGAGGAAGGGGTGGGGGTCTCTGCAGCGAGGCAGGGTAAGGGGGAAGGGGTCGGGGTCTCCTCTGCAGCGAGGCAGGTTAAGGAAGAAGGGGTGGGGGTCTCTGCAGCAAGGCAGGGTAAGGGGGAAGGGGTGGGGGTCTCTGAAGCGAGGTAGGGGAAGGGGGAAGGGGTGGGGGTCTCCTCTGCCGTGAGGCAGGGTAAGGGGGAAGGGGTGGGGGTCTCTGCAGCGAGGCAGGGGAAGGGGGAAGGGGTGGGGGTCTCCGCAGCGAGGCAGGGTAAGGGGGAAGGGGTGGGGTCTCTCTGCAGCGAGGCAGGGTAAGGGGGAAGGGGTTGGGGTCTGTAGCGAGGCAGGGAAAGGGGAAGGGGTTGGGTTCTGTAGCGAGGCAGGGTAAGGGGAAGGGGTTGGGGTCTGCAGCGAGGCAGGGTAAGGGGAAGGGGTTGGGGTCTGTAGCGAGGCAGGATGGGAGAAGGGGTGGGGGTCTCTGCAGCGAGGCAGGGTAAGGGAGAAGGGGTGGGGGTCTCTGAAGCGAGGCAGGGTAAGGGGGAAGGGGTGGGGGTCTCTGCAGCGAGGCAGGGTAAGGAGTGGGGGTCTCTGCAGCGAGGCAGGGTAAGGGGGAAGGAGTGGGGGTCCCTGCAGCGAGGCAGGGTAAGGGAGAAGGGGTGGGGGTCCCTGCAGCGAGGCAGGGGAAGGGGAAGGGGTTGGGGTCTGTAGCGAGGCAGGGTAAGGGGAAGGGGTTGGGTTCTGTAGCGAGGCAGGGTAAGGGGAAGGGGTTGGGGTCTGCAGCGAGGCAGGGTAAGGGGAAGGGGTTGGGGTCTCTGCAGCGAGGCAGGGTAAGGGGGAAGGGGTGGGGGTCTCTGCAGCGAGGCAGGGTAAGGAGTGGGGGTCTCTGCAGCGAGGCAGGGTAAGGGGGAAGGAGTGGGGGTCTCTGCAGTGAGGCAGGGTAAGGGAGAAGGGGTGGGGGTCTGCAGCGAGGCAGGGTAAGGGAGAAGGGGTGGGGGTCCCTGCAGCGATGCAGGGTAAGGGAGAAGGGGTGGGGGTCCCTGCAGCGAGGCAGGGTAAGGGGGGGGTCCCTGCAGCGAGGCAGGGTAAGGGAGAAGGGGTGGGGGTCCCTGCAGCGAGGCAGGGGAAGGGGAAGGGGTTGGGGTCTGTAGCGAGGCAGGGTAAGGGGAAGGGGTTGGGGTCTGCAGCGAGGCAGGGTAAGGGGAAGGGGTTGGGGTCTGTAGCGAGGCAGGATAAGGGAGAAGGGGTGGGGGTCTCTGCAGCGAAGTGGGGTAAGGTGGAAGGGGTTTGCTGCGAGGCAGGGTAAGAGGGAAGGGGTGGGGGTCTCTGCAGCGAGGCAGGGTAAGGGAGAAGGGGTGGGGGTCTCTGCAGCGAGGCAGGGTAAGGGGGAAGGGGTGGGGTCTCTCTGCAGCGAGGCAGGGTAAGGGGGTCTCTGCAGGGTGGGGGTCTCTGCAGCGAGGCAGGGTAAGGGGTGGGTGTCTCTGCCGCGAGGCAGGGTAAGGGGGAAGGGGTGGGGGTCTCCTCTGCAAGGAGGCAGGATAAGGGGAAGGGGTGGGGGTCTCTGCAGTGAGGCAGGGTAAGGGGGAAGGGGTGGGGGTCTGCAGCAAGGCAGGGTAAGGGGGAAGGGGTGGGGGTCTCTGCAGTGAGGCAGGGTAAGGAGGAAGGGGTGGGGGTCTCTGCAGCGAGGCAGGGTAAGGGGGAAGGGGTCGGGGTCTCCTCTGCAGCGAGGCAGGTTAAGGAAGAAGGGGTGGGGGTCTCTGCAGCAAGGCAGGGTAAGGGGGAAGGGGTGGGGGTCTCTGAAGCGAGGTAGGGGAAGGGGGAAGGGGTGGGGGTCTCCTCTGCCGTGAGGCAGGGTAAGGGGGAAGGGGTGGGGGTCTCTGCAGCGAGGCAGGGGAAGGGGGAAGGGGTGGGGGTCTCCGCAGCGAGGCAGGGTAAGGGGGAAGGGGTGGGGTCTCTCTGCAGCGAGGCAGGGTAAGGGGGAAGGGGTTGGGGTCTGTAGCGAGGCAGGGAAAGGGGAAGGGGTTGGGTTCTGTAGCGAGGCAGGGTAAGGGGAAGGGGTTGGGGTCTGCAGCGAGGCAGGGTAAGGAGTGGGGGTCTCTGCAGCGAGGCAGGGTAAGGGGGAAGGAGTGGGGGTCCCTGCAGCGAGGCAGGGTAAGGGAGAAGGGGTGGGGGTCCCTGCAGCGAGGCAGGGGAAGGGGAAGGGGTTGGGGTCTGTAGCGAGGCAGGGTAAGGGGAAGGGGTTGGGTTCTGTAGCGAGGCAGGGTAAGGGGAAGGGGTTGGGGTCTGCAGCGAGGCAGGGTAAGGGGAAGGGGTTGGGGTCTCTGCAGCGAGGCAGGGTAAGGGGGAAGGGGTGGGGGTCTCTGCAGCGAGGCAGGGTAAGGAGTGGGGGTCTCTGCAGCGAGGCAGGGTAAGGGGGAAGGAGTGGGGGTCTCTGCAGTGAGGCAGGGTAAGGGAGAAGGGGTGGGGGTCTGCAGCGAGGCAGGGTAAGGGAGAAGGGGTGGGGGTCCCTGCAGCGATGCAGGGTAAGGGAGAAGGGGTGGGGGTCCCTGCAGCGAGGCAGGGTAAGGGGGGGGTCCCTGCAGCGAGGCAGGGTAAGGGAGAAGGGGTGGGGGTCCCTGCAGCGAGGCAGGGGAAGGGGAAGGGGTTGGGGTCTGTAGCGAGGCAGGGTAAGGGGAAGGGGTTGGGGTCTGCAGCGAGGCAGGGTAAGGGGAAGGGGTTGGGGTCTGTAGCGAGGCAGGATAAGGGAGAAGGGGTGGGGGTCTCTGCAGCGAAGTGGGGTAAGGTGGAAGGGGTTTGCTGCGAGGCAGGGTAAGAGGGAAGGGGTGGGGGTCTCTGCAGCGAGGCAGGGTAAGGGAGAAGGGGTGGGGGTCTCTGCAGCGAGGCAGGGTAAGGGGGAAGGGGTGGGGTCTCTCTGCAGCGAGGCAGGGTAAGGGGGTCTCTGCAGGGTGGGGGTCTCTGCAGCGAGGCAGGGTAAGGGGTGGGTGTCTCTGCCGTGAGGCAGGGTAAGGGGGAAGGGGTGGGGGTCTCCTCTGCAAGGAGGCAGGATAAGGGGAAGGGGTGGGGGTCTCTGCAGTGAGGCAGGGTAAGGGGGAAGGGGTGGGGGTCTGCAGCAAGGCAGGGTAAGGGGGAAGGGGTGGGGGTCTCTGCAGTGAGGCAGGGTAAGGAGGAAGGGGTGGGGGTCTCTGCAGCGAGGCAGGGTAAGGGGGAAGGGGTCGGGGTCTCCTCTGCAGCGAGGCAGGTTAAGGAAGAAGGGGTGGGGGTCTCTGCAGCAAGGCAGGGTAAGGGGGAAGGGGTGGGGGTCTCTGAAGCGAGGTAGGGGAAGGGGGAAGGGGTGGGGGTCTCCTCTGCCGTGAGGCAGGGTAAGGGGGAAGGGGTGGGGGTCTCTGCAGCGAGGCAGGGGAAGGGGGAAGGGGTGGGGGTCTCCGCAGCGAGGCAGGGTAAGGGGGAAGGGGTGGGGTCTCTCTGCAGCGAGGCAGGGTAAGGGGGAAGGGGTTGGGGTCTGTAGCGAGGCAGGGAAAGGGGAAGGGGTTGGGTTCTGTAGCGAGGCAGGGTAAGGGGAAGGGGTTGGGGTCTGCAGCGAGGCAGGGTAAGGGGAAGGGGTTGGGGTCTGTAGCGAGGCAGGATGGGAGAAGGGGTGGGGGTCTCTGCAGCGAGGCAGGGTAAGGGAGAAGGGGTGGGGGTCTCTGAAGCGAGGCAGGGTAAGGGGGAAGGGGTGGGGGTCTCTGCAGCGAGGCAGGGTAAGGAGTGGGGGTCTCTGCAGCGAGGCAGGGTAAGGGGGAAGGAGTGGGGGTCCCTGCAGCGAGGCAGGGTAAGGGAGAAGGGGTGGGGGTCCCTGCAGCGAGGCAGGGGAAGGGGAAGGGGTTGGGGTCTGTAGCGAGGCAGGGTAAGGGGAAGGGGTTGGGTTCTGTAGCGAGGCAGGGTAAGGGGAAGGGGTTGGGGTCTGCAGCGAGGCAGGGTAAGGGGAAGGGGTTGGGGTCTCTGCAGCGAGGCAGGGTAAGGGGGAAGGGGTGGGGGTCTCTGCAGCGAGGCAGGGTAAGGAGTGGGGGTCTCTGCAGCGAGGCAGGGTAAGGGGGAAGGAGTGGGGGTCTCTGCAGTGAGGCAGGGTAAGGGAGAAGGGGTGGGGGTCTGCAGCGAGGCAGGGTAAGGGAGAAGGGGTGGGGGTCCCTGCAGCGATGCAGGGTAAGGGAGAAGGGGTGGGGGTCCCTGCAGCGAGGCAGGGTAAGGGGGGGGTCCCTGCAGCGAGGCAGGGTAAGGGAGAAGGGGTGGGGGTCCCTGCAGCGAGGCAGGGGAAGGGGAAGGGGTTGGGGTCTGTAGCGAGGCAGGGTAAGGGGAAGGGGTTGGGGTCTGCAGCGAGGCAGGGTAAGGGGAAGGGGTTGGGGTCTGTAGCGAGGCAGGATAAGGGAGAAGGGGTGGGGGTCTCTGCAGCGAAGTGGGGTAAGGTGGAAGGGGTTTGCTGCGAGGCAGGGTAAGAGGGAAGGGGTGGGGGTCTCTGCAGCGAGGCAGGGTAAGGGAGAAGGGGTGGGGGTCTCTGCAGCGAGGCAGGGTAAGGGGGAAGGGGTGGGGTCTCTCTGCAGCGAGGCAGGGTAAGGGGGTCTCTGCAGGGTGGGGGTCTCTGCAGCGAGGCAGGGTAAGGGGTGGGTGTCTCTGCCGCGAGGCAGGGTAAGGGGGAAGGGGTGGGGGTCTCCTCTGCAAGGAGGCAGGATAAGGGGAAGGGGTGGGGGTCTCTGCAGTGAGGCAGGGTAAGGGGGAAGGGGTGGGGGTCTGCAGCAAGGCAGGGTAAGGGGGAAGGGGTGGGGGTCTCTGCAGTGAGGCAGGGTAAGGAGGAAGGGGTGGGGGTCTCTGCAGCGAGGCAGGGTAAGGGGGAAGGGGTCGGGGTCTCCTCTGCAGCGAGGCAGGTTAAGGAAGAAGGGGTGGGGGTCTCTGCAGCAAGGCAGGGTAAGGGGGAAGGGGTGGGGGTCTCTGAAGCGAGGTAGGGGAAGGGGGAAGGGGTGGGGGTCTCCTCTGCCGTGAGGCAGGGTAAGGGGGAAGGGGTGGGGGTCTCTGCAGCGAGGCAGGGGAAGGGGGAAGGGGTGGGGGTCTCCGCAGCAAGGCAGGGTAAGGGGGAAGGGGTGGGGTCTCTCTGCAGCGAGGCAGGGTAAGGGGGAAGGGGTTGGGGTCTGTAGCGAGGCAGGGAAAGGGGAAGGGGTTGGGTTCTGTAGCGAGGCAGGGTAAGGGGAAGGGGTTGGGGTCTGCAGCGAGGCAGGGTAAGGGGAAGGGGTTGGGGTCTGTAGCGAGGCAGGATGGGAGAAGGGGTGGGGGTCTCTGCAGCGAGGCAGGGTAAGGGAGAAGGGGTGGGGGTCTCTGAAGCGAGGCAGGGTAAGGGGGAAGGGGTGGGGGTCTCTGCAGCGAGGCAGGGTAAGGAGTGGGGGTCTCTGCAGCGAGGCAGGGTAAGGGGGAAGGAGTGGGGGTCTCTGCAGCGAGGCAGGGTAAGGGAGAAGGGGTGGGGGTCTGCAGCGAGGCAGGGTAAGGGGGAAGGAGTGGGGGTCTCTGCAGCGAGGCAGGGTAAGGGAGAAGGGGTGGGGGTCTGCAGCGAGGCAGGGTAAGGGAGAAGGGGTGGGGGGTCCCTGCAGCGAGGCAGGGTAAGGGGGAGGGGTGGGGGTCTGTAGCGAGGCAGGGTAAGGGGAAGGGGTTGGGGTCTGTAGCGAGGCAGGGTAAGGGAGAAGGGGTGGGGGTCTCTGCAGCGAGGCATGGTAAGGGAGAAGGGGTGGGGGTCTCTGCAGCGAGGCAGGGTAAGGGAGAAGGGGTGGGGGTCTGCAGCGAGGCAGGGTAAGGGGGAAGGGGTGGGGGTCTCTGTAGCGAGGCAGGGTAAGGGAGAAGGGGTGGGGGTCTGCAGCGAGGCAGGGTAAGGGGGAAGGGGTGGGGGTCTCTGTAGCGAGGCAGGGTAAGGGAGAAGGGGTGGGGGTCTGCAGCGAGGCAGGGTAAGGGAGAAGGGGTGGGGGTCTGCAGCGAGGCAGTGTAAGGGGGAGAGGTGGGGGTCTCTGTAGCGAGGCAGGGTAAGGGAGAAGGGGTGGGGGTCTGCAGCGAGGCAGGGTAAGGGAGAAGGGGTGGGGGTCTGCAGCGAGGCAGTGTAAGGTGGAGAGGTGGGGGTCTCTGCAATGAGGCAGGGTAAGGGAGAAGGGGTGGGGGTCTGCAGCGAGGCAGGGTAAGGGGGAAGGGGTGGGGGTCTGCAGCAAGGCAGGGTAAGGGGGAAGGGGTGGGGGTCTCTGAAGTGAGGTAGGGGAAGGGGGAAGGGGTGGGGGTCTCCTCTGCCGTGAGGCAGGGTAAGGGGGAAGGGGTGGGGGTCTCTGCAGCGAGGCAGGGTAAGGGGGAAGGGGTGGGGGTCTCTGCAGCGAGGCAGGGTAAGGGGGAGGGGTGGGGGTCAGGGCTAAAGTAGGAGTGCAGGAATGTGCTCAAACTCCTTCACGAAGCTTCACATAGATTCCCCTCACCGGCAGACACATAACACATCGATTGAATGTACGTCCATAAAATCACAGGAGATACAATAGTTTCTGTACGTAAAGGGAACGATAAAGTAGTGGTGGTTGGGGGTTTGGAGTGATGGGTTGTTTAGCCTGACTGCTTGGGGGAAGTTTTGGAGTCTGGTGGTTCTGGCGTGGGTGCTACGTAACCTCCTATTCGATGGGAGTGGGATGAACAGCCCATGAGCAGGGTGGGTGGGTTCCTTCATGATGTTACTGGCCCTCTTCAGGAACCTTGCTGTCCTTGATGGCGGGAAGGCTGGTGCTGTAGGCAATTTTGACTGCCCTGTCCCAGTACCGTTCCAGAGGGAGAGCCAGCGAGGAAGGGCCACTGTGTTGCACGAGGAGGGGCGGAGACGCAGCGCCATGCCGTGGGAGCGTGAGGAGGGAGGGGTGGCGGCGAGGGAGAGCAGTGCTGGGGGGTTGGGGCGGATGGGATAGTGTTGCCACACGGTGGGGGGGGGGGTCAAGGAGGGAGATCCATGGTGAGGAAAGGCAGCGATCAATCAGTGGAACAGACACAATCCCAGGAATAATAGGGCTGGCATCTCTGTACCCGCTGGAGTTAACGAGAATGAGGGGGGTGGGTAGAATCTATTGAAACATCAAATATTGAAAGGCCAAGATAGAGTGGAAGTGGAGGTGATGTTTCCTATAGTGAGGAGGGCTCTCTAGGATCAGAGGGCACAGCCTCATGAAGGACGTCCCTTTAGAACAGAGATGAGGAGGAATTTTTTTAGCCAGAGGGTGGTGAACCTGGGAATTCATTGCCACAGTCAGCAGTGAAGGCCAAGTCACTGGGTTTATTTAAAATGGAGATTGATAGATTCTTGATTAGTCAAAGGTTACTGAAAGAAGGCAGGAGAATGGGGTTGAGAGGGAAAATGAATCTACCATGATAAAGGCAGAACACACTCAATGGGCCGAATGGCCTAATTCTGACTTGGTCAGGGGCAGGATTCAGGGCAAAGCCGGTAGATGGGATGGGCTTCTATGCGATTCTTGGTTGATAGGAAGGGATTGGACCTGCATGACACTGGCTCTTCCCTCGTTAGCGTGGGGCCGGGCTTTAGTGCCTCCCGAGAGGAGGCGTGGGTCTGGGAAATGTGGCTGTAAGCTCACGGCCTCAGCGGTTAAAGCTGTGTCCGTTTTTCCCTTTCGCAGAGCGCTGGTCCGGACTCAGCCGCAGTGCCCCAGAGGAGAGCGATGAATTCGATTGAGAATTCCCGTCCCCCTCCTCCCCCCTCCACACCCTGGTGTGGGAGAGATGGGCCTGAGGCATTCAGAGAGCGCGGGAGGACAGATCTATTCCCATGCTGTGCTGATATGGGAGAGGTCAGCAGCTCCTGCCCCCAAGGAATCCAAGCCGGCAACTTATTCAGCACTCCCTGGCTCCCTCCTTCCCCCATCCACCAACTAATGAGCTCCCCAATACCTCCCTTCACCCCCCTCACTCCTCCCCATCTCTCACCGCTTCCCCTCCTTCTCCCTAACAGACTGCCTGCCTCCCTCCTGTCCTCAGTCCGCATTGGGCTCCTTGTCCCAGTACCATGACTGTGTCTCTGTGTCCTGCGGACCTCTGGGCGGAGGAAGAAGTGAGGTTGTGGGGATGTTGCTGGACGGTTGACCCACCACTCATCCCCGTCCATGCCGGAAACACGCCGTGCTGGGATTTCCAACAACAGGGCGGGAAAACCTCCTCCCCAGGAGCAGAAGCAGGGGCCGGCCACGCTGGAACTTCATTCGCTGGAGTGCAGGATGAGGAGAGATGACCTCATGGACATTTATGAAATTATGAGGTGGATAGTCGCAGGCTTTCCCTCAGGGTCAGAGACCCTGAACCGGAGAGCACAGATACATGACGAGGCAAGAGACTGAAAAGAGAAAACTCTTTCACTCAGAACGAGCTGCCCGTGGGGATATCGTTGCAGCATTTAAAAGGCATTTGTACACAAGGGAAGGTCTGAAGGCTGATCGGCCGAATGAAGAGACCAATGCTGTGGTCAGTATGCACCACTTCAGCTGAAGGTCCTGCTTCTCCTGTGCACACATGCACAGACACACGCTCTCTGACACACACTCTCTCAGACGCACAGACACACTCGCACTCACACACTGTCTCTGACACGCGCAGACACACACTCACACACTCTCACACGCACAGACACTCGCACTCACACACGCTCTCTCACATTTGTACATACACGCACACATACATACACAAGCACACGTGCGTGTATAAGCATACACTCACACATCTCCTCAAAGAGCAGCAAGTAGCCGGCTGTTCACTTACAAGAACGGCAGCCTCTCAATAAAGGACTTACTTCCCACCTGGTGACTGCTGTGTCTGTGTGGTGAGGAGCAAATTGTCCGTCACCACTGTGGCTGGAGAGGGCAGCGGTCTACACCATCCCCCCAACCTGCAGTTCAGCACAGGGAGGGCTTTGATATATAAGATGATCCCGGCACGATTCTGCGCGATACCCACTGTGAGTCTGACTCCTGGATGGTGCCTGTAGATGGGCAAGTGGTGCCCCGCGTTCTGTTACGTTCAGTCCAGCAGGTTGCAGTTTACATAACAAGGTTTAGACCAGCAAACCAGACACACTGAGAGATTCATAAACACAAAATGCTGGAGGAACTCAGCAGGTCAGGCAGCATCTGTGGAGAGAGAGAGTCGACATTTCGGGCCGAGACCTTTTATCAGGACTGGAGAGGAAGGGGGAAGGGGAAAGAACCCAGAATAAGGTGGGGGGAGAGGGTAGGAAGGAATACAAGCTGGACCGAAACGTCAGCTGTTTGTTCCTTTCCTGCTGCTCCTATGTGTCTTTTATGTGTTACTGGGGATTTCCAGCATCCGCAGAATCTCGTGCTTATGAATCGAGAGAAAGTGGTGTGGGATTTTCCAGTGTCGGATTGAGTGTATAAAAGTGATGCACTATCAATAGGAGACTGGAAGTGAATGATAGGCTTTTATTAGCAGCAAAAGGGAGGATGACATGTCGAAGACTGAGGGGGGAGCAGTGCCCCAACCCCCTCTATACAGGGGTCTGTGGGAGGAGCCACAGGAGCAGTCAGCAGAGGGGTGTGTCCAGACAGGTATACATAGTTTACCACAAAAAGATTCAAGATTGCTCGGGGAGGTGGAGACTAACGCAATGGAGATTGTTCAGTGGCGCTGGAATTCCTTCAGGGAACTTCACACAGACTCTCCTCAGCGGCTGACACGCAGCCCGATATTCCCCATTTAAGATTGTTTAGTGTCTTTTCCAATACACAAGCACTGACGAGAATGAACTAGTTGTTACTCCAGATCCGATGTAGAAAGATCACGACAAATATAAATACGTATCTGATATGGGAAGATTAATTGTACGTCCATAAAGTGGCAGGGAATCAGCACATAAAGAAACTGACAGGAAATGATAAATTAGTGGTGGTTGGGGGTGTTGATCAGCCGCACTGCTTGGGGAAAGGAACTGTTTTCAGTCTGGTGGTCCTGGTGTGGATGCTACGTAGCCTCCCTCCTGATGGGAGTGGGACAAACAGTCCAAGAGCCGGCTGGGTGGGATCCTTCATGACATCACTGGACGATCAAAGTCCATACCTGGATTTTATTTCTCAATGTCTACATTTCCTGCAAGAATGAAATCTGAGATCATGCCAGTTCTGGTGTTCGGAAAGGAACACGTTGGTGAGGCACGATGTTTGAAACCGGTCCATCGGGGCACAATGTTGTGCCGGGTTTTAACGTGCACCCTCCCCTCCCACATAGGCCACGAGTGCCTGAGCACGTTGATAGAGTTACAGGCAGGAACAAGACATCGGGAATATTCACAACCAGCTCATAGGTTCTTGATTTAAGTGTCGTAGGTTACGAGGAAAAAGGCAGGAGAGTGGAATCGAGAGGGATAATAAATCAGCCAATAGACAATAGACAGTAGGTGCAGGAGTAGGCCATTTGGCCCTTCTAGCCAGCACCGCCATTCACTGTGATCATGGCTGATCATACACAATCAGTACCCCGTTCCTGCCCTCTCCCCATATCCCTTAACCCCGCTATCTATAAGAGCTGTATCTCACTCTCTCTTGAATGCATCCAGAGACTTGGCCTCCACTGCCTTCTGGGGCAGAGCATTCCACATATCCACCACCCTCTGGGTGAAAAAGTTTTTCCGCATCTCTGTTCTAAATGGCCTACCCCTTATTCTTAAACTGTGGCCTCTAGTTCTGGACTCACCCATCAGCGGGAACATGCTTCCTGCCTCCAGTGTGTCCAATCCGTTAATAATCTTATATGTTTCAATCAGATCCCCTCTCATCCTTCTAAATTCCAATTTCAGCCGTGGCGGAATGGCGGAGCAAGCTGAATGGACGAATTCTGCTTCTGATTTCTGGTCTCGCAGGCAGGAAATTGGAGGGGTGCGGACCGGATCTGTATGTATAATTGAGAGCCATTTTCCATATGTCAAATACCAGAGGACGCAGATTTATGGTGAGATGGAGGGCATTGAAAGATGTGCGGGGCAAGTGTTGTTTTTCGCTTAGAGAGTGGCGGGTGTCCGGGCGTGGCTCACACCATAGAGGGGCTCGAGGCTGTCAGACGTAAACATCGGGGGATTTAATTTAATTTGCCATCAGACATGGGGGAGCCTGTTTCTGTGTCGTACCCCTTCTCTGTTCTCAGATGCGCAGCTTAAAGTGACAAAGTTGTCCGCGTGGCACAATGGGACCATTGCTGCACTAGAAATGGGTCCGGCTCCGGAAGGCAGCGCGGCAGGCATGGATGAGTTGGGCCGAGCGGCCTGCAGCCTATCCCACGTGGCTGGTCCCATTTCCGTGGGAGGTATGGACTCGAACTGGACCCGTTCTGTCTGGGCTCGTCTCCGCTCTGCACAGCAGTGCAGGAGGCAAGGGGGACCCAGGCAGGACAATCCCAGTTCGGAGGGCGACAGGCCCAGAACCACCCGTCGGGGATCCTTTGGAAGGACGGTGCCGAGGTTTCTGCTCGAGAGGGGCAGCACTGAGGGAGCTTCTCGCGGGGTCGGTGCCAAGGGATCTCCTTGGAAGAGGGTGGTTCTGGTGGATCTCAGTGAGAGGGGCAGCACTGATGGAGCTCCGTTGGGAGAGGCTTCTGAGAGTTATTCGTAGGAGGGATGCTCCATGAGGTGGTGGGGGAATCTTTGGAGTTCGTTTCCGATGGACTTGGCCGGGTTCAAAGCTGGTAAAATAACCCGCGGGAGTCGGGGGCTTGTTTTCCAAGGGCAGGAGCAGACGCTGGAATCTGGACCGTGGGAGGAAGGGGTTTAGCAGGCCAGACAGCATCTGTTTTATACACCTTTATTATAGAAGTGTGGAATCGTAAGTGCAAAGAGACTTGGAGACCCCGTGCAGGATTCCCTGAAGGTTAACTTGTGGGTTCAGTTGGGGGTGAGGAAGGCGAATTTCCGGAGAACTGGGATATAAAAAAGCAAGAACTCATGCTAAGATTTTGTAAGACTGGTGACGAGGCATTCCAATCAGATGGCGGGGTTCAGTGGGGCAATTCCGACCTACAGGACAAAACCAAGACAAAGACGCCAACTCAGAGATTCGCTGACAATTGTTGCTTTATTCGTCACTACTTCTACGAAGGTTGAAGAGATCGGGGCTCGTGGAGTTAAACAACCCTCGACACGCCCCGTTCACGTCGGACGATGCATTGATCTGCGGCGAGGCCGAAGGGGAAGGCGGTCAGTTTCCCTGTCCTGGAGGGTGAGCGAGGAAGGGGACAAAATAGAAGAAATTTAGACAAGGTGTTGGCTGTTCCCATTCCCATTTCACTCAGGAAGCGCCTACCCCACTCCCACCGACTCCTGAAACAAAGATAGTGCTGGGGAAGCAGTGAGGCTGCACACGGACTTGGCCAGATCGGGAGAATGGACCAAGATGGTGTAGTGTTGGGAGGTGTATGGTCGTGTTCTTCAGCAGAAGGAACAGAGGTGCTGGTTATTCTCTATATCGGGGGGGGGGGGAATTCAGAAATCAGGTGCAAAGGGGCTTGGGAGTCCTCGTGCAGGTTAACTTGCCAGAGCAGTAAGAAATGCAAGTACAATGTTAGCATCCGTTTCGAGAGGACGAGAATATGAAGCTGGGCAGCTTTGGGTCCCTTATCTACGAGAGAATGTGCTGGCACTGGAGAGGGCCCAGAGCAGGTGTAGAATGAAAGGGTTTTAATTAATTAATCTATTTAGCAATACCACCCCACAACCCCAATTATCACAGGATAATTTAGCCTTTGGACTGTGGGAGGAAACCGGTTTACCCGGGTAAAACCTTCGCATTCTACGGGGAGAACGTAGAGACTGCTTACAGAACGGCGCAGGAACTGAACTCTGAACACCCCAAACTGTCATAGTGACGTGCCAACTATCTACACTAGGGGGAGCCATGGCAGTACAAGGAGCCTCTACCAACATCCCAGGCAGGATATTCTAAGCACGCAAAGTGTTTAAAAATGTACCTCAGATATTACCCCTATACTTGCCTCTAATCACTTTAAAATTATGCTCCCCCCCCCCCCGTACTGGCCGATGATACCCTGGGAAAAAATCTTAAGACTGTCCACTCGATCTATGCCTCTTATCATCACGTATATCTCTATCATCTCTCACCCTCTGTCACTCCAAGAGAAATGTCCTCTCTCACTCAACCTTTCCCTGTTAAACATGCTCTCTAATCCGGGCAGCTACTTGGTAAATCTCCTCTGCACCCTCTCTAAAGCTTCCACACCCTTCCTGGAATGAGACGACCAGAACTGCACACAATACTCCAAGTGTGGTCTCACCAGGGTTTCACTGGGCTGCAATGTTACCTCGCAGCTTTTAAACTCTATGTCCTGCCGAATGATCAGCGGACTGTAACAGCGCTGAGACAGCGTTGACAAAGCTGGGATTCCTGAGGACAAGTGACTTGTCCCCAAAGTCTCCCGCATTCTGCAGGGTAAAGGTCAGGAGTGTGACAGGACATTCCCCACTCGCCTGGTGAACTTCGTTCATGCACTCCACATCCACCACATTACCTTTCCTCCATCTACAAGTCAGGAGTGGGATGGGACACTCCCCATTTCCCCTAACCTTTGTAGGTCTTTTTGTATTTAAACAAAGTTTAGTACGTTAGTGGGGGGAAAAGCATTCTCTACTCCCCTGGTGGAGTTAGTCCATACATTCCACATCCATGACATTACTTCTCCCCCCATCTACAAGACAGGAGTGTGATGGAACACACCCCACTTGTCTGGCTAGTGATAGTCCATGCACTCTGCTTCTGCCACATTACCTGTCCCCCTGTCTACAAGTCAAGCGCAAGAAGAAGCACTCCTTCTCGGAGGATGTCCTGGTATGCTGGCTCCTGGCAATGCGAACCAAATTCCGCACCCCCCCCCCCACCTGCCAAATAAAACACAGAGTGGAGTAAAGAGAGAGAGAGACTCACCTCCCGATCCCAGCAGGCTGTCAAACAACTGCAACAGCAGATCTCGGTACTGCTGAGCGTCATCATCTCCCACTGGCAACTGGGAGGGCACCTGCACCAGAAACACACCTCGGTGTTAGCGGGGAGGAAAGATGCTTGCCTCACTTTACCCCCTTCCCCTGCCTCATACTCCAGGGAGTAGAAAGATGCCCTGCCTTGTGCTTTCCTGGCTGTTCAGAGATGTACACACTCCGCAGAACTGTTTCCTTAAAGAGGTCACTTGGCCCATATATTCTGACCCCTCCCCAGAGCAACCCCATTCCCCAATTCTGCCTTTCCCCTACCCTTCACACTATAATGAGGCCCCTTACCCCCCACTCCCACACCAATTCACCAACACCTAGAGTGGTTTACACTCAGTGATTAACACACCAGGTCACTGGGATGTAGGGGAAACCAGAGCATACAGGTGGGGTGGGAGAAACATGCAAGATAAAGGAAAGACGTGATGACTGCACGGACAGTGCTGAAGAATGTGATATCTGGGGCTCTAACCTCTGTGCCACACATTACATTACACATTCATGCATGCAAGCGCTTCATACAGACCAGCAAAAGGCAGTGGGTGTTCAGGATTTCACTGGGGGACAGTGAGGTTCTACAGGGTTTATTGATTGATAATGAGAGCTTGCTGATGGATGGTGAGGGATCCCTGATGAATTGTAAGGGTTAGCTGATGGACAGTAAGGATACGGGCAGTGAGGTTTTCCTGATGGATTGTAAGGGATTGCTGATGGATGGTGAGGGTCCCCTGATGAATTGTAAGGGTTTACGGATGGATGTTGAAGGTATCCTGATTGACAATGAGTAAGCTGATGGATGGTGTGGAATCGCCGATGGGAGTGAGGTGTGGTTGATGACAGGCGATGTGCATTCAACATGCCGAGACAGATGAACCCACCCGCTGTGCCGCAGGGTCACGTCGATCTCCCTCCACCTGAAAGAACATGTTGTCGTACACCTCCCGCCTTGCACTTGGTTTCTGGGGCAAATACAGTCAAAAACACCATTAGTATCCTTCGCTCCCCTGTAGCATCCACTCTCAGGCCAGAGAAGAGCGTCCGTGAGCGCCGGGACGCGGATCACAGAGTTTATGAAGCTGCCTCTGGTTCCCATTGCTGTAAGAGTACTCCAACCAAGTTATTGGAAATGTTTCTCCCTCCGCGGGCTCTGCCCCGCTAGCACGAAGCAAGAAGGGTGAAGGAGCATTAGAATTAAATGTTTTATTTACTGAGTCAGGTTTAAAATAAAAGTACTAATGGTTCACACTTAACACTTTACAAAGTCGGAGCGACGAACCGGGCACGCATGCGCAATTGAAAGCCCGTGACTTAAAGCGCCTTCGATAGGCGGTCCAATCGATTGACCGCGTTATCGTTTGGGCGCATGCGCACTGGAAAGCCCGCTCCCAAAATGGTGTAGGAGATCCTGTCGATGCGCCGCGCTATCGATCGGGCGCATGCGCACTTGGCACGTTCAAACAACCGAGCCGATGCGGTTCGTCGGAAGCGAGTACCCAGCTCCCTCCCGCCGCAGAATGACGCTCCCCGACAGAAGATCGCCCTCACCGAGGTGCTCCGGGGTTGGGGGTGGAAGCTGACGCCCGCCTCTGCCTTGAGGGCGAGGGAGGCGAGAAGACCCGCGGACAGCAGGACGACGAGCAGACGAGCACCCTCCATTCCGAGACCTGGGGGTGGGGTGGAGAGACGGGCAGGGAGGGTGAGGGGACGGAGAAAGAGATGCGAGAGAGAGAGGGGTGGGGTGGAGAGACGGGCAGGGAGGGTGAGGGGACGGAGAAAGAGATGCGAGAGAGAGAGGGGTGGGGTGGAGAGACGGGCAGGGAGGGTTCGGGTTCGGAGAAAGAGATGCGAGAGAGAGAGGGGTGGGGTGGAGAGACGGGCAGGGAGGGTGAGGGGACGGACAAAGAGATGCGAGAGAGAGAGGGGTGGGGTGGAGAGACGGGCAGGGAGGGTGAGGGGACGGAGAAAGAGATGCGAGAGAGAGGGGTGGGGTGGAGAGACGGGCAGGGAGGGTGAGGGGACGGAGAAAGAGATGCGAGAGAGAGGGGTGGGGTGGAGAGACGGGCAGGGAGGGTGAGGGGACGGAGAAAGAGATGCGAGAGAGAGAGGGGTGGGGTGGAGAGACGGGCAGGGAGGGTGAGGGGACGGAGAAAGAGATGCGAGAGAGAGAGGGGTGGGGTGGAGAGACGGGCAGGGAGGGTTCGGGTTCGGAGAAAGAGATGCGAGAGAGAGAGGGGTGGGGTGGAGAGACGGGCAGGGAGGGTGAGGGGACGGAGAAAGAGATGCGAGAGAGAGAGGGGTGGGGTGGAGAGACGGGCAGGGAGGGTGAGGGGACGGAGAAAGAGATGCGAGAGAGAGAGGGGTGGGGTGGAGAGACGGGCAGGGAGGGTGAGGGTTCGGAGAAAGAGATGCGAGAGAGAGAGGGGTGGGGTGGAGAGACGGGCAGGGAGGGTGAGGGGACGGAGAAAGAGATGCGAGAGAGAGAGGGGTGGGGTGGAGAGACGGGCAGGGAGGGTGAGGGGACGGAGAAAGAGATGCGAGAGAGAGAGGGGTGGGGTGGAGAGACGGGCAGGGAGGGTGAGGGTTCGGAGAAAGAGATGCGAGAGAGAGAGGGGTGGGGTGGAGAGACGGGCAGGGAGGGTGAGGGGACGGACAAAGAGATGCGAGAGAGAGAGGGGTGGGGTGGAGAGACGGGCAGGGAGGGTGAGGGGACGGAGAAAGAGATGCGAGAGAGAGAGGGGTGGGGTGGAGAGACGGGCAGGGAGGGTGAGGGGACGGAGAAAGAGATGCGAGAGAGAGAGGGGTGGGGTGGAGAGACGGGCAGGGAGGGTGAGGGTTCGGAGAAAGAGATGCGAGAGAGAGAGGGGTGGGGTGGAGAGACGGGCAGGGAGGGTGAGGGGACGGACAAAGAGATGCGAGAGAGAGAGGGGTGGGGTGGAGAGACGGGCAGGGAGGGTGAGGGGACGGAGAAAGAGATGCGAGAGAGAGAGGGGTGGGGTGGAGAGACGGGCAGGGAGGGTGAGGGGACGGAGAAAGAGATGCGAGAGAGAGAGGGGTGGGGTGGAGAGACGAGGGAGAGTGAGGGGACGGAGAAAGAGACACGAGTGAGAGAGAGGGGCGGGCGAAAATGAGCGGAGGGAGAAAGGAGAGAGAAATTGTGAGGGAGGGGAAAGGAGGGGAGGGAGGGTGGCGAGGAAGAAGGGAAAGGAGAGCGAGTGGGGAGGGGAGAGAGTGGGTGGGGAGGGAGATAGATAGTGGGAGGGAGAAGGAGCGACAGATGGGGAGGGAGATAGCATGAGTGAGAGATAGGGAGGGAGGGACAGGGAAAGAAGGAGAAAAGAGGTTCAGGTGTTGGGCTCACCACACGCACGGCAGTAAAGCAAGGAAAACCTGCTTTGCCATAGTGACCGGCCCTGCTCCTACCGACTGCCTGTGCACGGAAAGATTCCACGGGGTAGTGGGAATAGTGCCCGTGAGCCGGTAACTCCTGGCCCATGGTAGGGGGAGCCAGTCCACACCAGTCAGGGGATTTCACACCTTTTAGCACTCCAAAATGTAACCCACCCCCACACGCAGGGAGACAGGATGGGCGATATAGGTTGAACTCACTCCGTGGAGACCCACCCACAGTGTGACGCTCTATTCTCATCACCCCTCCTGCAGCACAGTGCTCCCTCCTCACCATCCCTCCCACAGAATAATATCATCTATATATAAACCCATGAGCCCCTGGATCCGATCCCAGCTGGCAGTCTGGTATTATGCAGAATAAACCCCCTGAACCCCTGGATTAGTTCCCAGCCTGGAAGCCGCTCGGGGAGGGGGGGTCTGTTATTCTATATATAAACCCCCACCCTGAACACCTGAATTAATTCCTAGCCTGTAACTCAGCCCTGAGAATCTGTAATTCTATATATAAACCCTGAGCTCATGGATTAGATCTCAGTTTGTAACCGACTCCCGGGGATCTGTTCTATGTACCTCCTGAACCCCTGGACTAGGTCCCAGCCTGAAACTCTCAACCCCTGCCCTGCCCGCGCTCTCCCAACAGTGTCAGTACTGGGCCTGGCTGCTTCAGTCTCCAGTCTATGCCCAGTCACCTGTCTGTCTCTTCTGACCGAACGAGTTGGATCTGTGGTCGTGCACTGGGGTGGATTCTACCCCGGGGTATTTGTACCAGGAGGGGTGTGGGCCAGCAGAAACTCTAATCTGTGAACGGTGCCAGGGGGCGGATGGAATTCACGTCGCATTCAGTCCCAATGTTTGACATTGTTTTGGTGCCCAGCAACCAAGACTAGACAGCTGCCCAGGGGGTGTGGGATGTTTACAGATTCCTGGAGCAACGGGTGGTGGCCCTGCTGCTACCTGGGCCGATGGGAATGTAGTGGGAGATGGAAAGTGGAGAGGTGAGTCGGGGAAGGTGGAAGGAGAGGGGTGGTGGGGGGAGCGAGTGTGGGGACAGAGGAAAAGGAGGAGGGACAGAGAAAAAGGAGGAGAGACAGAGCAAGAAAGGAGAGAGGAGGAGAGGGGGGAGATGCAGAGGAAATTGGGAGGGAGAGAGGTGGAGATGGAAGGAAGGGGGGAGTGGGGAGAGGTCTGGATAGAGGAAAGGGGGAGAGACGGATGGTGAAAGCGCAGAGGAGATAGAATTGAGGGATAGGTGCAGATTGAAGAAAGGGGAGAGGGACAAAGTGTGTGGGAGGGAGGAGAGGGTAGGTGAGACTGGAGGGGCAGAGGGAGGAAGAAGGAGAGAGGGAGAGGATTAAAGGGGAAAGGAAAGGGATGGCTAGGAGGATTTAACGGGGAAAGGAAATGATGGAAAAGGAGGGGGAACACGAGGAGGAGAAGGAGAATTGGGGATGAGAAGTGTGGGGAAAGGTCTGGGAATCATAGTGAGAGGGCCGATGGGTGTCCATGGCAGTGTTTGTGTTCTCTGGTTGGGATGAAGGGAGGGAGGTCTGGGTGGGGTACACAGAACACGCCTGTACTTACACACGCAGAACCCCCACATTCATTCTCCCTCCAACTCTTCCTCACTCTTCCCACTCTCCCTTTCTCTCTGCTTCTCCTTTCCTCACCACCACCTCCTTCCCACCCTTCCCTTTACGTTCACTCTCCCCTCTCGTCCCCTCCCTCTGTCTCTCCCATCCCCTCTATCTTTCCCACCCCCACTCTCACATCTCTATATCGCCCATCAGTTTCCCACCCCTCCCTCTCTGTCTCCCACTCTGCTCGTCCCTATCCCCCACACCAGCTCTTTCTCTCCTGGATCCAGCCTGGAGTGAGCGGGCTCCGCTGGGATCTTCAGCTTTTACTTGGTTTTCCCGTTTTATAAGCCACACAGCTAAGCTCTAAGGAGAGGTTGGACAAACTTGGGTAGTTTTCCCGAGAGGCTGAGAGGAGACCTGATAGAGGTTTACAAGTGTAATGCCCTGGTTAAGCTTTCTGCTCTATGCTGTGGGGTATTTTTATTTTAGCAGTTTTCTGCAAAAACAGTGTGTCGTGCTGGTGAGAGTGTTTTGGCTTCGGCTAAAGATTAGGACAATGTCAGCCAGTCAGGAATGGGAACATTCTTGAGAGCTGGGCGGGAAAAGTTTCCTGAAGGGCAGTAATCTGTTTTGGGGTCTTTTGGCGGGAGGTACGGAGAGAGCACCAGGGAAGACATCTGGAGGATCCCATCTGAAGGGGAGACCCTATTGAGAGACTCACAAGGCAGAGGATTCCAAGAAGGGAAGTTCTACCGATAGTGTGTGAGGAGAATTCAGTGCTGTGAGTAAAGCTACTCCCAGCGACCATGGAAATGAGGTTTGGCATTTAAGTGCCCTTTTATCTTTCTCTGTTAGCTGTTTGATAAAGTTGAAAACTGGTAAATACACTTTCTTTATAATTTTATGCTGGTTTACGATATGTCATTTCTGGGCAACCGATAATTGTGTATGGGCAGTATTTACGCAGCATTCACACAAATCGAGGTTATTTTAGTCGGACATTCCTGTTTGCTTGAACCCTAAATCATTCTGACCCTAGAGGTATATTGATCATGAAGGGTGGCCGCCTTACCGGTGAGTCACGTGGTTGTTAGCAGAGTTCGCCAACGAGCCAATTTGGTGTACAAGCCCCTGTGAGAGGGTTGTATAAGATTTTGAGAGGCACAGAAAGAGAGCCAGTATCTTTTTGCAAAGGCCAATATGTGTAATAGCAGAGGGCATGCATTTCAAGTGAGAGGGAAAAAGTTCAAGGGAGTTGTGTGGGGCAAGTTTGATTTTACACAGAAAAAACAGAAGGTGCCTGAAAACTCAGGAAAATTCAAAAGCAGAATCAGGTTTATCTTCACTGACATATGTTGTAAAATTTGTACCTGCTCCTGTACCTGCTGTCTTGAAGATAGTAATGCGAAAGTGCTGGCTTATGAGGGTCCACCTCATGATGGATGCCACCTTTGAAGGTGTCCTCGACGCTGGGGAGACTAGTGCCCATGATGGAGCTGGCTGAGTTTGCAGCCCTCTGCAGCTTTTCTCTGTTCCTGTGGTCCCTCCATACCAGACGGTGATGCAGCTGATCAGAATGCTTTGCACCTGTGATGAACCAAATCTTCTCAAGCTCCTCATGAAATATTACGCCTTCTTTGTAATTGCACCAATACGTTGGGTGCAGGATAGATCTTCAGAGATGTTGACACCCAGGAACTCGAAACCTCTCATCACACTCCGAATCCAGTCACTCAGAGGTTTGCAGGAGTGAATGTCACCCAGAACCTCTCCTGGTCCAACCATGGAGACTCCATGACAAAGGAGCCTCTTCTTTCTCAGGAAGCTAATTGTCATGTCCCTGTCGACCCTCACCAATTGTTATTGCTGCACCATAGGGGTGGGTGGTGGAGTGGATGTATGTTTCTACCCAAGGAGGCGTAAGTCACCCTTGGGCGAGTTGTGGCACCTGCCTTGCCCCTCAGGGTCACGTGAAGGCGCAGGAGCAGGTGGTGGATGATCGTATGAGCAGCCGGTGCAGATCACGAGTCCTGGCTATGCGATCACTGACGGCAGGCAGTCAATCTCTAAAGAATGTTGATATTGGCCGGGGTCACCCGTCCTGTAAAGACACTGCCCAGAAGAAGGCAATGGCAAACCATTCCTGCAGAAAAATTTACCAAGAGCAATCATGGTCATGGAAAGAGAAAATAATAAACTGGAAGATCACGATGGCCCACGCCATAGGAGACAGCACATAATGATGACGAGGGTGTGCCATAGAATGCATCCTACTTGGATGCATCGCAGTTTGGTACGGCAACGACTCTGCCCATGACCGCAGACAACCGCAGAGAGTGTGGACGCAGCTCAGCACGTCACAGAATCCAGCCTGTGTCTACACTTCTCACTGTCTCAGGAAGAAATTGCCAACAAAAGTAAAGAGCCCACCCACCCCGGACATTTCCACTTCTCCCCCTCTCCCATCGGGCAGAAGATGCAAAACCCAGAAAGCAGGCTCAAGGCTCAAGGACAGCTTCTACTTCACCGTTATCAGACAATTCAGTGGTTCCCTAGTGTGATAAATTGGACACTGGACCTCATAATCTACCTCATTGTGACCTTGCACCTTATTGTCTACCTGTACTGCACTTTCTCTTCGGACATTACACTTTATTTTGTTAAGTCCCTACAAAGGACTGTAAGAATGGCCGAGAGGATCATAGGGGTCTCCTACCATCCATCGGACATTTACCATGAGGGCTGTGTACCTTAAGACCATAAGGTACAGGAGCAGGTTTAGGCCATTTGGCCCGTTGAGTCTGCTCTGCCTTTTCATCATGGCTGATCCATTTTTCCTCAGCCCCAGTCTCCAGCCTTCCCCCCGTATCCCTTCATGCCCTGACCAATCAGGAAACTATTGACTTTTGCCTTAAATATACAAAAAGACTTGGCCTCCACAGCTGTCTGTGGCAACGAATTCCAATAGATTTACCACTCACTGGCTAAAGAAATTCCTCCTCATCTCTGTTCTGAAAGGACAGCCCTCTATTTTGAGGCTGTGTCCTCTGGTTTTAGACCCCCCCCCCCACCATAGGAAACATCCTTTGCACGTCCACTTCATCAAGGCCTTTCACCATTTAATAGGTTTCAATGAAGGAAATCTTCTGAATTTCAGTGAATACAGGCCCAGGGCCATCAACTGCTCTTCAAATGACAAGCCGTTTAATCCTGGAATCATTTTTGTGAACCTCCTTTGAACCCTCTCCAGTTTCAGCACAACATTTCCAGGGTAAGGGGCCCTAAACTTTTCACAACATTCCAAGTGAAACCCTGCCAGAGCTTTATAAAGTCTCAACATTACATCCTTGCTTTTATATTCTAATCCTCTTGAAATGAATGCGAACATTGCATGCCTCCCTCACCACAGACTCTACCCACAAATTAACCTTCAGGGAATTCTGCACAAGGGCCCCCAAACCCCTTTGCGTCTCAGATTTTTGTATTTCCTCTCAATTTAGAAGACAGTTAACTCTTTCATTCCTTCTACCAAAGTGCATGACCATACACTTTATGACACTGTATTCCATCTCCTATTTCTTTGCCCATTCCTCTAATCTGTCTGTCCTCCTGTAGCATTCCTTAAAACTATCTACCCCTCCAGTTATGTGTATCTTCTGCAAATTGTGCAACAAAGCCATCAATTCCATCATCCAAATAACTGACATGTAACATAAAAAGAATTGGTCATAACATAGACCCCTGTGGCACAGCACTAGTCACTGACAGCCAACGAGGAAAGGCTCCCTTTATTCCCACTTTTGCCTCCTACCGACCAACCGCTGCTTTATCCTTGCTAGAACCTTTTCTGTAATACCATGGGCTCGTAGCTTGATAAGCAGCCTCATGTTTGGCACCTTGTCAAAGACCTCAAAGTACACAACATCAACTGATTCTCCTTTGTCTATCCTGCCTCTTATTTCTTCAAAGAATTCCAACGGATTTGTCAGGCAAGATTTTCCTTTGAGGTAACCATGCTGACTGGACTTATTTTATCATGTGCCTCCAAGTGCCCTAAGACCTCTTCCTTAATAATCAACTACAACATCTTCCCAACCATTGAGATCAGAGTAACTAGCCAATAATTACCTTCCTTCTGCCTCTCTCTCTTCTTTAAGAGTGGCGTGACATTTGCAATTTTCCAGTCTTCCAGAATCCAGTGATTCTTGAAATTCATTACTAATGCCTCCACGATCTCTTCAGCCACCTCTTTCAGAACCTTGGAGTGTACACCATCTGCTCCAGGTGACTTGTCTACCTTCCGACCTTTTAATTTCCCTGGAACCTTCTCTCTAGTAATGGTAACTTCACACACTTCATGATCACTGACATCTGGAACTTCCACCATACTGCTAGTGTCTTCCACAGTGAAGACTGATGCAAAATACTTAATCTGCCATTCCCTTGTCCCCCCCCCCCTTACTACCTCTCCAGCAGTCTGATCTCCACTCTCACCTCTTTTACACTTGATGTATCTGAAGAAACTTTTGGTATCCTCTTTAATATCACTGGCTAGTTTATTTTTGTATTCCATCTTTACTTTCTTAATGACTTTTTAGTTACCTTCTGTTGGTTTTTAAAAGCTTCCCAATCCTCTCATTCCCGCTGTTTTGTTCTATTATATGCCCTCTCTTTGGCTTTTATGTTGGCTGTGACTTCCCATGGTCATGTCATCTTTTTTTAGAATACTTCTTTCCTCTATGAGATGTATATATCTGGTATTTTTCAAATTTCTTACAGAAATTCCAGCCACCGCTGCTCTGCCATCATCCCTGCCAGTGTTCTTTTTCAATTAATTCTGGCCAGCTCCTCTCTTGTGCCTCTGTAATTTTCTTTACTCACTGTAATACTGATACTCCTGGCTTTAGATTCTCCTTCTCAAATTTCAGGATGATGTCGATCACATTGTGATCATTATCCCCTCAGGGTTCTTTGACCTTAAGCTCTCTAATCAATTCTGGGTCATTGCACAGCACCCAATGAGAATAGCTGATTCCCTTGTGGGCCCAAACATGACCTGCTCCAAGAAGCCATCTTACAGGCATTCTAGAAATTCCCTTCATGGACTCCTGCACCAATCTGACTTTCCCAATCCACCTGCGTATTGAAATCCTCCATGACTATTTTAACATAGTCTTTTTGGCATGCATTTCCTATCTCCCGTTGAAACCTATAGTCCACATCCTTACTACTGTTTGGGGGTCTGTATAGAGTTGTCATTTTAACCTTGCAGTTCCTTAGCTCAGCACCTTCTGACCCTGAGTCACCTCTTTCTAATGGTTTAATTTTATTTTTATGAACAGAGCCACGCCCTCTGCCTTCCTACCTGTCCTTTCGATACAATGCGTATGGCTTGGAGATTAAGCTCCCAGCCATAATCTTCTTTCAGCCATGATTCAGTGTTGTCTATAACATCAAACCAATCTGTAACTGTGCTACAAGTTCATCTACCTTATTCTGTGTACCACACACATTCAAATATAAAACCTTTAGCCCTGCATTCACCTTTTTTGGTTTTGTCCACCTTTTACGCTGCAACTCATCCTGTTGACTGCAACTTTGCCCTGTCATCAGCCTCTCCTTGCTAGGAGTCTCACTACATGCTGCCTCTGTTTGTAAACCAACCTGAACCTGGGTCGGCAGGGCCCTTAGAGTTATCAAGGATTCCTCCACCCCCATCCATCCAGCATTCCCTTTGACTTTCTATCCTCGGGCAGGAGACTCTGATGCATAAAGACTAAAACAGTCAGGACGGGAAACAGCTTCTTAGCTCAGGATTCTGAACTCCCTGCTGCATCCCACTCGAAGTGTCACCGGATGATTTGTACTACGCCCTACAATATTTAATTTATGCCCTTTACTTTGTTTATCTCTGCATAATTCATTTGTAGTTTTAATTTTTACTTTCCTAAGTTATGTGTGTTACGTGTACCCTGGTCTGGAGAAATGTTGTTTCTTTTAACTATATACACATATATAGTTAAATGACAATAAACGACTTGACGTACAGTTTCACCTTGTGCTACCTCAAAGCACTGACGAGATGAAATGATCTTTATGGTGGCCTGGAAAGCAAAGCTTCTCACTGTTCCCCGATACATAAACCAATATCCTGTTTCAGAGATAAACCATTGATTTTACACCTGTCATCTACCCCTCGCCAATAGGCAAACTACTACTACAACATCAACTCAGACCTAGGGGGCCAGTGTCGGGCACGATGACAGATTCTCCACTCCTCCCTCTCCCTCATCACTGTGTTCAGTTCATCTACGAGCGTGATGACCATAGTCCTGGGAGGGCACCCAGGGTTCATCCTCCTGTGCTTGGGTGCCCATGTGATGACTAGGCTGGCAGGTAGCTCAGGGTGGTGTAGACGGTGCCCCGCTGGTTTCAGTCTTCTCGCCTCGATTTTAGTGGTGAGCATCGGTAGGTCATCATAGAGCTCGACGTTCATCATGTGCTGTTGCCAACTCACGTCAAGAGCCATCCGGAGAGTTTGTGTATAGCAGTCATCTAGTGACTTTCTCATGGCCTTGGTGAGTGTCCACGTCTCGTGAGAATGGACTCTGACTGCTATGAAGATCCTCTTTTTGAGCCTCTGGTCAAGTTTGACGTCCGGATTTCCTTCATATCGTTCATTGCCATCCATGCCGGCACCTTCCGTATCTTTATGTCCTTCTCCAAACTCGTCATTCTTCACCCGAGGTACTTGAAGTCTAAGACTTTCTTAATGGTATCATTCTTCATGGACTTGAGAGTACCTTCATCGCAGTTGAATGCCATGTACTCTGTCTTTTTAGCGTTTAGGTGAAGTCCAACTTTGTTGCACTCAATATCCACTTTTGTCAGTAGCTGTTGTGCTTCCTCCATCTGGTAGGAGAGCAACAGGCAAGGCTCAAAGTAAATTTATTATCAAAGTACAAATATGTCACCATACACCACCCTGAGATTCGTTTTTGTGTGGGCACACTCAGTAAATCCATAATAGAATAATATTCCCACTGCTGTCTGTGAAGAGTTCATACGTTCTCCCCATGACCGCATTGGATTTCTCCGGGTGCCCTGGCTTCCTCCCACAGTCCAAAGACATAGCGGCTGATAGGTTAATTGATCATTGTAAGCTGTCCTGTGATTAGGCAAGAGTTAAACACAAGGGATTGCTGGGTAGCTCATAGGGCTGGAAAGGCAGACTCCACACTGCACTTCAATAAATAAATAAATAATCAGAGCAGAATCAATGAAAAATCAACCAGTGTGCAAAAATCAACAGACTCTGCAAATGCAAAAATAATAAATCTTCATCATCATTATGTACATGTCATATGACATCATCATCATGCACCGTGTTGTATGATGCGGGCGATCATGTAACCATGACTGTTCTTGGTAAATTTTTCTACAGAAGTGGTTTGCCATCGCTTTCTTCTGGGCAGTGTCTTTACAAGATGGGTGACCCCAGCCATTATCAACACTCTTCAGAGATTGTCTGCCTGGCATCAGTGGTCACATAACTTTACACTTCCTTTGGTAGAGACATATCTCCACCTCACCACCCGTAAGCAATAAATATCGAGAACATGAGATAACGGGTCTTTAAAAGAGAATCCATAGGTTTGTGGAACAGTTCAGGGATGAGTCAAGTGAAGTTATCCCCTCTGGTTTAAGAGCCTGACGGTTGAGGTGTAATAACTGTTCCTGAAGCTGGTGGCGTGAGTCCTGAGACTCCTGTTCCTCCTTCTGGGGAATGGGGGCAGGTCACAATGGCTGCTTAACCCACGGACCTTGCACATCGTTGGGATGTGATGAAACTGGAGCATCTGGGTGGGTGGGGGGGGGGAGTTTCGACAGGGTCACAGGGAAACATGCAGACGCACACACAATGGCAGAGTTTGGAATTGAACCTGGGTTCTCTAGCACAATGAGACAGCCGCTCTAACCATTTCCACCCACAAACTGGAAGAGTTTTGCTGCTGTCATTAAGACTGGGTCGTGAACCAGATTGAGATTCCACCGTTGCTGTGATCTGGTTCCCTGCACCTTGGCTCAGATTCCAGGCTGGGGAATGTGGGATTCCTTCTGTCCCAGGAGACCCAGGCAGAGGCACAGATAGAGATGTACACATACACACATATGCACAGACACACATAGACAGGCACACTCAGAAGCCCACACAACAGACACAGACTTACACAGAAAAACATAACACTACAAACACAAACACAGACGTACAAAGAGACACAGGTATACACACACATCCACACAGTAGAGGAGCGAGAAGACCGAATCTTTGGAAAATTCTCCCAACCTTCCCCCCCACCCCCGCCACCATCAAGTCACCAGATTTATCCCTGCCACTTGTGGGGTCCTGCTGGGTCTGCCGAAGGGGAAAAGGGCGTGGGGGGCTTTACTCACTGTGCTAACGCCCTCAGTGCAAGGGGGGGGGGGAAGGAAGAGTGGCAGGGAATTCTAGCACAAAACCCCTAGCCCCCAACGCTTTCACCCTCTACCTCCATTGGCTCCCACAGACCGAGGTGGTTGGGTGGGTGGGGGAGTGTACAACAGTCCGTGATGTCTGAACCAGTTCAATTACCAGTATAAACCTTCTCTCATCTCCGGGAAATTGGGGGGAGGGGAGTGTATTCTGAACAGATCAGAGAGTGCCTCTGGAGTGTTAGAGAGGGAGGGGTTGATCGTCTGGGACCAGAGATTGGGTGGGCACGGGGATGGGGTCAATATGCCATGACATTTGTTAATGTGGCTGAAGTACAGAGCAAAACAAACACAAACTATAAACTGCAAGAAAATTTCTGTCTGTGAAGGTGGGGTTATACATACAGTATAAGGAGATAAAGAGAACAAACAGATTTGTCCGTAACCCATTCCCTCCCTGTATCCGTGACCTCCTCCTTCCTTTCCACCCCTTTCTATCTCCCATCTCTGAAACACCCACCCAACTCTCTGAGTCCCTTCGTTCCCTGAGCCCCTCCCCGTCTCTGTGATCCTCTCCTTCTGCTAAACCCCGTCATCTCTTCCACTATGCACGGAGCGACCACTCCCCGCTGAACATCGACGGCTCCTCGGTATTGATCGTAAAGAGCACCAAATTTCTTGGTCAACACCAGCTCCATAGCAAAGAAAGCCCAGCAGCGTCTGTACTTTCTGCGAAGGCTGAGGAAAGTCCATCTCCCACCCCATATCCTCATCCTGAGCAGCTGCATCACTGCCTGGTTCGAAAATTGCACCGTCTCGGATCGCAAGACCCTGCAGCGGATAAGAAGATCATCGGGGTCTCTCTTCCCGCCATCAAGGACATTTACACCACACGCTGCATCCGCAAAGGAAACAGCATTATGAAGGAGCCCACACACCCCTCATACAATCTCTTCTCCCTCCTGCCATTGGGGAAAAGGCTCCGAAGCATTCGGGCTCTCACGACCAGACTAACAGTTTCTTCCCCCAAGCTATCAGACTCCTCAATACCCAGAGCCTGGACTGACACCTTACTGCCCTATTGTCCTGTTTATTATTTATTGTAATGTCTGCACTGTTTCGTGCACTTTACGCAGTAGTTTTTTACATAGTTCAGTGTAGTTTTTGTAGCACCAGGGTCCTGAAAAACGTCGTCTCGTTTTTACTATGTACTGTACCAGCAGTTATGGTCGAAATGACAATAAAAGTGACTTGACTTGACAATGGACGTAGCAGCGGTTACAGTTGCAGCTGCCGACTGATGACCGGAAGTGACGAACGGAACGTGATTGGCTGTTGGCCGTCCCTACTCAGCAACGGTCCGGGGTTGCCAGGGCGACAGCACAGTTGCTATGGAGACGGGCCTTCGGCGAGGACGTGGGGTACTACGGATCCTTTATTAGTAATCTTCCAATTTGGGATCGCTACAAATACTCTCTGTAAGGCCATAGCTGGGGTTGCCCACGGCTAGAGATCATTGGACGCCCGCGGAGTGTATTACACCGCAGTAACGTGCCGGACAAAGGCCGCTTTGTCTGCAGGCCGGATCTGGGGCGGGGTTTGCGGCCTTTGATTGACAGTGAGCTCTTACGTCGAAATCAGATTGACCAATCAGTGCGATGCTTTGGCAGGACTTCAAACTTCATTTCTTTTCGCCATCTTCAATAAAACAATTTCGTTAATATTCTGGTACATCAGCAAAGATCAAACATCGTTGATTGTTATGAAGTGTATTAGAACCATGCAGAGAACTGAAAGAGAAGGGCGTGCAGTTCGTGGTTGCCATGGGAACTCGGTTGGAGTCCGTCTGCGCGCCCGCTGCTGTGACGTAACATCCGGCCCTCAAACCTGCGAGAGTGGATTCCCGCCCCAGTGAGGGAGGGAAAATGTTGGCATCGAATATAAATTTGCAACGGGTGCATTTCATCTCGGGCGACTCTGATTCTGATTGTGGTTCAAGCCGGATGCGGGAACCGTTGCCATAGTTACAGATTAATGACGCATGCCTGGTCCAATACAGCCGACTCTGAATCTGCTGGGAATATTTTTTTGTACATTATTACCCCCCCACCACTACGTTTAAACGAATCTGGGGAGGTTGGTGCCTGCCTCTCGGGCTTGTGAGCGGGGTTTTACAGCCACTTTGTTGGGGGCGTGGTTACCAGCAAAGAGCTGGCGTGACGCCGAGCCGGCGGAGGCAGTGGGCGGGGCCGTGGATTCTGAGCCTATGAGCGAGCACGGCTCCGCCAGCGGGAATGACTGACGTGACCCCGCTCCATTCAGTTCACAGCCCCCCGGTGATGTCACTGGCTCCAACCTACCTGCGCTCAACGACATGTAGATATGGAAAGTTGCCGGGAAAAATCATGGAGGATCCCACCCACCCTGCTCATGGACAGTTTGTCCCACTCCCATGAGGGAGGATCCACATTAAAACCACAAAAACAGTTACTTTCCCCAAGCCCCTTTATTATGTCCTGTCAGACATCCTTATGACAGCCTAGCGTCACTTTACGCACCTGGTCAATCCGTGTATTTATTGTGATTATTATTGTTATTATTATGTTTTTTGTCTTTTATGATATTTTTGTGTTTCATGGGATCCAAGGTAAACATTTTGTTCCGTTTTACACGTGTGTACAGGGAATGACACGAAACAATCTTGAATCTTATGCACAGCATTGATATACTGAGCCATGCCATAGGTAAAAAAATGAGCTAAGCAGGGAGCTACGCACACAGCACTGTGATGTACCTGTGCTGATGGGAAGTCAGAAGGAAATGTTTTTGCCAACTTGTACGTCTTCGAAAGCAGCATTCATCATCAAGGACCACTACCATCCAGGAACCTCAGAAGCCTTAGATTCTACTGCACCAGGCTCAGGAACAGTTATTACCCTTAAACCATCAGGCTCCTGAACCAGTGTGACTGACTTCACTCACCACTACTGATTCGTCGATCTACAGACTGACTTTCAAGGCCATGTTCACTATTATTAGCAAAGTATAATTACTTCTTTATTATTAGTTGTACTGTTTTTTCCTTTTGTACTTTGTTTGACAGCCTATTGTTTCAGACATTCTATTGAATGTCTGTTATACCATTATGGCATGCAGGAAAATGAATCTCAATTTAGCGTATGGAGACATCTTCTCTGTGGATCGTCAGCTTGTCATGGTCGAGATGCTTGTGAGTTCTCGAGAATGATGATGTCTATGGATTACCAAGGTCACCAAAAGCAGGAAGATCAAGAGCCAGCTTCCAAAAAGTGATTCAACCAAGACCTCAATGGTGGAGCTGGCAGAAGATGATGGCGGTGAAAGCTGCGGTCATCTTAAATTTCACACCATTGGACCCTGACCCTGCCTGTGCGCCAGCATCCCAGCATAAACAGAGACATGCACAGGCATTCTCCTGTAAGGGAATACACTAAATCCAGGATATGCGGATTCTGGATTAGCCTCTGCAGCCACTTGAAGACCCACAAATAGACAACCCATTTGGAGAGCATCCTACTTGATTTGGATGTTTGCACTGCTGCTTTGATCAGAAGGTGAGGGGCTAGGGTGGGTGGAGAGCTTGTGTTGTTTTGCCAACAATTACATGCAGGCTATGTGGGGGGAGGGGTGAAATATAACCCCAGCACAAACTTTTGCTGTGTAATGATGCATTTTAATGTGTTAAATATTTTTTAAAAAATTAAGGTGGCAAGGTGGAGATACGTCTCTACCAAAGGAGCAATAAGATGCTCCTTCCCTCCGCTAGCCTGCAGGTCACCATTGGGCAAGGTGTAGCACCTGCTTAGCCCCCCAATCAGGGTTATGTGAAGCTACGGGGGGGGGGGGGGGGGGGGTAGGTGGTCATATGAGCAGCTATTGCATATCACCAGTCCTGGTTATGCAATCACTGTCACCAGGCAAATAATCTCTGAAGAGTATTGACAATGGCTGGGGGGGGGGGGGCACGTCCTGTAAACTCTGCCCAAAAGGCAACAATGGTAAACCACCTCTGTTGAAAAATTTGCCAAGTACAAATACGGTCATGGAAAGACTATGATCGCCCACATCACAAGCAAGAGAAAATCTGCAGAAGCTGGAAATCTGAGCACACACACACAAACTGCTGGAGGAATTCAGCAGGCCAGGCAGCATCCATGGAGAAGAGCGGACCCTTCCGCAGCTGAATCCGAACGTGGCGGGCGAACGTGATCAACAGCGAGATTGGGCCCGCCGGTAGGGATTGGATGGGCGTGGCTAAGGCTCGTCGAGTGACGTGGCAGGGAAGGGGGCGTGGTGGATGGGGAGGAAGCCCCGCCCCTTTCCCCCTCCCCCCTCGCGCGTGCGCGCCGCCGGCGGAAGATGGCCGCCTCCATGCTGAAGTGGAAGCGCGTCTCGGGCTCGAGCGGTCCGGTGCCGCGGCCCCGGCATGGACACCGGGCTGTCGCCATCAAGGAGCTGATGGTGGTGTTCGGCGGCGGCAATGAGGGCATCGTTGACGAGCTGCACGTTTACAACACAGGTGAGGAGCGGGGAGGGGGAGGAGTGCCGTCCGGGTGAGGGGGGGGTGGTTGGTTGGCCGGGAGAAGGCTGAGGTAAATAAACCGGCGGCGTCCTTTTTTATCGCGACAGCCGCTCGTCGGAGGGATTCTGCCGCTTCTCTCCTCACCTTCCGCCTCCTGCACCGTCCCTCGGCTTTGGTTTGAACCGAGTGGTGAGGCCTGGCTTGTTTTATGCGGGGAGGGGGAGGGCGGTGACGTCATGTCAGACAAGATGGCGGCCGCCACAGCAGCGGCTCTGGCGCCAAACTGCTGCTTGAGACAAATCCCCCCTCTCTCTCCTGCTCCCTCTCACTCCACCCTCCCTTCCCTCAATCTTTGCAAAATTAAATTTGCACCCAGTGCATCCCACACTGCTGCCTCTGAGCAGCTTTGCACTTTGCTTTTCTAGTTTTCGCTCTCATTTCGAGTCTCCTTTTTTCTATAGTCTCATTTGCAATCGTCGGTCCAAATGATCTCTTTCTTCCTTGTATTTATTTGCGGGAGATTCATTTCCTTGCAACTTAGCATTTTTAATTGCACTTCTAATGGTCTTGTATGATATGTGTGTGATATTACTCAGAATGGAAATTTTAACTGAATTTTAAAAACCGTTTAAACTATGTTGTTTCTATACATGCACAAAGCATTTTAATTGTAAATTCTAATTAGTTTCAATTTGCATTGATGTAGCAAATCTGTGTTTTCTAAATTCAAGAAACGAGTTCTAATTTGTTAGAAAAAAATCATTGTACTCTTAAAGGTTGCAGCATCCTTTAATGAAAAATTATTTTAATATGTATTTTTAGTTTCATTTTGAGTACACTAAGTTTGCTTAATGGCAAACCTGCAATCTTTAGAATAAAATTTGCAAATTTCATGTAGCAAGTTGATGGCACTTCAAAGGCTTCTGAGTTTCTCTGTTAAAATGCAATCCATTTTAAATTTTTCTTTCGTGATTTTTTTCCTTACTGGATTGAATAAGATGATTTCTTGCCATGGTTTAGGATCTTTTGTTATGTTTTACAGTGTGGGATTGAATGAATGAATTGACTATTTCTTACATCCTCCACGTTTGTCCTTTATGTCTTCGTCTGAAATGTGCAATGTACAGATTATAATAACGTAATAAATTGCAAGTACAGTAAGATATTGACCGTTCTGTTGTATGTAGCTTAGAAATACAATTGTCAGCATGAATTAATCAGTCTGATGGCCTGGTGGATGAAGCTGTCTCGGATCCTGTTGGTCTTGGCTTTAATGCTGTGTTTCCATTTCCCATATGGTAACAGCTCGAACAGTTTACGGTTGGGGTGACTCGGGTCCCCGATGATCCTTCGAGCTCTTTTTTCGCACCTTTCGCTGCAAATGCCCTGAATAGTGGGAAGTTCACTTCCACAGATGCGCTGGGCTGTCTGCACCACTCTCTGCAGAGTCCTGCAATTGAGGGAAGTACCGTTCCTATACCAGGCAGTGATGCAGCCAGTCAGGATACTCTCAATTGTGCCCCTGTAGGAAGTCCTGAGGATTTGGGGATTCATGCCGAACTACTTCAACTGTCTGAGGTGAAAGAGGCATTGTTGTGCATTTTCATCACATGGCAGGTTTGTGCAGACCAAGTGAGATCCTTGATGACGTGTATGCCGAGGGTCCTGAAGTTGTTTACTGTCTCAACCCCAGATCCATTATGTCAATAGGGGTGAGTCTGTCTCCGTTCTTCCTGTAGTCTACAACCAGCTCCTTTGTTTTTTCGACATTCAGGGAGTGGTTTTCTTGACACCACTGTGTCAGAGTGATGACTTCTCTGTAGGCTGCCTCACTATTATTGAGATAAGGCCAATCAAAGTAGTATCATCTGTAAATTTAATTTGCAGATTGGAGCTGTGTGTGGCGTTCAGAGAAGGGTATAAGGACGCAGCCATGGGGGGGTGGGGGGTGGAAATGAAGACTCCACCTTCAACACCTGTGTTGAATGGGAACCATTTGAGTTATTGTGTCAGTGTGTCAGTAGTCTCTTAAACTTCACTAGTGTATCTGCCTGCACCACTGACTCAGGCAGTGCATTCCACGCACCAACCACTCTCTGAGTAAAAAATCTTCCTCTAATATCCCCCTTGAACTTTCCACCCCTTATCTGAAAGCCATGTCCTCTTGTATTGAGCAGTGGTACCCTGGGGAAGAGGCGCTGGCTGTCCACTCTATTTATTCCTCTTAATATCTTGTATACCTCTATCTTGTCTCGTCTCATCATCCTCCTCTCCAGAGAGTAAAGCCCTAGCACCCTTAATCTCTAAACCGGGCAGCATCCTGGTAAATCTCCTCTGTACCCTTTCCAATGCTTCCACGTCCTTCCTATAGTAAGGCAACCAGAACTAGATACAGTACTCCAAATGTGGCCTAACCAGAGTTTTATAGAGCTGCATCATTACCCTGTGACTTAAACTCTATCCCTCGACTTATGAAAGCTAACATTCCACAAGCTTTCTTAACTACCGTATCTACCTGTCAGGCAACTTTCAGGGATCTGTGGACATGTACCCCCAAATCCCTCTGCTCCTCCACACTCCCAAGTATCCTGCCATTTATTTTGTACTCTGCCTTGTGGAGGGTACTCACTCGCCTTGTGTACTGTATCAGTGGAGGGTATCGGTGCAGGAGCAAACCCTCTTTCAGAATCCTTTATTTACTAAGGCAATGAAATGGTAAGTCTTTCAAAATGCCATTAACAATTCTGACCATTGTATCCAGTAAATTCTGAATATCCCTTTTACCTCTTCACTCTAAGTCCTCTTAAAACCCTCTCAGCTACTGTAAGCTATGAGCCCAGAGGTCATGAACACCAGTGCAAAATAAGACTCTGACCACAGAAGAATGGTTGTGGGTGGGGGGTGGGGGGGTGGGAAGAGAAACTGTGTCTGAGGGTTAGGAGAAACATGGAGTGAGTGTCATGTTAACCCAATGTGAATAGGCAGGATACTGTGGATATGTGGTCTGAAGCAAAGCTCAGACATCTGGGTCCATATGATATATGAACTGAATTAGGCCAGTTGGCCCATTGTGTCTATTCTATCATTCCATCATGGTTGATATATTATCCCTCGCAATCCCATTTTCTTGCTTTCTCCCCATAACTGTTGATGCCCTGACTAATCAAGAACCTATCAACCTCCACTTTAAATCTACCCAATGACTTGGCCTGCACGGCAGTCTGTGTCAATTAATTCACCACCCTCTGGCTAAAGAAATCCCTCCCCATCTCTGTTCTAAAGGGGCATCCTTCTTTTCTGAGGCTCTGTCCTATTGTCCTAACTCTCCCCACTTCAAGAAATATCCTCTCCATGCCCACTCTAACTGGGCCTTTCAATATTCAGTAGGTTTCAATGAGATCCTGCCTGATTCTTCTAAACTCCAGCGAGTACAGGCCCAGAGCCATCAAACAAAGCCTTTGCGTGCATCCTTTCAGTCCTGGGATCCATTGCCGTGAGACTCCAATGCCAGCATTGGGCCCAAAATTGCTCAAATACTCCAAGTGAGGTCTGACCAATGACTTACAAAGGCTTAACCTTGCTTAGAAGGTATTGCCTTCTCATAATAAAGGCTAGCATTGCATTTGCCTTCCTTCGTTGCCACCGACTGTGCTGGACTGAGGGGGGCTGTTGCCTGCTTCAGGCTTTGTGTCTGAGGACTCGCTTTCATTATGAAATTGTTTGCACAATTTGTTTCTTTTTCTCTGCACATTGGGTTTTGGACGGTCTTTTTGTTAGGGGTTCTTTTGAGGTCTGTTTTGTGGCTGCCCGTAAGGAGACAAGGTTGTATAATGCATACATACTTTGATAATAGGCACACTTTGAATTTAACCTTTAGGGAATCCTACACAAGGACTCCCAAGGCCCTTTGTACCTCCGATTTTGGAATCAATGCCAATTGGGGATTTTGGCTGTTGAGTGCCTTTCATTTTTACAAAGACTTTTTTTTGCAACTTCAACAGTACTATAGCTGTGTAGATGGGTGGGAGGCGGAGGGCTTGTTTTGTTGCTGCTTGTGGGCACATGATATTAGCCTGGGAATGTATGGTGACAATTGTGGGCTGCTCCCAGCATATAATCCAAAAGCCAGAATTAAGCCATTTGGTCCAATGAGTGTGCTGTCGTTCCATCATGGCTGACTTATTATCCCTCTCGATCCCATTCTCCTGCCTTCCCCACACAACCTTTGATACACTTACTAACCGAGAACCCATCAACCTCTGCATTGTATCTACCCAATGACTTGGCCTCCACAGCCATCTGTGGCAATGAATTCACCATCCTCTGGCGAAAGAAATTCCTCCATCTTGGTGCTCAAGGAATGTCCTTCTATTCTGGGGGTTCCCAATCTTTTTTATGCCATGGACTCCTACCATTAACCGAGGGGTCCATGGGCTTTATTTTGGGAATCCTGTTATATTCTGAGGTCCTGGATTCCCTCACTACAGGGAAAAATCCTCTACATCCACTCTGGGCATTCAATATTTGGTGGGTTTCAATGAGTTCTCTCTTCTGCCCCCCCACTCTTCTAAACTCTAGTGAGTCACAAATGCTAACCCTTGTATGTTAACCCTTACATTCTCGGGTTCATCATCCTTGAGTTTGGTTGTTAATGCAAAAGCAAATTTTCAGAGTTTTGATGTATATTTGATAAGTGAAATTGATCAGCAACAGCAGAGATAGTAACAGTAACCTGTTCCCATTCTGATCTCTGTGTGGTCCCCAAGCATCTCTGTGGTATCCGTAGACACTGTATGTTTTTTTCTCCAGGGTTAACTGGACACAGACGTACCCCTGGAAAACTGCCAGGCAGCCAATCTGGCCCAAGTCCTCTGCTGCTGCTTCCAGGGCCCATCTTTGCCGACCCTAGGAGTAAGTTTACTTCCTGCACACTAGGTGAGCAAAGATGATGGCTGGGCTAAAATGCAGCCAGAAAGTGAGGAGCATTCTGGGCAGATATATGAGTAGGGGCTGCAGCCTTGCACATATTGTACTCAGTTACTTCCGGCCCTCAGAAGTGACAGGCAGGCAGAACACATACAATTACAGGGCCTTGCTCTATGCAGCACCCTCCACTCCAGGTCCTCTGTGTACAAGTGAAGCACGCCCACATGAAAAGACTTCCACCCTTTCATCCAGATGGACATACTGGCTGCCTCAGCGTGGCTGGGCAATGAACAAGGGCTCGGAATTGGAGGGTGTGGAGCAGGAACTCAAGACAGGTGCCTCCTCCCTGCATCTCTGAACAGTATTATGGGTGTCAATGAGAGTATCGTCTGGCTCCAGGAGTGTGTGATATGACAGTGTGGAGGGAGCTTCACTTTGTGTCTGACCCCAGGAGTGTGTGATGGGACGGTGTGGAGGGAGTTTCACTCTGTGTCTGACCCCGGGAGTGTGTGATGGGACAGTGTGGAGGGAGTTTCACTCTGTGTCTGACCCCGGGAGTGTGTGATGGGATGGTGTGGAGGGAGTTTCACTCTGTGTCTGACCCCGGGATTATGTGATGGGACGGTGTGGAGGGAGTTTCACTCTGTGTCTGACCCCGGGGGTGTGTGATGGGACGGTGTGGAGGGAGTTTCACTCTGTGTCTGACCCCGGGAGTGTGTGATGGGACGGTGTGGAGGGAGTTTCACTCTGTGTCTGACCCCGGGAGTGTGTGATGGGACGGTGTGGAGCGAGTTTCACTCTGTGTCTGACCCCGGGAGTGTGTGATTGGACGGTGTTGAAGGAGTTTCACTCTGTGTCTGACCCGGGGAGTGTGTGATGGGACGGTGTGGAGGGAGCTTCACTCTGTGTCTGACCCCGGGAGTGTGTGATGGGATGGTGTGAAGTGAGTATCTCTCTGTGTGTGAAGTGTAGAGGGTAGTGGAGTGCTGTCTCTCCATAAAGGTGTTTGATTGGGATGCAGCCAGTAAAAGCTTCAGTGCTCGTTCCACTAGGTTCTGTCCTGCTGTTATCAGACTCTTGAACGGACCTCTCATGCAGTAAAAGATGAATGCTTGATCTCCCAACCTGCTACGTTGCAATTGATTTGTCTCTTTGTAATGTGGTTTGTCTGTTACGGAGCCACAGTACCTCAGTGGTTAGCGAGATGCTATTACTGCTCGTAGTCTCCTAGAGTTCAGAGTTCAGTTCCACCTCAGTCTATTTGGAGCATGTACGTTCTCCCTGTCAGTGCATGCGTTTCCTCCCACAGCCCAAAGACGTACTGGTTAGTATGTTAAGTGGTTCAAAGTATATTTTATTATGAAAATACATATATGTCACCATATACAACCTTTAGATTAATTTTCTTTTCCCATACTCAACAAATCTATAGAATAACCATAACAATCAGTGAACAGCTGCCAAACTTGGGCTTTCAACCAGAGTGCAGAAGACAACAAACTATGCAAATACAAAAATCAATAAATAACAAACAAGAGAAAATCTGCAGATGCTGGAAATCTCTGCAACACACACACAATGCTGCAGGAACTCAGCAGGCCAGGTAGCATCTTTGGAAAAAAAGCACAGTCGACATTTCAAACGCATAAATAAGCAATAAATATTGAGAATATGAGACGAAGAGTCCTTGGAAGTGAGTCCATTGGTTGTGGGAACATATTGATGATGGGGGCAAGTGAAGTTATCTGCTTTGTTCAAGAGCCTGATGAGGGGTAGTAACTGTTCCTGAACCTTGTGTTGCGAGTCCTGAGGCTCTTGTACCTTCCTGATGGCAGCAGCGAGAAGAGAGCACGTCCTGGCTGGTGGGGGTGCTGGATGGTGCGGCTCACTGGGCTGGAAGAGCCTGTTTCGCAGTGGATCTCAAAAATGTGCAATGATTGTTGGTTTTTGTAAATAACTTTCTCTTTTTTGTCATGGAGACAGAAGACTTGCTGCAGTAGTGGAATTGACCCTCTGCGTTTATCGTGTGCCTGAGGGTGCCATTGTTCTTCTGGAATTCTGGCTGATTTTTGTGTGAGACCTTGAACTGGGACTGAGGACTGCCTGGATGTGGGAGGTCCTGTATTTCTAAATGCTCATCAAACAGTATTTAGGGGGATCTTGGGGGGGGCAGTGGAGGAACCTCTTCTCAAAGGGTGGTGTGAGGTGGAACAAACTGCCTGCAGAAGTAGTGGATGCGGGCTCGATTGCAAAGTTTAAGACAAGGATTCCCAACCTTATTTATGCCCTTCCTTTAACTGAGGGGTCTGTGGTTGGGGACCCCTGATTTATGAGGAGTTTGGATCAGTGCATGGATGGGAGGGGTATGAAGGGTTATGGTCCAGGTGCGGGTCAATGCGATGAGACAGAACTGCAGTTTGGTATGGACTAGATGGGCTGAAGGGCCTGTTTCTGTAGTGCTCTGTCTCTTAATATTCCCTGTTATTGATTAAGGGGGGTGGACAATTTACAGTGGCCGATTTAACGCCCTCCCCTAGACCTCGTTGTTGGGATATGGGAGGAAAACAGATCCAGGAGCAAAGTACACGCGGCCTGAGGGAGAATGTTCAAACTCCACGGATGGGCACACGGTAAATTGATTTTTTAATGTCGCGTGCGCAGAAAAGTTCTGTGAAAGTAACTTTGCTTTGCACCCCATCCATACAGTTCATCTCACACTTCAGTTCGATGAGGTTGTGTAAGGGAAAATTAATGCGCTCTCTCCCCCTCCCATATTGTGGTCATAGTCTTTATTTTGTGTTTGAATTCATGGCCTCCAGGCTTAGAGGCATAAAGCCAAAGCTTATGATTGCTGAGCACATTTAAGTTGAGTTAAGAAGTGATGAGAAAGGGATTTTCATGGAGAATATGCACAGAATTATTAAAGGCCTAGTGCTACGGTAACAGAGAAAGTGCATATAGACAATAACGTGCAAGGCCATAATGAGGTCAGTTATTAGGTCTAAATCTATCTTACTTGCATTCGGACCATAGCCCTTCGCAACCGTCCCATCCATGTACTCGTTCTACTTTCCCTTAAATGTTGCCTTTGAACCTGCATCAAGTGGCGTTCCTGTGGTCTCCCTCTCGCTTGATGCTGCCTGAGGATTGTGCCGGAGTCCTGGGTCTGTGGTGCACGTTATGGCATGTTTCTAATTTCTGGTTGCTCCTTATTTTTGTTGCTGATTTGGGCTGCTTTGATCAGGGTGACCTGTGGATAACCAGCAACAAAGAGCTAGATTGGGATAAGCTGAACTGAACATGTCCCGACTCTCGATTTTTTTGTATTTTTTTTTCTTTGTTTCCTGACTGTCTCAGGATTGTAGACTGCATTTATTGATAATAAATGTACTTTGAATCTTTGAGCTTGTTCCACTCACACCACCCTCTGAGCGAAGCACACATAAATTTCACAATAAATAAAAGCACACATTTCACCTTTCACCCTAACCTTTTGGCCTCTTGTTCTAGTCTCACCCACGTGGAAATAGCCTGCTTGCATTTACCCTATCTATACCCCTCATAATTTTGTATACCTCTATCAAATTTTTCGATCTTCTACACTCTAGAGAGTAACGTCTAATCTATTCAACCTTTCCCTGTAACTCGGTGTCAATTGCACAGTTATTAGTGAAATAGATCTGTGTATAGTTTTGGTCTTCTCATATTAGAATGGATAGTCCAAAAGAGATCACAGGAACGATTGTACAATCAGGATTGGCTAGAAATCTTTGGAATTTAGTAAAATGATTATTGAAATATCATAGCCATTATAGTGAGACTATTACAGCCTGAGGCATTCTGGAATCCGTGGTTCAATTCCGTTGCTGTTCTGTAAGGACTCTCTGTATGGAATGCGTGGGTTTTCTCCGGGCCCTCCGATTTCCTCCCATAGTCCAAAGACATACTGGGTTGGTTAATTGGTCATTATGTATAGATTGTCCTGTGATTAGGTCAGGGTTAATTGGGTTTGTCGGGCCTTACTTGGGTGGCGTGGCTCAAAGGGACAGAAGGGCCTACTCTGTGCTGTACTGCTAAATCAATCAATAAATAAATAAACATTTTTGTAATTTTGAGTGCTAGCATTAGAGAAGGCCCAGAAGAGGTTAACTAGAATGATTCCAGGAATTAAAGGGTTAATGCATGAGGAGCATTTGATACCTCTGTGCCTGTACTCGCTGGAGTTTAGAGGAATGAGGGGAATTTCTCATTGAAGCGCCTAGTGGGAGAGTCTGGGGCCAGAGGGTACGGCCTCAGAATAGGACGACATCTCTTTACAAAAGAGATGAGGAGGAATTGCTTTAGGCAGAGGGTGGTGAATCTGAGGAATTCATTGCCACAGATGGTTGAGGAGGCCAAGTCATTGGTTATATTTAAAGTGGAGGTTGTTAGATTCTTAATTAGTGATACTGTCGAGGGGAGGGGTATCATGGTTGGGGAAAAGGAGAAAAGGAAAGGGGACAGGGAGAGGAGGGAGAGCAGGAAACACCAGAGAGACTTTCTGAAATGATCAACGAATAATTGTTTGGAATCGAATGACGCCTTACCTGGTTTATATGGGCTGGATGTGTCTGCACCCATACCAACTCCCCCTCCCCTGACCCTGGCATTCCTCTGCCACCTGTTCCACACCCCTCCCGCAGTGCTCAGCCATCGATATTTTCTCCCTCCAGGTTACAAACCTGCGCCACATTGACAAATGCTGTACTGTGGATCCTAGTTATATAATGGTGCCTAACTCTTGCACAGTACTGTACGTAGTAAAAATTGAGGTCTGTTCAGTAGTCTTACAGGAGCTGTCCTTGAGTCTGGTGGTAGCTCAGTATCAAACCTAGAAACTGTGGCAGCAGCTGGAAGACAAGCTAGGTCAGAGTCTGGATGTGATTGCCAACGTTAGCATTTATTTACTGTCCCTGATTGCTCTGGGCAAGGTGAGGGTGATGTGATGCGATACGGGGACGGTAACAGTACAGTCTAGAGGTTTGCTCCGTGGGTACAGCACGGGGTGGGTGATGTGACGCGCTACAGGGACGATAACGGTACAGTCGAGAGGTTTGCTTCGTGGGCACAGCACGGGGTGGGTGATGTGATGCGGTACGGGACAATAACGGTACAGTCGAGAGGTTTGCTCCGTGGGCACAGCACGGGGTGGGTGATGTGACGCGGTACGGGGACGATAACGGTACAGTCGAGAGGTTTGCTCCGTGGGCACAGCACGGGGTGGGTGATGTGATGCGGTACGGGACAATAACGGTACAGTCGAGAGGTTTGCTCCGTGGGCACAGCACGGGGTGGGTGATGTGACGCGGTACGGGGACGATAACGGTACAGTCGAGAGGTTTGCTCCGTGGGTACAGCACGGGGTGGGTGATGTGACACGGTACGGGGACGATAACGGTACAGTCGAGAGGTTTGCTCTGTGGGCACAGCACGGGGTGGGTGATGTGACGCGGTACGGGGACGATAACGGTACAGTCGAGAGGTTTGCTCCGTGGGCACAGCACGGGGTGGGTGATGTGACGCGGTACGGGGACGATAACGGTACAGTCGAGAGGTTTGCTCCGTGGGCACAGCACGGGGTGGGTGATGTGACGCGGTACGGGGACGATAACGGTACAGTCGAGAGGTTTGCTCCGTGGGCACAGCACGGGGTGGGTGATGTGACGCGGTACGGGGACGATAACGGTACAGTCGAGAGGTTTGCTCCGTGGGCACAGCACGGGGTGGGTGATGTGACGCGGTACGGGGACAATAACGGTACAGTCGAGAGGTTTGCTCCGTGGGCACAGCACGGGGTGGGTGATGTGACGCGGTACGGGGACGATAACGGTACAGTCGAGAGGTTTGCTCCGTGGGCACAGCACGGGGTGGGTGATGTGACGCGGTACGGGGACGATAACGGTACAGTCGAGAGGTTTGCTCCGTGGGTACAGCACGGGGTGGGTGATGTGACGCGGTACGGGGACGATAACGGTACAGTCGAGAGGTTTGCTCCGTGGGCACAGCATGGAGCTATTTTGTGCCGAGACCTGGTCAGGTTTCCACCATTAAAGGATGCCATATGCTGACAATTCAGCAGATTTCCCAATTCGTCATGAAGGTCGGCTGTATTTTTCCTATTTCTCCGAAATTTAAGTTCATTCATTGAAATTTAGACCATAAGACATAGGAGCAAAATTAGCTCATTCAGCCCATTGAGGTCTGCCCTGCCATGTAATCATCCTTACTGCCTGTTATGCTGCTGGCATTTAGGGCAGCAATGAAGGTCCTCCTCTGGCAGTGTTCAAGGTCTCTTTCTTTGTGCCAGTGGCTTCATCTCCATTTTCACTACCGAGTGGAGAGTTGGGGATACTGTTGCATGCAAATGTAGAAGAATTTTTCATTGCAATTTCCATAACAATTTTGTTTTACCAGTCAGATTTATAGGCCCTGAGCTGAGGCTCGAACCTGGAGGACTTTAAGTTGTCCTTTGTCCTGTTTAGCATGGTGACCCTACCAAGAGTTAAAGCATAGAGCCCTGACTCCAGCCAGCATAGCTCTCCTTGCTATTGAGGCACGCAAGCCTCCAAAGTTGAGATACTCTTGGAGGTGTCATTTGGTCATGGCTGATTTATTATTCCTCTCAACCCCATTCTCCTGCATTCTCCCTGAAACCTTTAATGCCCTCACTAATCAAGAGTTATCGACCTCCACTTTAAATACACCCACTGACTTGGTCTCCACAGCCATCTGTGGCAATGAATTCCACAGACTCACCATTGTCTGGTTAAAGAAATTCCTCCTCATCTCTGTTCTAAAGGAACGTCCTTTATGCTGAGGCTGTTCCCTCTGGTTCTGGACTCCTCCCTTTGTAGGAAACATCCTCTCCACATCCAGTCTGTCTAGGACTTTCAATACTACTCTGACATCTTCACGTGCCTGCAAAATGCCTTTTCTAAATGCCTTTCAAGTGACGCTATCGTGTCTGCTTCTGCCAGAAACTCTTTAACAGCACATTACAGAAACCTGTTTATCAGAAAATTGTCCTGTGCAACTTTTGCTTTAAATCCATATCCTCCAGTGTTTGACGTTTCTACCCTAGAGAAAGATCTACCTTATCTGGTCTTCCTATAATTTTAAAGAGATTATCTTGATATGTCACCTGGACATTAACGCAAGCAACGTGTTTTACTGTGCTTCATTGGACCAGCACAATCCCAGGATGTGCTGGGGCAGACCGCAAGTGTTGCTAAGCTTCTAATGACAACTCAGCAAAACTTCAAAGTAAGTTTATTATCAAAGTATGTACATACAAAGTATATACAACCCTGGCATTCACAGTAGACCAAAGAAATACAAGAGAATCAATTGATACTACACACAAAGACTGACAAATATATATGCAAAAGAAGACAAACTGTGCAAATACATTAAAAAACAATAAATACTGAGAACATGAGTCCTTGAAAGTAAATCTGTAGGTTATGGAATCTGTTCAGAGTCGAGGTAAGTTAAGTTATCCACGCTGGTTCAGGAGCCTGATGGTTGCAGGGTAGTAACTGTTCCTGAAGCTGGTGGTGTGGGACCTGAGGTTCCTGTACCTTCATCCTGATGTCATCAACGAGAAGAGAGTATGACCTGGGTGGTGGGGGTCCCTGATGATGGATGCTACTTTCCTGTGACAGCTCTCCTAGTAAATGTGCAAAATGGTGGGGAGGGCTATCTCTTATTAACCCAGATGTCATTGGAATATGGGAAGAAACCCATGAAGTCATTGACAGATGGCAGGAATTAAACCCCAATCACTGGCGGTGTAAAGCAACTTTACCGTATTGTTCTAAAACTTAATGTCAGCCTCAGAACATTCCACGTTTCTCCAGCCTTCTGATTAGACAGTGCTCTCTAATCCTGGTAGCATCCTGGTGAATCTCTTCTGCACCCTCTCCAAAGCTTGCACATCTGAAGCTAACCTGGTAAATTGCCCATTTCACCATTCGCAGTATCATTATCTCCTGTTCTCTGGTATTCAGTGCCCACTGCCTATCAATCAGTGCTCATGATTGAGTTATATAAACTGGCTCAAGGTACATTTATTATCAAATTATTTGTACTATATACAGCCTTTAAGATTTGTCTCCTTACAGGCAGCCACAAAACAAAGTAAGTGATAGAATCCATTAAAGGAGAATTTCGAACATCAATGTGCAGGGGAGGGAAAAAAAGCAAATGGTGCAAACAATAAAAGTAAGCAAATAACATTCAGATCCGAAGTTCACAGAAGTGAGCCCAAAGCCACAAAGCTTAATTCAGTAGCCTGTTATTTGCAGGTCACAGCCTCAGTTCAGTGCAGAGACATGATCAGTGAGCTGAACTCTGGCCTGTCCCTTGCTTCCAGCTCTGTCACGCTGACCTTTTCAATCTGGCCTCGTGTTTAAATTAGCCAAACACTGAGTCGTTCCTCACTCTCGGATCTGGTCCTGCTGCTTCATTATGTTCTGGGGCCCGGGAGCCGCCACCTTGATTCGGCCCGTATCCAACCTTTACAATCTGGCCTGGCACTTAAATTGATTAAACATTGGTTTGTTCCTTTCTCTTGTGGGCAGGCCCAGCCCCCTCAAAACTATCTCACCTCTGTTCTGCTGCTTCAAGTCACCTCTTAGTCTGCTCTTGCAGCCAAACATTTGCTCTCTCTTGGGCCCAGGCTTCACCACCATGGTTTGGTCTATAGACATCACACTGCAACTGTCCTGCACCACCTCGACTTCAGTTCACATTACAAAAAAACCACGACGTACAAGTGGTTCGAAAGCTCAGCTCCAAAAGGGAGGTTACAGGCTATTGATCTCAGTGATCGTTGTCCAGAAAAAAAGTGTGAGTAATAAAATAGTTAGTGTATGCTTCCAGCAAGTCGTCACTGTATTTCAACTAGAACTAATAAGCAAGTTGGTGACTAGTTTGGCGGCCACATGCACTGAGATTTGATTTTCCTGCCACCCAGGCATATAATTCTGTAAGTACATTGAGGTAGTAATAAGGAATTCAGAATGCAGAAGATTGTGTTATGGTTGAAAGAGAAAGATTAGCTGCCACGGTAATGGGTGCCGTAGTACTGTAGCGTTTAGCACAATGCTATTAGAGCTCAGGGCATTTTGGAGTTCATTTCCAGTGCCGTCTGTAAGGAGTCTCTGTACGTTCTACCCGTGGAATGTGTGGGTTCTCTTCAGGTCCTCCAGTTTCCTCCCACAGTTGTACTGGGTAGGTTAAATGGTCATTGTAAATTGTCCTGTGATTAGCCTAGGGTTAATTGGGTTTGTGAGGGGCCAGAAATATACTCTACGCTATATTGCCAAAATAAAATAAAATGCTCCGCCCTTCTCAGGCCTGTAAAAATTTCCTTCTCAGAGCAATAGTTGGTCACACAGCTGTTTTTAAAAAGAAATATGTGTACATCAAAACATCTTGGCATACAGTGAAATGTATTATTATGTATCAATGACCAACACAATCCGAGGGTTGTGTAGCCCGTAAGTGTCACAGATCACAGAACACAACAGTATAGATCTGCCCACCCACAATGTTGTACCATCATTATAACCTACTCCAAGATCAATCTAGCCCTTCCCTCCCACATAGCCCTCTATTCTTCTATGTCTATGTCAGAGTCTCTAAATGCCCCTAAAGTATCTGCCTCTGCCACCATCCCTAGAAGGGCATTCCATGCACTCACCACTCTGCTTTTTTTAAAAAAAAACCTTGCCTCTGCCAACCTCTGAGTGACATCTTCACTCAAAAGGTTGTGAAGTGTAGAACGAACTGTCAGCACAAGTGGTGCATGTGAGCTCGATTTCAATGTTTAAATGAAGTCTGTATAGGTACGTGGATGATAGGGTATTGTCCCAGTGCAGGACAATGCAGTTTAAATGGTTCAGCACAGAATAGATAGTCGAAGGGCCTATTTCTGTGCTGTACTTTCCTTTGACTCTATCCCCTAATACTTTTCAATAGGTTTCAATAGGTACATTTAATGTCAGAGAAATGTATACAATACACATCATGAAATTCTTTTTCTTCACAAACATCCACAAAAACAGAGGAGTGCCCCAAAGAATGAATGACAGTTAAGTGTTAGAACCCCAAAGCCCTCCCCCCAGTTCCCCCTTCCCATGCATAAGCAGCAACAAAGCAACGACCCACCTCCCCCACCAGGAAAAAAAGCATTGGCACCCTCCCTCACCCCCCACTTATGGTGCAGCAAAGCATCAATAAATACAAAGTCTACTCGTTCACCTGGTACTTTAACATACCACATGCTCTCTCATCTCCCTAATATGGGAAAAAGAGGTGTCCCTGTTTCACAGTAAGAAGGGAGACAGAACAAATTACTTGCTGATTTATGGTGTTAAAAGTCTGTTGCATCGCTTCTTCTGAGCTCTGTGTTGAAAGAACTCAGGTCACTAGGCACACAATCAGCAGCTAGCTCGCTGCTTTCGATCTTACAATCTCCCACGACACAGGCAGCGGCACCAGCCTTGAATCTGCCCGTCTCCAGAGCCATGAAAATCTGGCACCCTGAAGGCGCACTTGTCTTCCAGGCCGCATCCTTGGCATATCAAAAGCGGCCGGTCGTGAGGCCCTGAGAGCGGTTTCCATTTCCATGAAGAACCGAAGTCAGTGTGCAACTCCAGGTCAGGGTCTTCAAAAGAACCTTGAAAGGGAACAAAAGAGACATCAAGGATAGAAATAGAGCTGATTCCAAAAATGCAAGCAAAGGAGTTGCTGTTAGGTGTCATCGTCCTCCTAAGCTCTAGCAATCACCTTGAAGTTATTTCCCAGTCGCATTAACCATTCATATTCGTTCTACTTCCACCACCATCATAGCATGCCCACAACTCATTTTGGGAGGAAGCCGAGCGCCTCGAGGATACCATGGGGTGAGCTTCCAGACTTGCAGATGGTGGGAATTGAACCCCGACATTTGATTGCTGGCAATGTAAAGTGACTGCGCTGCTATGCTAGCCTGGCGCCTGAATATAGTTACAGAGAAAGTGCAATGCTTGTAAGTAGGGCCACAGGAGAACGACTGGAAGATCATCATCAACAAATGAGAGATGCTCAGGAGTCTTACAACAGTGTGTTACAGACTGTTTATATCTGCTCCATAACTGATTGGGGGACGAGTGGGCTGCAACATCTTCTCTACGACCTCCAGATGCGCCACGACCTGCTCTTGCGACCGTGTGGCTAAGCACTGCTTCAATGCCGTGTTCAAGTCTGCTGACGGTAGCAATGTCTTTGGCCAAAGCAAAGCTGGTGATGAATCAGCATATAGGAGGGAGTTTGAAAATCTGGTAGAGCAGTGTCATTATAACAACATCTTACTCAAAGTCAGCAAGACCGGGGAGATGATTATTGACTTCAGGTGAAGGAAGTTATAGGTCCAAAGCTGTCCTCATTGGAGGATCAGAGATGGAGATGGTCAGTTTATTATTTCGGAGGATTTTCCAGCGCCCAGCACATAAGTGCCATTGTGAAGAAAGCAAGGCAGCAGCTCCACTTCATTAGGGGTTTGCGAAGATTTGGCATGACACTCTAAAACTTTGACAAAATTCTATAGCTGTGTGTGGAGAATATATTGAGTGGCTGTATCATTGCCTACATGGAAACACCAATGTCCTTGAAAGGCAAATACTACAAAATGTGGTGGATACGGCCCAGTCATCATGGGTGAAGTTCTCCCCACAACTGAATACATTTCAATGGAGCATTGTCATCGGAAAGCAGCAGACATAATCAGGGAATCCTACTATCCAGGCCATGTTCTCTTCTCGCTACTGTCATCAGAAGGAAGGTACGGGAGTTTCAGGGCTCTCACCACCAGGTTCAGGAACAGGTACTACCCCTCAACCATCAGGCTGCTGAACCAAAAAGTTCAACTTCACTTACCCCATCATTAAAATGTTCCTACGACTGATGGACACACTTTTAAGGATTCTTCCTCTCATGTTCTCAATATTTATTGCTTGCTTATTTCTTTGTTTCAGTATTTGCAGAGTTTCCTAAGATTGGAGAGTCTTAAGACCAGAAGACACAGCCTCAGAATAGGGGAGCGCCCTTTTAGAATGGAGATGAAGGATTTCTTTAGCCAGAGAGTGGTGAATCTGTAGAATTCTTTGCCACAGGCAAGTGTGGAAGCTAAGTCTTTATGTATATTTGAGGCAGAAGTTGATATATTCTTGATTGATCAGGGCGTGAAGGGATACAGGGAGAAGGCAGGAAATTGAGGCTGAGAGGAAAAAATTGTATCAGCCATGATGAAACGGTGGAGAAAACTTGGTGGACCAAATGGCCTAATAATGTTCCTATATGTTATGGTCTTGTAAACAGTTGACATTTTGGATGGCGACCCTTCATCAGTACTGGAAAGGGGAAGGGAATAAGCTGGAATGAGGTGAGGGGAAGGGGTTAAGAAGTTACAGATTGGCAGGTGATAGGTGAGACCAGGTAAGAAGGGGAAGGTAGGTGGTAAGAACCAGTGAAGGGCTGAAGAAGGAGGAATAAGAGAGGAGAGTGGACCATGGGAGAATGGGAAGGAGTTGGGCATGCAGGCACCAGAGGCAGATCAGGAGAAAAAGATGGCCAGACTGGTTCAAGTTGACAGGAAGGCGACAGTTTCTAGAATAACCATGCGTTTCAACAAGTTGTGAAGAAGAGCATCTCTGAATGTATAACATTTCGGACCTCGACGTGGATGGGCTACAGCCACAGAAGTCCACACTGGATTCTACTCCTGTACCTGATAAAGTGGCCAGAGTGATTTTCTTCAGTAAACTGCCTTTTTTTCATCTTATGGAGTAGGGATTGAGTGTATTGATGACCTATTTCAGAGTGAGGAGGTTTAGAATCTTCAGTGTAGGTCTTCAGGCTCCTGTCATCTCCTGATGCTGGTAATGAGAAGAGGGCATGTCTTGGGTGGTGAAGGCCCTTCATGAAGGATGCCACCTTCTTGAGGCATCACTTGAAGATGACCTTGATAGTGGAGATGGTTGTGCCCATCGTGGAGCTGACTGAGTGTACAGTGGAGGCATAAAAATGGATGGGAACCCCTGTTTTACAGCCTTTTGCAGTCCTGTGCATTCAAGCCTCCATGCCATATGGTGATGCAACCATTCAGAATGCTGTCCACAGAGTACCTGGAGAGATTTGGTGATGTTACAAGTCTCTTCCAACTCCCAATGACCTGGAGTTGCTGGGGTGCTTTCTTCCGAGTTGTATCGGCACCCCGGGACTGAGTGCAACAGCTGGAGCATGGGATGTTTCAAACGGGAAATGGTAGGGCTATACTTTATTAGAAGTTTGAAGAGATATGGCAAGTCAACAGATACACTCAAAAGCTTCTACAGTTGTACTGTGGAGAGCATTCTGACAGGTTGCATCTCTGTCTGCTATGGAGGGGCCCCTGCACAGGACCGAAAGAAGCTGCAGGGGGTTGTAAATCTAGTCAGCTCCATCTTGGGACTAGCCTACAAAGCACCCAGGACATCTTTAGGGAGAGGTGTCTCAGAAAGGAAGCATCCTTTATTAAGGGCCTCCAGCACCCAGGGCATGCCCTTTTCTCACTGTTACCATCAGGTAGGAGGTACAGAAGCCTGAAGGCACACACTCAGCAATGCAGGAACAGCTTCTTCCCCTCTGCCATCTGGTTCCTAAATGGACATTGAATCTTTGGACACTACCTCACTTTTTTTAATATACAGTATTTCTGTTTTTGCATATTTTTAAAATCTGTTCAATATATGTAATTGATTTTCTTGTTTATTTTTATTGTATTTATTATTTTTTTTCTCTGTGCTGAATTATGTATTGCATTGAACTGTTGCTGCTAAGTTAACAAATTTCACATCACATGCTGGTGATAATAAACCTGATTCTGATTTAAGTATATTTGAGGCTATAAATTTCTTTACAGATTTGTTAAAGAACTAAAGTGAAATCTGTATTAGATTTAGAGAATATGATAGTATTAAATCACAGGTCAGCACCACTCACACCCCTGTTTACATTGGCAACTCAGCAGTGCAGACTGCAAGCAGTTTCAAACTCTTGGGAGTGCACTCCTCTGATGGTCCCAGAATACATTCTACACAATCAAAAGCTCACCAATGCCTCGACTTTCTGAGGAGGCTGAAGACAGCTGGACTTTGCACATCCATACTCGCGTCATACAGATGTGCAGTAGAGAGCATTCTAACATGCTGCATCACTGCATGGTATGGAAACTGCACTGTGGCGGACATGAAAGTGCTACAGTGGGTAGTCAAAACTGCCCAATGACACCAACCTGCCCCCAGGACGCACATACATATGGAAAGATTTCAAAGGTATATTTAATGTTGGAGAAATGTATACAATATTTCTTCAAAATGCTTTTTCATCGCAGCCATCCACTGAAACAGGAGTGCTCCCAAAGAATGAATGATAGTTAAATGTTAGAACCTCCAAAGTCCCCCCCCAGCTCCCCCTCACTCCTGCGTGTAAGCAAGCAACGATCCTCTCTCCCCCCCCACTGGCAAAAAAAAAGCATCAGCACCCCCACTGAGCACTCAAGCATGAGCAAAGCAACAGGAAAGACACAGACTTGCAGTTATCCCAAAGATTTTGCGTTTCACCCAGTATTTGACATACCACAGGCTCTCCTCTCTCTCTCTCCCCCTCTCTCCCCCTCTCTCCCCCTCTCTCCCCCTCTCTCCCCCTCTCTCCCCCTCTCTCCCCCTCTCTCCCCCTCTCTCCCCCTCTCTCCCTCTCCCTCTCCCCCTCTCCCCCTCTCCCCCTCTCCCCCTCTCCCCCTCTCCCCCTCTCCCCCTCTCCCCCTCTCCCCCTCTCCCCCTCTCCCCCTCTCCCCCTCTCCCCCTCTCCCCCTCTCCCCCTCTCCAAGAGGGGAGATATAACAACCAACACACCGGTTCACAATGTTAAAAGTACATTGCGTTGCTTTTTCTGAGCTCTGTGCCCAAAGATCTCGGGTCTCTGAGCACATAGCCTCAGATGTTACATCTCACATGACACACCATTCTCCCTGGACACTGACTTCTGATTTCCACCCCCCCCCCCCGTCTCCAGAGCCATGAAATCTCAGACCTCCAAAGGTGAGCTGAGCTCGTAGGCTGGGCCCTTGGCGTGCCAAACAACGGCCAGTCGTGAAACCCCGAGAGCGGGTCCTATTCATGCAAACAACCATGGTCAGCGTGTAAATCCAGGTCAAGGCCTTCAGAAGAGCCCTGAAAGGCAAAAATAGAGATATTAAAGATGGAAATAGAAGTGTTTCGGAAGGTGCAAATAAACGCCGTTAGATGCCGTTAATTCTCCTAAGCTCCTCTTCCAGTGCCAGAAAAGGACCAGAAACATCATGAAGGATCCCACCCACCCTGCTCATGGACTGTTTGATGGAGGCTACGTAGCATCCACACCAGGACCACCAGACTCAAAGACAGTTACTTTCCCCGAGCAGTCAGGCTTATCAATACCACCACCCAGTAACCCACCCCTCCACACCCCCAACCAGCACTACTTTATCAATTCTTGTCAGATTCAGGCACTCCTGAACCTAGTGCCACTTTATAGACGTACAATTAATCTATGTATATAAACTATCTTGTAGTGGCAAAACATTGGGTTTATTGTTAATTGGTTTATTTTTATCACATGTACCCAGGTACAGTGAAGAACTTTGTTTTGCTCGTTCGCCATACAGGTAATTTCATTACAACAGTGCATTGAGATTGTACAAGGCAAAAACTATCTAACTGCAGAATAGTGTCACAGCTACAGACATAGTGCTGGCAGACAATAAGGTGCAAGATCATAACGTGGTTGATTAAGAGCTGATGAGTCTTTTATCCTACTAAAAACGGTTGAATAGACTTTTAACAGTGGTAGAAGCTGTCCTTGAACCTGGTGTACATGTATCATCTGTCTGATGGGAAGGGGTAGAACTGCAGGCATCTTCTGGAATGGAATGCACTCAACGGTCACTTCATTAGGTACAGGACTGGAACCCAGGATGGTTTTCTGCTGCTGTAGCCCATCAGAGACACCCTTCTGCGCACCACTGTTGTAGCACGTGGTTTCTGAGATACTCAAAGCACCCCGCCTGGTACCAACATTATTCCACAGTCAAAGTCCCTTAGTTCCCATTTCTTCATGGTCTGAACAACTGAACATAAGCTTGTCTGCATGCTTTTATGCATTGAGTTGCTGCCACGTGATTGTCTGATTAGATACTTGCATTAACGAGCTGTTGAACAGTACACCTGATACAGTGGCCCTGAGTGTTCTGCATTTGAGATAGCCGCAACCATCCTCCTGTATTTAAAATGAGAAAGAGAGAGAAAGCAGGAAATTGCAGACTTCCCTTTCATAGTAGGGAAATACCAGAGGATAAGAACGGAAACTTGGAAAACATCAGTGGGACCGGACACATTCCGCATGGATCTCTGGAAGGGAAATGGTGTTCGACTAACTTCCTGGAGTATCTTTTTGGATGCAGCTTGTAGAACAGATAAGGGGATGACTGGGTGTGGTGTGCTCTGACTTTGGAAAAACTTTGCTAAAGTTTTATGGGTAGGGTAAAATTAGCAGTGCAAACTATTGAGGTGGTGATGTATTGGCATAGGGTGAAAATTGGCTGACAGATGAAGCGGGAAGTAAGAATAATGGGTCTGTTTCAAGGCATCAGACTCTGGGATCAGTATATCAGTGAAGGATCAGAATGCAGATGCTGGAAACCCAGAGCAACACACACAAAATTGAACTCTGACTCCTGAATGTCCCAACCTGTAACAGCATCATAGTACCTGGTGTGTTACTGTAGTGTCCCACATTGGCTTGGGTACAGGGTCAGTACTGCATTCATACTTGGCTTTGCTTCCCACGTTAATGGAATTTGTGCTAAAAGGGACCATTCTGGAACTGTATCCGGACAGACATGTCACTGACAGAGCTGCCTTGTGGGGAATCAACACGTACAACAAGCTGGAGGAACAGCAGGTCAGGTTGTGGGGAGCCTGATCCAGCCCTGGTTCATTCTGAGGCTTGGTACAACTGCAAGATTCAAGTTTAAAGTAAACTTATTATCCAGCTGCAAACGTCACTATATACAACCCCCAGATTCATTTTCCTGCGGACATGTTCAATAAATCCAATAACATAACAGAATCAATGAAACCAACTGGGTGTATAACCAGTTTGCAAAATACATCAAACTACAAATACAAAAATAATAAATAAGCAATAAATATCAAGATCATGAGATGAAGAGTCCTTGAAAGTGAGTTCATTGGTTGAGGGAACATTTGAATGATGGGGCAAGTGAAGTGGAATGAAGTTATTGCCTTTGGTTCAAGGCTCTGATGGTTGAGAAGTAATAACCGGGTGGTGGTGTGAGTCCTGAGGTTCCTGTAGCTTCTACCTAATGGCAGCAGCAAGAAGAGAGCATGACCTGGGTGACAGGAGTCCCTAATGATGGATGCTGCTTTCCTGTGACAGTGCTTTATGCTGTCCTGGGAGCAGCCCGCCAGTATTCCGGTGACAACATAGCATAGCATTCCCCGAGTGCTCAGAACACAGTAAGCTATGACATAACAGCAAAATTAGCCCTGTTTCTCTCTCCCATCCTCCCACATACACAGTCCTGTAACCCCAAGACACTAGATTACTACAGCATAGTACAGGCCCTTCAGCCCTCGATGTTGTGCCGACCCATATATTCCTTAAAAAAGTACTAAACCCACACTATCCCGTAACCCTCTATTCCATGTTCCTGTCCAAGAGGCTCTTAAGTACCCCTAATGTTTTAGCCTCCACCACCATCCCCGGCAAGTCATTCCAGGCACCCACAACCCACTGTGTTTTTAAAAAAACAAACAAACAAGATTACCCCGATGTCTCCCCTAAACTTTCCTCCGTTAACATTGTACATATGCCCTCTGGCCACTTTCCGTCTCCAGTTGACTCAGACATCGGGCTTTCAACTGCCGCAGCAGACTCGCAGAGATTCTGACGCTGGATCATCGGCCAATAGGCTTCAACTTCCAGACTTTCAATTCAATCCTAGACATCGAACACTAGGCCTCAGACTCCACACTCGACAATGGCAGGTCCCCAAGCACTAAGCCTCTATCTCTGGTCTAAACTGATTCTGGAACCAGGAGCGTAATCTGATCGGTGCTGGGTGGGCTAGGGCAAGTAGTTGGCATTGTTGGGGACTGGCATCTCCTGCTCTGTGTGCTGACCACTTCCTGCTGTGTCCTGCAGTCTCTTTCACCATCTCCTGTTGGAAGTGATGGAAACCATATCCCCACTTTCCCCACCACCCTTGTCTTGCCTACTCTGTTCTCCACCAGTTCAGAAATATCTCTCAGGCAAACTCCATGCTGGGGGAGAAATCTTTTTCTGCTGAATTGCTGAACCTCACCTCCCTCTTCCCAATTTCTTTTCTAAGCTGTGGCACTCGTCCTGGTCACCGGACCTTGGTAAGGGTGGCTTGAGGGATCCAGCCCTCATCGTGACGGCACAGCATGGAGCGGCTGGGCGAGGTAACCGGCGTTTGCACTGATCTTGGAGGGTCGTGATGTTCAAAGAGGGTGTTAGATGGTCCTTTTTTATATATAATCAGTCATACATCATGGAAGCAGGCCCTTCAGCCCAACTCATCCATGCTGTCCACAGCATCTGTAGAAAAGATTGCCAAGAACAATCACGATCGTGCTACACGACACATAATGTATGAATGGGCTCGGTGTTTTCGCCAGTAAACACGGGAGCTGACTCTCGAGCAGTACGCTCCCTGGAGCGCAACCTTCTCGTGCCCCAGATCTTTTAAATTAGAAGTTCCTATACTTTTATGTATGGGACATGACATTGTAAGGAGCAGAAGCAGAATGAGGCCATTCAGCCCATTGAATGTGCTGTGCCACTCAATTATGGCTGATTATTTTCTTCTTTTGTACACCATCAAGTACATAAGGAGTAAAAATCTTAATGTTGCATCTCCGTTTAAAAGTGCAATGTGCGATGTATAGTAAATTATAATAAATAGTATGTACAACAGAATAGTCAATGTAGCATAGAAATGCAGTTGTGTCAATGTGAATTAAACAGCCTGATGGCTTGGTGGAAGAAGCTGTCCCAGAGGCTGTTGGTCCTGGCTTTTATGGTGCGATACCGTTTCCCGGATGGTAGCAGCTGGAACAGCTTGTGGTTGGGGTGACTCAGGTTCCCAATGATCTTTCGGGCCCTTTTTACACACCTGTCTTTGTAAGTGTCCTGAATAGTGAGAAGTTCACATCTACAGATGCGCTGGGCTGTCGGCACCACTCTCTGCAGAGTCCTGCGATTGAAGGAAGTACAGTTCCCACACCAGGCAGTGATGCAGCCAGTCAGGTTACTCTCAGTCATGTCCCTGTAGAAAGTTCTTAGGATTTAGGGCCCATACCAAACTTCTTCAACTGTCTGAGGTGAAAGAGGTGCTGTATAGACCACGAGAGATCCTCAGTGATGTTTATGCCGAGGAACTTAAAGCTGTTCACCCGCTCAACCTCAGATCCATTGAGGTCAATAGGAGCTAGTCTATTTCCATACCTCCTGTAGTCCACAACCAGCTCCTTTGTTTTTGCGAAGTTGAGGGAGAGGTTGTTTTCTTGACACCACTGTGTCAGGGTGATGACTTCTCAGCAGGCTGCCTCATTATTATTTGAGATTAGGCCAATCAAAGTAGTGTCGTCAGCAGATTTAATTAGCAGATTGGAGTTGTGGGTGGGCATTATTAAAGCTGGACGGTGTGCAGAAAAGATCCACAGAAGATGTTTATGGCACTGTATAATTTGAGATATCAGAAACTGTCCAATTGGTGCAGGAACCGCAACCGATCACTCAATATCAGGAAGACAAAAGAAATGATTAAATGACTTCAGGAAGGCAAGAGATTTCAAACAAGCCCCACAATTCATTAATGATGAGGTAGCAGAAATGGTCTTCAGCTTCAAGTTTTTGGGGATGACCATCACTGAGGAACTCTGCTGGTCCGTCGATACAGTCTTGATTGTAGAGAAGCTACAAAAGCAACGATACCACTTGAGGTGGTAAAGGGAACTAATTTATCCCAAAGATTGCCTGTCAACCTTCATTGCTGTGTGATAAAGGGCATACTGACAGTGTGGTGCTCTAGCTGAAGCAAGGCAGATCACAAAGCACTCCAATGGGTCATTAGACACCTCAGCTCAACAACCGGACCTGGAGACAATTTGTAACTCTGGATGCCCACGGTGCTCTCGTATCATTATTGAAGACCCATCCCACTCTCTGTTCAATCTCCTGCCATCTGAGAGAGGGAGAAGAAGGAAATTTAAGAAGGCATGCAGGCCAAGTTTTTGCATTCACAGCATGGCGAGGATATCGAACAAGCTTTCAAAGAAAGCAGTAATAACCACCGAATCCCTAGTATGACAAGGTGGAACTTGACCTTACAATCCACCTTGGTAAAAACCCCCCCTCAGAAAGGTTGAATAATTGAGGACTTTATTCCTTGGAGCATAGGAAAATGTGGGAAGATTGAATAGAAGTATACAGAATTATGAGGGGTATAGATGGGGTAAATGGAAACAGGTGTTTTTCTCACTGAGTTTGGGTGTGATAGAACTAGAGGTCATGGGTTAAGGGTGAAAGGTGAAATGTTTAAAGGGAACACAAGGGGGAACTTCTTCACTCAGAGGATGGTCAGTGTGGAACGAGCTGCCAGCGGAAGCAGTGGATGCGGGTTCAATAGTAATATTTAAAAGAACTTTCGATAAGTACAGTACAGAGTTTTATTTTACATGTGTCCAAGGCTTTTGAACAGTAAACTGAAGATGCTTTCAAAAGTAATGAAATGAAAAGTGGTCTATTACTTAATGAAATACAAGCATCGCTCTAACATTTAATTTTTTTGGAAAGTGAATGTTTGGAGATCTAAAATTTGCTCTTTTCTACTGATACTCTTAACGCAGAAGACAGCAAATACTCAACTAAACCGAAATTTTAATGAAAAAAATCTAGGGTGGCTCAGACTTCTGCACAGTACTTTACCTAGATGGGAGTGGTGTGTAGGGTTATGGTCGAGGTACACGTTGATGGGATGAGACAGAAAAATAGTTTGACGTGGACTAGATGGGCTGAAGGACTTGTTTCTGTGCTTTAGCACTCTGTGATTTGGTGACACCCCAGTCATATTTTCTTCACCTCTCTGATAGGGCAGGATATACAAGAGCCTGAACGCATGTACCAGCAGGCTGAAGGACAGCTTCTACCCCATTGTATTGACTGGTTCCCTAGAGTGATACGTGGCTTTGTGGCCTCCCTATCTACCTTGTAATTTATTGTCTACCTGCGCTGCACTATCTCTGTAGCTGTTATGCTTTAATCTGCATTCTGTTATTTTATTACTTTGGTTCTACCTCTGGATAAAGGGCACTCAGTGACTGTATAAGTACAAGCTCTTTATTCAAAACACCCAGGTCTTACTCAGTTAGTCACTCAAACAGGAGCAGTCTGTGACTTTTTCCTGCCTGATCCACCAACTAACTCACAATTCCCCTTACAGAATGGATATACAGGTGTCCCCCGCTTTTCAAACGTTAGCTTTACGTCAACTCGCTGTTACGAAAGACCTACATTAGTTACCTGTTTTTGCTACCAGAAGGTGTTTTCACTGTTACGAAAAAAGTCAGCGCACGAAAAAAGGCAGCGCATGCCGAGCAGCCTAGCTCCTCCCCCGGAACTGCATTCTAGCTAGCATTGCTTAAACACGTGCTTGTGAGCATCTGTGCTTTATGTTGATTTATTTTGTGCATCCGTTAGCAAGATGAATTCTAAGGTATCGGAAAATCCTAAAAGAGCGCATAAGGGTGTTACACTCTGCATAAAACTAGACATAATTAAGCGTTTCGATCGTGGTGAACGAAGTAAGGACATAGTGAGTTTGACTAAGGGTTTGTGGAAGTTGAAGAAGATGATGTTGAAGAGGTTTTGGCATCCCATGACCGAGAACTGAGAGATGAAGAGCTGATGAAGAGGAAAGGATAACAATTGAAACCGAACGCAGTAGCATACGGCCCAAAAGTGAAGACATCCAGGAACTGAACAGGAAGCAATTACGTGAGATTTTCGCTGCGTTTGACAATACTGCAATGATTGCAGAAAAGTATGTCTTTAACTTTGAAAGGGTACGTAGGTTTAGGGCAGATTTGCAGGATTGTTTGAGTGCTTACAAAGAACTGTATGATAGAAAAATGTGCGAGGCTAAGCAGTCAAGAATACTGTCGTTTTTCAAGCCTTCCACATCAGCCACAGCAGACGATGAAAGTCGACCTTCGACATTGAGGCAGGCAGACATAGGAGAAGGTGACCTGCCTGCCCTGATGGAAACAGAAGATGATGAGATGACACCCCAGTCTCCTTTATCTCCCACCACCCCAACCTCCGACGACTCAGCCTAACACACCATCATCAGTGTGCTCGCTGTCTTCCCAACACTGGACACACATTATTTCTACTTTATATAGGCTGTGTATTTTTGTGTTATTCGGTAGCTTCATAGCTTAAAGGTTACTGGAAAGAGTGCTTCTGCTGGGAGCGCTTGCATCGTGTGTTTCTGCCTGGAGCGCTTGCAGTGTGTGTTTTTACCGCGAGTGCTGCTGAGAGCGCTTGCGTGAGATTTTTGCTGCGGTGGACAGTGCTGCAATAATTGTAGAAAAGTATTCCTGCATTATATAGGCTGTGTATTTATCAGATCATTCCTGCTTTTACTATATGTTACTGATATTTTAGGTTTTATGTGTTATTTGGCATGATTTGGTAGGTTATTTTTTGGGTCTGCGAACACTCACAAATTTTTCCCATATAAATAAATGGTAATCGCTTCTTCGCTTTATGACATTCCAGCTTACGAACTGTTTCAAAGGAACACTGTACCTTCGAATAGCTGGGGAAACCTGTAATCATTCAGATACCCCCCCACACATACCAAGCTGGAGTCAGATTTACCTATTGTTTGAGAGTACTGAGAGACAAATTACAGAATAGGCATAATGGCCTAATACACAAAACAGACTGGAGCTGTCCTATCTCTACGCATCACTGCACAAGGAGATAAGCATCTGGAAACCCTAGCTGCCTACCTTCAAAAAGAAATATTGCTCAGCATTGAGTAACAAAATTAGCACATCTCTGATCATCAGTGGTTTCTTTCAGAAAAACAGGCTGCTATTGTTTAATGAAGTCTTAGCTCTTATACATACTTTTTATCACCTCAGTGCACCATGTAATAATGTGACCTGCATGGAACAGTATGTAAAACCCAGGACTGGGCATGTCAGTCAGCATCTATGGAGGGGAAATAACTAGTCGATGTTTTTAATTCCCCTCGATAGATACTGCCAGACTCGTGGAGTTCCTGCAGCATTTTGTGTATTGACGTTCAATTTAATGTCAGAGAATGTATACAGTGCACAACCTGAAAAAACATCAGCCTCCCACCCCCACTACCACCCACCATGCAAGCAATAGCAATCCCCCAGACACCATAATTTAGAGTCCATCATAAACTACTGCCCATCCCGACACCTCGGCATCTCAACAGACCCCTTCTCTCAAGAAGAGTCATGAGAGCATTAAAACTGTTCCGCAGATGGGCTCGAAAAAGTTGCCCAGGTCCACAAAAACCTCTGGTGCCATCTTTAGCTCTTCCCACTACAAGACAAGCTTTTCACTGTCACTCAGTACATGTGACACAAAAAGAAAAAACAGTGACAGCATTGACAGGCACAAGTTTTGACCAGGGGTACGCTGACAAATAGGCAACCCCTAGTTTAGACTCTCGCTCAGGTGGGCAGTCATGAGTTGGGCTGAAGGGCCTGTTTCTGAAAGGGGACATGATGGGGTACATGTTGAAAGCTGGAGTATTGTGTTCAGTTCTGGTCACCTCATTGTAGGAAGGATTTTGAAGCTTTAGGGGGTGTGTCTTGTGGAGGAGTCTTACCAGGATGCTATCTGGATTACAGACCATGTCTTATGAGACCATAGCACCATAAGATATAGGGCAGAATTAGGGCATTTGGCCCATTGAGTCTTCTCTGCCATTTCATTATGGCTGATCCTTTTTTTCTCTCTCGGTTCCAATCTCCCACCTTCCCCCACGTATCCCTTCATGCCCTGATTAATCAAGAATCTATCGACCTCTGCCTTAAGGTTGAGCAACCTTGGGCTTTTCTCTTTGGAGCAAAGGAGGATGAGAGATGATTGATAGAGGTTGCAAGATGATAAGAGACATAGATCGAGTGGACAGCCAGAGACTTTCTCTCCAAGACGGAAGTAGCTAATACCAGGAGGCATAATTTTAAGTTGATAGGAGGAATGTCAGAGATAATTTTTTAAAATATATGTATTTAGCAATAGGTGGCTGGAATGTGGTCCAGGAGCAGTGGTCGAGGCAGACACATTAGGGACATTTTAAGAAAGTCTCAGATCGTCACATGGATGATAGAAAAATGCAGGGATATGTAGGAGGGAAGGGTTGGATTGATCTTGGAGTAGGTTAAAAGTTTAGCAACACCCTGCGGGCTGAAGTGTCTGTGCTATGCTGGAGTCTGGAATGTTCTGTGATGTTACTTGGAGTGCTCAGCTTCAGATCAATATGGTGCTAGTCCCTGTGGCTGTTCTTCCTGAGTGGGGGGGTGGGGAAGAGGTCTGTGTGTGTGCGCGCACTGGTTACTCGAGCTGGGGGGTGGCACGAGCACAGCTGGTCCCTGTGTCTCTCCGTCTGCATTCAGTGCAGCTGGCAGCTGTCCAGAGGAAGAGGGAGTAACCAAAAATACACATTAAATTTGAACTCTTCAGCTGTTTCACTTTGACAGTGCTGTGGAAAGTTTGCTCCTCAAATGCCTTTCCAGTAACCCTACACAGCATCACCACTAAACGCAAAATGTTGTTTATTGTCACTTCCTGTACACAGGTGTAAAGGAGAACAAAATACTTATTATTCCAAATCCAATGCGGCACAAAAACATCACGATAAGACAAATAAATCACAATAAATATAAGTACATAAGATAACTTATATGCATTGATTATTAAGTAATGTTAGGCACAGGAGTGTCTGTACATAAGGTGACTCTAACAGGAAATGACAAGGTATTGATAGTTTGTTGGGTGCGTGGAGGTGTTGATCAGTCTAGCTGCTTGGCAAAAGAAGCTATCCTTCAGTTGGTGGTCCTGGTGTGGATGCTACGTATGGACCCATGAATGAGTAACAATGAGACCCTGAGACCGACTGCCCGCCCCCACAACCACACTGACTACCTAAAGATTAAAAGCTCGCGACACAGTTCACTGTGATTCAATGTAAATATGATACACAAAAAATAAAGGAAAATAAAATCAACATTATATTTAGTTTTAGTCTCCCTGCTTTTCTGATGCCGTGTCCTATCTGAGGCAGGTCACTCACCTTTGGTCCCCACCGGACTCTCAGCTCTCACCTGTAGCTGCACGTAACAGTGGCCACACTCCATTTGGGAACCAGGTGAGGGGACTGTGTTCCTCACCTGGGTATAACAACGTGCCTGTCATAGCGTGTGAAGTCCTAGCCATTGGACTTGGTGGATGATATCTACAGTGAGATCTAGTGGACAGGAAGGAGGTTCTGCTATGCTTGTGGAAAGTGTAGGGCACGACGAAGCACATAAGTCATGGTCATCCACTGCAACCAAGGATGACCCCAGGTATGACGACTACAGGTAGGTGGTCCCCACTTTTCAAACGTTCGCTTTACGACAACTCGCTGTTAAGGAAGACTTACATTAGTACCTGTTTTCGCTAACCAAAGAGGATTTTCGCTTTTACGAGAAAGAGACGCCCGCTTTATACGTGTGTTTACCCCGAGAAAGACTACAATGATTGTGTAGCCTTGTGCGGGTGCTGATTTTTTTTCTCCATATTGATTTTGGCTCACTGCCTTCTGGAGTTTGATGAGTGAAACTACACTGTACATACAATATTTCTACTTTATATAGGGTACATTTATCATATCATTCCTGCTTTTACTATATGTTAGTGTTATTTTAGGTTTTATGTGTTATTTGCTTTGATTTGGTAGGTTATTTTTTTGGGTCTGGGAATGCTCAGAAATTTTTCCCATATAAATGAATGGTAATTGGTTCTTCGCTTTTCGACGTTTCGGCTTACAAACTGTTTCATAGGAACGCTCCACCTTCGGATAGTGGGGCAAACCTGTACTTGTACTGCTGGATCTGGACTTCCAAGGTTGAGAGCGTGGAACTGCCCCATGCTCTCCACATCCACTTGGATGGTTTTTCCACTTAATATAATCTTCTTGCGCAGGTTTCCTGTCATTATTGGTTGTGAATAACAACCACTAGCACCTCATCGAAATGTGCAATGAAATACTTGGGTTGCATTAACAACCAATGACCTGAGGATGTGCTGGTGGCGTCTGTGCCAACATAGCATGCCCACAATGTTCGGCGAAACAGCAAGGAGCAAGGCGAGAATTGCAATTCACGCCTAGTTCCTCCCTCCCAGCATGCAGATACGGCCCTCCAGCCCCAGGATAGGCTTTCTCAGACTCCCGAAGGCTTGCGGATTCATAGACATTGGGTTTCAGCTTCCCCAGTGGACTCACAGAGAGCTCAGGGCTCTGGCCATCATAAACCTACTCAACACTGCTTCAGACTATTCATTTCATATACTCCAGAGCAGTCTCATCAATGTCCTCTATTTACTTATCCCAGGAATGCAAGGGTTAGAAGAATGAGCTGGGGGGGAGGAGGGTGGATCTCATTAAAACCTATCGAATACTGAAAGGCATGTTTCCTATAGTGCGGGAGCCTAGGACCAGAGGGTATAGATTAAGATTTAAAGGGCATCCGTTTAGAACAGAGATGAGACGGAATCTCTTTAGCTAGAAGTTGTGGAATTCACTGCCACAGGATGTCAAAGGTTATGAGGCGAAGGCAGGAGAATAAGGTTGAGAGAGATGATAAATCAGCCATGATAGAACAGTGGAGCAGTTTCGTTGGGCCAAATGGCCTAATTCTGCTCCCAAGTCTCATGGTATTATGATCTTAATGGGGGGGGGGGGGTTGTTGGCTGAACTATCTCGTAGTCCATGAAGTTATGAGTCGCAGACTCCCCCCACCCCCAAACCCCCAGGCCACAGAAATGGCAGGCTGGAGGTCTGTGAACTTCGAAACCCCTTGCCCAGCACTGCTCTTTGCTCCAGATCCCCAACGTAAACATTGTTTAGTTTTTTGTAAATTCTATTGTATTTATCTATTTTCCTACAAATACCTGCAAGAAAATGAATCTCAAGGTGGTACAGTAGATTTTGGTTAATTGAGCCAACGGTTCATCGGGACAGCTCTTTTTAAAAAAAAAAGCCAAAACTAATTTTTAAAAAAAGCTGAGATTCTGTTTGTTTAGTTTGGACACCTTTGCCAAAAGGGGTCTGTTTCCAAACAGCTTCTAGCTGGCGTCAGTTGCGTGCACTCGTAAGGCTCTTAGACACTCTATTGTACTTAACAGTTTTTTAAATAGCATCAGTTGCACGTGTTTCTGTTCAAAAAGTAGTGATTTTTTTTGTCACTGATAGTTGGCGTGATATAAGCAGTAAGGCAATTTAGAACTATATTGCTCACAGCGGTTTCAAGTGTTCAGGCTTGGAAATACCAGAAAAAGCCATGAGTGAAAATGAAACTCCAGGTTTCCCCCGCTTTCCGAAGTTAGAGTATTCCTATGAAACCATTTGTAAGCTGAAATGGCGAAGAAGCAATTACTACTAATTTATATGGGAAAAATTTTTGAGCGTTCCCAGACCCAAAAAATAACCTACCAAATCATACCAAATAGCACATAAAACCTAAAATAAAACTAACATATATTAAAAGCAGGAATGATATGATAAATACACAGCTAAATAAAGTAGAAATGATGTATGTACAGTCTAGTTTCACTAATAGAATCGGGAAGATTGAACCAAAATGGGTTTGTAGAAAAGAAAAGGCACGTGCACACATGCTCACGCACCTGCCCACGCAAGGCTTCACGGTCATGGTGGTATTTCTTAGGGTAAACACAAGTTTAAAGCAGGCGTCTTTTTTCATAAGATGCCCGCTTTCAGTTAGCGAAAACAGGTAATAATGTAAGTCTCTCGTAAAAGCGAGTTGAGTAAAGCGAACGTTCGGAAAGCGAGGGACGCCTGTATTATACCTCTTTAAGTAAGAAACTACAGAGAATTTAAAGGTATTGGCAATCAACTTGAATGTTGTAACGAGAATGAAGATTTGGAGGATGCAATTGTTGGTAGCGTTGTATGTAGGCAGTCTATTACCTGATTGTTCTCATTTTGTTCATTTACCATCAATCAAGAATGTGGCAGCATACAAAGGATGAATTCTACCGTCAGTAACTATTAGGAACTAAAGCAGTTTTAGAGTACTGTAGTACTATTGGTAGTGTTCTTATTTGTTTGTATTTCATTTAAATACATAGTTTGTTACTCAATTTGTCTTTTTAATGATTTCCATGAAGATTTGGCTAATTGGTCCCAATAAACCAGACTGTAACATGTATGTACTTTGACTTTGAAATGTGGCTCACATGTGCAAGCTCCACCCTCAAAGCACAAGAGGTCGGGATCAAACCTGTTGGCACTGAAGCTGTAAAGTGGGTTCAGTGTCCATTCAGAAATCTGATGGCAGAGGGGAAAAAACTGTTCCTGAATTGTTGACATCTAAAACATTGACAAACTTCTGTAGATGTATAGTGGGGGGGTATAGTTACTGGCTGCATCGCAGCCTGGTATGGAAACACCAATACCTTTGAATGAAAAATATTTCAAAGGTAGTGGATTCGCCCCAGTACATCACAGGTAAAGACCTACCAATCATTGAGTACATCTACATGAAATGCTATCGTAGGAAAGCAGCATCCATCAACAGAGGTCCCCACCACCCAGGCCATGCTCTTCTCTCACTGCTGCCATCAGGTAGAATGTACAAGAGCATCAGGACTCGCACCACCAAGTTCAAGAACAGTTACTACCCCTCAACCATCGGCTCTTGAATAAAAGGGGATAACTACACTCACTTGCCCCATCATTGAGATGTTTCCTACAACTAATGATCTCACTTTAAGGAATCTGTTTCATTGTCTCACGTTCTGATTATTTATTGCTATTTATTTATATTTGGATTTCCACAATTTGTTGTCTTCTGCTCTCTGGTTGATCTTTCATTGAACCTGTGCCAGGTTGATGTGGAAGATCAAAAACCCAAAACCCTAAAACCCAATAATTAAACCACTGCGTTGCTTAGTAATAATTGTAGTTTTCATCGGGGCAGGGCCTTTCTCACTTTATCCTTTAAAATTGTTCAGATTGTTGACCGATGTAGCCTAACGTTTTTTCAATGACCGATGGCATTTCACCTCTTTCCGATCGCTTTATTATTTCCATTTTATTTTCAATCGCAATCGTGATTATTTTCGTGAACAGAAACACTGTGGATTCAGCGCTCTGACGCCAGGTCCTAACGTACAGTGCACTGCGACAGGTTAAATAAGGTCTGGGGTTCCGCTGTGTCCTAAGGTTCATTGCATTGAGACAGGTTGAATAAAGGACTTGAGCATCCGTGAATTTTGGTATCCGCGAAGGGTCCTGGAACCAATCCCTCGCGGATAAGGAGGGCCGACTGTATATGGTAACATAAAATGCACTTTGATACTAAAATTTACTTTGAACTTTCAATGTGTGCCTTCAGGCTCCTGTACCACCTCGATGATGGTAGCAATGAGAAGAGGGCAGTTTTGCCAAATTGTTCTTGGTAGAGGGGTCAATATTGTCCATGTGGGCAAAAAGAACTCCCTCTGCTCCCCTTAGAAGCTGATGTTTTATTTTTCATTTTATTTTAGATATACAGCATGATAATAGGCCCTTTCAGTCCAACAAGCCAGCATACCCAGTTAACCTATTGAACAACATATCTTTGGAAGGTGGGAGGAAACTGGATCACCCAAATGAAGCCCACACGGGCACAGAGAGAGTACAAACTTATCACATTCCTGCAGGAATTGAACTCGCTATAATGGCTTTCCGGTGATCACTGTGGCATTGCAAATCTGAGCTTCTAACCAGCCCTCTTCCTAAGTTCATCTTGAGATATAGGGCAAGGAATAGCAGGTGGAGTTTTACTCTGACAAGTGTGAGTAGAGCAACTGAACAAGCATACAGGCCTTTTGGCCCAACTGGTCTATGCTGAACCAGTTAGTCTCAACTTCCTGCATTTGGCCTATATCCCTCTCAGACCCTTTCCATTCATACAATAATGTGCTGCTTTACAATGCCAACAATCCCCAGTTGGGGTTTCCCACCGCTGCCTGCAAGGAGTCTGTACCTTCTCCCCATGGCCACGTCAGATTCCTCCAAATGGTCCAGTCTCTTCTCACGTTCCAAGGACCTGCGTGTCAGGGTTAGTGCGTGCGGCATGCTGTGTTGGTGCTGAAAGCGGTTCAGCCCCAGTGCAATCTTGGGACTGTGTTTGCTGGCACAAACGACGCATTTACTGTATGTGTGTGTTAAATCTAACCTTCATAAATGCCGCTTGTTCCGCATACTCCACTCCCTCTCTGAGAAAGAGAGTTAGAATCAGATTTATTATCACTGACGTACTCTTCGTTGTTAAATATGCTGTTTTGCAGCAGCAGTACAGAGCGATGTATAAATATATATTGTAATGAGCAATTAGTAATAAAAAGTTAAGTAATGTGAAAAGAAAGCAATAAATAGTGAGGTAATGTTCATTGGTTCAGAAATATGGCAGAGGGAAAGAAGCTGTTCTTAAAACTTCAGGCTCCTCCGTTTCCTCAGTGATAGTAGCAATGAGAAGAGAGGATATCCTGGGTAGTGGGGGTCCGTAATGAATGTTGCTGTCTTTTTGACACTTTGCTCCTTGATGGCGGGAAGGCTGAGTTTACAATCCTCTTCGTTTTGGGTCCTTTTTAATCTTTCCCCTCTCACCCTAAAGTTTTGGTCTCCTTTGCCCTGGGGAAAAGACTTACTGTGCACCTTAGCTAAACCTCTCATAATTTAAATTTTTTTTTAAAAGATTGCCCTTATTCTCTTTAAGTTCCAAGGAATTTGGTAGTTGTAGTCTTTGGAAGGGCAGACTTTGCCTCTCCTTCATTTTGAAGAAATTTTAATGCTTCATTTTGGCAAATTTAAACCAGGGCAGGTGTTGCAAGGTAAATGGCAGAGCACCGGAGAGTGTTATAGGACAGCGAGACCTAGAATTACAAGTGTATAGTGTCCTGAAAGTAGTGACATGTAAAAGGCGATTGGCACGTTTGCCTTTACAATATTCCAGCGGTGTGACCAGCTTCTTGTAAAGCTTCAGTAGTATGTCCTTGCTCTTATCTTCCAGTTGTCTTGAAAGAAATGTTGGTGAGTGGGGTTTCGGATAGTGTAGCAGGTTGTCGTAAGACATTGACTGGATGCGGAGTTGGGCTGAGAAGTGGCAAATGGAGTTTAACCAGGTAAAGTGAGAAGTGATTCACAGAGAACTGTTAGAGCTGGCATGCATTTTGTTAGGGTGGTTAAGGAGACATGTGGTATGTTGGGCTTTCTTAGGGGATTGAGTTTAAGAGTCACGAGGTAATGTTGCAGCTCTGTAAAGCTCTTGGAGACCACATTTGGAGCATTGTGTTCAGATCTGATCGCCTCATTATAGGAAGGATGTGGAAGTTTTAGAGAAGATGTGGAGGAGATTGACCAGTATGCTGCCTGGATTAAAGAGCAAGTCTTATGAGGATAGGTTGAGTAATTTAGGGATTTTTCTTTTTGGAGGGAAGGAGGATGAGAAGTGACAAGGCGGTAAGGGACTTACTCCCCAGGGCGGCAATGCTTGTAATACTTGTAATGCTTGTAAGGGGCATACTTGTAAGGTGATTGGAAGGATGTCAGAAGTAGGTTACACAGATATTGATGGGTGCGTGGATGCACTGCCAGGGTAGCAGAGGCAGATTGGAGGGAAGGATTAGATTGATCTTGGAGTAGGTTAAGTGTTTGGCACAGTGTTGTGAGCCGAAGGGCCTGTATTGTGCCGTAAAGGTCTATGTTCTGTGAAGTAGAGGGTTTCCTCTGACAGTGTAGTATTTCTTTCAGTCCTGTCTATCTGGAGTGACGTTCCCTTAAATCTTCCCTGCTGTAAGTTTGGCACTCCCTCACTCTAATGCCCTTCCCTTGGACAACATCGGTGCCGTTGAGAGGGGAGACTTGCAGCTTGGGCAACTGCCAGTCTTCCATTAAAAAATCCTTGCCCAGGCTTGCGCCTTGGAAAACTTTCCAAAGTGCAAATCCATGGTCTATCGAGACTAACGGAGGCCTACCTACCTACTACCTACTCCCTCAATACATCCCCTCCAAGGGTTTCATCCCTTTAAGTTTTTTTCTCCTGATGGGTGGCTGTCTCACCCCACACTTTCTGACACAATGCCTCTGTGCTGCCCCCTCCTTTGCTCCTGTGTCGTCCGGCCGGCCTCTTGTCTGAGTTAGGAGGTGGCTTGCTCTGAATGTAGCCTCTGTGTCATAACCCTCTCCTCCCTTTGTTCTTATCTGCAGCAACAAACCAGTGGTTCATCCCCGCAGTGCGAGGAGACATCCCCCCGGGGTGCGCCGCCTATGGCTTTGTTTGCGATGGTACCCGCCTGCTGGTCTTCGGGGGGATGGTGGAGTATGGAAAGTACAGCAACGATCTCTATGAGTTGCAGGTACGCGGAGGGGTTAGGGTGTTCATGGAGCAACAGCATCATATTTTGCTGCTTAAGGCTCTCACCTTTCTTCCTTCCTCTCCGTGTTTCTGAATCGATATTTCCCTCGCTTACTCTCTGATCCCTTCCTACATCCTCACACCAATACTTTTGAGTATTGTAACACACATAGTACGCTGGAGGAACTCAGCTGGTCAGGCAGCATCTATGGAGAAGACTGAACAGTCGACTTTTAGGGCCAAGACTCTTCACTAAGACTGGAATCTGACTTCTATCCCCTTCCTTTCCAGTCCTGAAGAAGGGTCTTGGCCTGAAACGTCGACTGTCTATTCCCCTCCACAGCTGCTGCCTGACCTGCTGAGTTCCTCCAGCATTTTGTGTGCGTTACTTGTGAAAGTGTTCCAGCATCTCCAGGATCTTGCGTGTCTCTGCTCTTCTTGTTGTGCAGGCGAGCCGATGGGAGTGGAAGAAGCTCAAGCCCAAACCCCCCAAGAACGGGTCTCTGCCATGCCCACGCTTGGGCCACAGCTTTTCCCTGGTGGGAAACAAGTGCTACTTATTTGGGGGTCTGGCCAACGACAGCGAGGACCCCAAGAACAACATTCCACGGTGAGACCGCTAGAGGGGGCAAGTTCTACACACCTTCACGTTCCCAGTTGAATGTTATTAACGACAGTACTGCTGTTGCAAAAAAATACATTTCATGACATAATTGCAAGAAAAAAATTTGTGAACCCTTTGCAATTATCTGGTTGTTTTTACATTAATTACTCATAAAATGTGGTGTGATCATCTGAGACACAATAGTAGACTACCCCTCCACCCCCTCACCTATCACTTGCCTTGTGCTCCTCCCCTTTCACACTTACCACCTTATTCTGGCTTCTGCCCCTCCCTTTGGAGCTCCAATGAAGTTTTGGTTTGAAACTTCAATTTAAAAAAATTATTATTCCTCTCCATAGATGCTGCCAGACTTGCAGAGTTCCTCCGGTATTTTATGTTGTGTAGTTGTTCTACTGAAATGCACATCTTAGAAAGCTCCAAGAATACCAGATAATATGAAACACATTCTCAGGGGTGAGCGTAGTGAGTGTGGGTCTGAGGTGTGGAGTGAGCTCCATCCCAGAGCTCGGACAGCTGAAGGCCCTGGTGTTTGTGATACCAAGGTTTGAGATGGAGAGGAACTGGGATCCAAGAGGGATCCCAGTGGTTACAGATGGGGAGGGGTGTTGGGGCCAGGAAGGTCTGTAGAGATGGGGAGGTGTGTATAAGAGGGCAGGGTTACAGAGATGGTGAGGAGTGTAATGAAGGGAGGAGGTCTCAGAGACAGGGAGGGGATAAGGACCAGAGAGCTAAATGAGGAAGGGGTGGGGTGCAGGTCATAGAAGCATACTGGCCCTTCTTTAACCCCCTTCCCCTCCAACCTGACCCAGTGAGGTGTGTACCCTCTGCACTATCCTGTCCCACTGAAGATTGTCCTGCTCACCCTCCAACTTGCCTCCTCACCCTCGTACTGTCCCCCACTCCAACTCCCCCATCACAGTGCCGACGGTTGGTGAATGATCACTGTCAGTCAGTGTGGACTCGTCACCATGTCAATGTCACAAGTTTCTACCGAGGGTACCTGGTTAATGTCTCTCTGTTTCCGTTCTCCAACCACCTCTGAACGTATTGTGTGTGTGTGTGTGTGTGTGTGTGTGTGTGTTTATCTCTCCTTCCCCCTGACTACTCCAATTTCTCCCCTCACCCCCACACCCAGATATTTGAATGATGTTTATGTTCTGGAGCTGAGGCCAGGCTCAGGGGTGGTGAGCTGGGACAACCCCATCACCTATGGGGTGCTGCCCCCACCACGGGAGTCCCACACGGCTGTCATCTACACCGACAGAGACTCAAAGAACTCCAGGCTGATCATCTATGGAGGGATGAGTGGCTGTCGCCTGGGTGACCTCTGGACCCTGGACATTGGTAAGGTCCCAGTGGGTCTTATTCTTTGCCACTCCGCCTTCTCGGGACTGGCGGGGCGGTGGGAGGGGGGGGGGTGGGAGTGTTTTGTATTATCTTTGCCCAGGTGCATTGCACCAATTTTGATGATGATGGGATTGAGTGATAGGACTGTAAGAAAGGAACTTTACTCTGTGGCTGACCCCAGGGATGTGTGATGCAGTGCTGTAGAGGGATCTTCACTTTGTGTCTGACCCTGAAGTGTGTGATGAGATCGTGTAGATGGAATTTTACCCTGGGACTGTGTGATGGGACGGTGTGGAGGGAGTTTCACCCTGTGCCTGACCCTGGGAGTGTGTGATGGGACAGTGTAGAGGGAGCTTCAGTCTGTGTGACCCCAGGAGTGTGTGATGGGACGGTGTAGAGGAAGCTTTACTCTGTGTCCCCTGGGAGTATGTGATGGGACGGTGTGGAGGGAGCTTCACTCTGTGTCTGACCCCGGGAGTGTGTGAGGGGACGTTGTGGAGGGAGTTTCACTCTGTGTCTGACCCCAGGAGTGTGTGATGGGAAGGTGTGGAGGGAGCGCCACCTAGTGTCTGTCTCTGACCCCGGGAGTGTGTGATGGGACAGTGTGGAGGGAGCGCCACCTAGTGTCTGTCCCCGGGAGTGTGTGATGGGACGGTGTGGAGGGAGCTTCACTCTGTGTCTGACCCCGGGAGTGTGTGATGGGACAGTGTGGAGGGAGCTTCACTCTGTGTCTGACCCCGGGAGTGTGTGATGGGACGGTGTGGAGGGAGCTTCACTCTGTGTCTGACCCCGGGAGTGTGTGATGGGACAGTGTAGAGGGAGCTGCACTCTGTGTCTGTCCCTGGGAGTGTGTGATGGGACGGTGTAGAGGGAGCTTCAGTCTGTGTGACCCTGGGAATGTGTGATGGGACGGTGTAGAGGAAGCTTTACTCTGTGTCTGACCCTGGGAGTATGTGATGGGACGGTGTGGAGGGTGCTTCACTCTGTGTCTGACCCCGGGAGTGTGTGAGGGGACCGTGTGGAGGGAGTTTCACTCTGTGTCTGACCCCGGGAGTGTGTGATGGGACAGTATGGGGGGAGTTTCACTCTGTGTCTGACCCCGGGAGTGTGTGATGGGACGGTGTAGAGGAAGCTTCACTCTGTGTCTGACCCTGGGAGTATGTGATGGGACAGTGTGGAGGGTGCTTCACTCTGTGTCTGACCCCGGGAGTGTGTGAGGGGACGGTGTGGAGGGAGTTTCACTCTGTGTCTGACCCCGGGAGTGTGTGAGGGGACCGTGTGGAGGGAGTTTCACTCTGTGTCTGACCCTGGGAGTGTGTGATGGGAAGGTGTGGAGGGAGTGCCACCTAGTGTCTGTCCCCAGGAGTGTGTGATCGGACAATATGGAGGGAGTTTCACCCTGTACCTGACCCTGGCGCTATGTCATGGGCGTGGGTACTCCATCGTGTAATCAAAGAGGGCAGGAAGGATGGTGAGTGCAGACTTGGCACAGATCGCAATCTCAGTGGAACCGTTAAACCTCCCTCTTGCAGACACCCTGACGTGGGACAAGCCAAATGTGAATGGTGTCTCTCCGCTCCCCCGCAGCTTGCATTCGGCCACCACCATCGGCAACAAGTAAGTTGTTCTACTTGTTCTCGTGTGCTGCAGGCCGTCGTTAGTGCACAAAATGAAGAGAATTGAGCCATTGGGCCCATCAAGTCTGCTCTGCCATTCTATCAGTTTTTGGTCCCATTTTCCCCTCTTGCCAATCAAGAAACTATCCATCTTCACCTTTGTCACACCAGTGGTTTGGTCTCCATAACATCTGTGGTAACGAATTCCATAGATTCACCATGGTCTGACTGAAGAAATTCTTCCTCACTTCTCTTCTGAAAAAAGGTCACTTTATACCGAGGCTGTGCCCCTTTGTCCTAGACTCTCCTTCATCCTTTCCTGTACTTTCTGTACATTTCAGTGAGATTCCTCTACCCCTCCGCCGATTATTCCGAACTCCACTGAGTCATCATATCTTTCTGCCTCATTCCTCTTTTGGTTGTTCTGTCTACAACCTTCTTGCTCTCTGTCACTGCTTTCTGACAAATAACCCTTCAGGTACACTAAATATCCTGCAGATGCTGGAAATCCTGAGCACCACTCACAAAACTCAAATTGAAGGTTGCTAAGAAGGTGCATGGTGTGTTTCCTCTTCATTGGTCAGGCGATTCATTTCAAGATCCAAGAGGTCATGTTCCAGCTCTGGTTAGACCACACTTTGAGTATCGTGTCCAGTTCTGGTCTCCTTCTTATAAGAAGGATGTGGAAGTTCTAGTGAGAGAGCAGAGGAGATTTGCAAGACTGCTGCCTGGATTGGAGAGCATTTGCTATGAGGTCAATCACAAACAGGAGAAGTTCTACAGATGCTGGAAGTCCAAGCACTAAGTTTACCAGTTCTGATGAAGGGTATCAGCCTAAAACAATGACTGTTTACTCTTTTCTATAGATGCTGCCTCGCCTGTTGAGTTCTTCCAGCATTTTGTGTGTGTGTTGCTATGAGGTCAAGTTGAGTGAACTAGGACTTTTCTGTCTGGAGCGATGGTGACTAAGAGGTGTAAAAGGTGATAAGAGGCAATGGCTAATACAAGGAGGAATGATTTTAAGATGATTTGAGGAAATTACGCAGGAGATGCCCGAGGTTGAGTTCTTTATACACAGTGTGGTAAGTTCATGGATTGACTGGTAGGGGTGGTGGCAGAGGCATTTTAGGAGCATTTAAGAATATCCTAGATAGGTAAGATGGATGAAAGAAAAATGGATGGCTATGTTGGAAGGAAGAGTTAGACTAATCTTGGAGTGGTTTAAAGGTCAGCACACCATCGTGGGCCAAAGGGATGGCCCTCTGTTCTATTATCCAAAATGCTGGAGAAACTCAGCAGGACAGGCAGCATCTCAACAGTTGCTATTTTGGGCCGAGACCTTTTATCAGGACTGAAAAAGGAGAGAGTAGAAGCCAGAATATAATAAGGTGGGGTGTGAGAGGAGGGAGTACAAGCTGGCACGTTAGGGTGGGGGGAAGGGTGATGAGGAATGAAGTGGAAGAGGTAAAGGGCTGAAGAAGAGGGGATCTGATAGAGAAGAGTGGACCAGGGGAGAAAAGGAATGATGTGGCAAACCAGAGGCAAGTGAAGGGAAGAGGAATGGTGAGAGGGTTGTTTTCAACCTGATGGCCTGAACGTCGTTTTTTTAATATATATTTAAAAATTTTTTTTTTTATGCATTTCTACAGTACAACTACAAAAAAAATCAACAAAATGAAGATTAACACAATGCAAAACAAACAAATCTAATACATAATTCATAACAATAAGGAAAAAGCATCCAGAATAAAATCATATAAAGTTAGTATCCTCCCCACCCTCCCACTACAAAACTCCAGGCCAACCATTACAATATGTAAAAGAAAAATTAATTGGAGTGTTCATCTCCACAGAGCTGTAAATATATATAAAAAATTAATTATAATGCCTACTACCAAAACTATAATGTAATTCCCATCAGAAAAAAAAACGTAAAACTTATAGGAAAAAAAAGCTGAAAATGAGGGATTATGGTACAGAAAAAAAGAATAAATTTAATCTAAAGAGGAGTTATAGAAATATTCAAGAAAATGTCCCCAACTTTTTCTTTTTTTAAACTTCCCTCTCGTTTTCCATTCCCCATCTTGTTACCCATCCGTTTCTCTGTCCTCAAGGCCTGCCCATCTCCGCCCATCACCTTATTCTGGCTTCTAACCCCTTCCTTTCCAGTCCTGATGAAGAGTCTTGACCCGAAACGCTGACAGTTTATTCTCCTTCGTAAATGCTCTCTTGAACTGTGTGTGTGGATCCTACCCATTCGCCGGCTCAGTCCACGCAGCACGGCGCAGACACTGTTTGCATCTCGGAGGGGTGGGGGGGGGGGGTAGAGATTATTGTTTTTTGAAAGGGAGATGACTCCTGCTAGATTCTGACGTTTTTAATCCAAGTTTCTTTCAGAAGTTGGGAAAGAGGCAAAAAACTTGTCACTTCGTAATTGCTTTATTAAAATTAATGGAACAAAGAGTTGAACAACATATCGATGCAGTTACAAAGAAGACACTACAGCGGCTATATTTCATTAGTTGTTTGAGGAGTTTTGGTATGTCACCAAAGACACTCGCAAATTCCTACAGATGTACTGTGCAGAGTATTCTAACTGGCTGCATTACCACCTGGCATGGAAGGGAGAGGGAGTGGCTACTGCACAGCATCGAAATAAGCCTCAGAAAGTTGAACAGCAAGTCAGGGTCCATCATGTACACTGGCCTCTCCAGCATCCAGGGCATCTTCAAGGAGTGATGCCTCAAAATGGTGGCATCTATCATTAAGGACCCCCATCACCCAGGTCATGCCCTCTTCTCGTTGCTACCATCAGGGAGGATGCTCTTGCCTGAAGGCACACACTCAACAATTCAGGAACAGCCTATTCACCTCTGCCATCCGATTGAATGGACGTTGAACCCGCGAACACAACCTCACTACTTTTCTCTTGTGCTAATTTAATTTAACTTTTATATGCTCTGTGTTTGTGTCTGTCTGTCTGTGGGTGTACGTATATATTTATATATGTATAATTATTACGAGAATTTGCAATATTTTTATTATGTATTGCAATGTACTGCTGACACATAACAACGAATTTCATGCCAGTGATATTAAATCTGATTCTGAAAAACAGGCAATGATACAGGTCTAGTCAATGGGGAGAGGGAGAGGGAAAAGAGTAAGAAAGAAAGCTGGTCCTGCCTTGTGGTAAGTTCGCTTTCCAAGGCCCTCCTTTGGTCAGGGTCTTGTCTGTTTACATGATACGCAAGCTAGGACAGTGCAATATGGAGAGCACTCTGTGGTTATTGTAGCAAGCTCCCCCTCTCCATGCAGCTGATGAATCCAAAGGAATAGCAGAGACCGATACATTTCGGCACCAGCAGCGTCACAGGAATTGCCTGTTAGTGGTGAACTCAACATAGGACTGCCTTAGGGACTCCAGCTCTGGGCTTTTCCCTCTGGGTTTACCACCGAAGCCTTACCCAAGCTGCAAGGCAGTGAAGGTTTGAGATCAGAGTTTTCCTTCTCCTAGGTGAGCTGTCAACCATGGCTGATGAGCTCCATCTGCCTGAAGTGACTGGTTTTATGGTTGCAGTCACCTGCCTTTGCCTCTTCTCCTGTCAGGAGAAACTGTTCAGCTGGGTTCAGTAGCTGAGCCGCACGTGAAGGCCAGGAGCTGGTCTTGGTTGTCAGTGCAACCATCATTAGCGATGCACGCCATTGGGAGCATTTAATAGGTAGTGGGAGCTTGTCCCCAGTACCACCCCCCCACCCCCCCGGGCTATAACAATCAGTTCTTTTTATACTCCATAGATAAGGAACATTCCATTCAAATTAGCAAATGGGTCAACCAATCAAATACCCAAATACAAATAATGCAACACCAGAGAATCATAGAAATGTAACCACCAGGGAGCACACTGAACAACTGTGTATACATTCTGTGACTACTAGGAAACATACCGAACAGTTTGTTACGTGCCATATTGCGTAACATGGACAATCATGGTCTTTCCATGACCACGAATGTTTTTAACAAATCTTTCTACAGCCGTTTCAATACTCTTCAGAGATTGTCTGCCTGGCGTCAATGGTCGCGTAACCAGGACTTGTGATCTGCACCAGCTGCTCATAGACCATCCACAACCTGCTGCCATGGCTTCATGTGACCATTATGTGGTTGGGGAGGGGCTAAGCAGGTGCTAACACTTGCCCGAGGATGACCTGCAGACTAGTGGAGGGAAAGAGCACCTTGCACTTCGAGACGTATCTCCACCCTGCCACCATAACTAAACAGTTACACGTAGATACATAGTTATATTAAAAAAATGCTAGCAAGTAATATGTTAAGCTGCAAAGAAACTAACAATTAGCAGTGTAATGTAACAGCCTCCCAAACAACCCAGTAGGCAGTGAAGTGCTGGTTCATTGGAAGGGCAAGAAAATCTTTCTGTGGTTGTACCAGGCTTTGGTGAGCTTGATTCAGGACCCTGCATTAGTTCATGTTCCATGTTTATTGTTGTGGGCATTCATACCTAGGGTATAAATGTCGCAAAAATTAGGTTTTTGCATCAGCAGCACAGTGCATTACCAATTCAAATCAGAATTGGACTTAATATTACTGGCATATGTTGTGAAATTTGTTGTTTTTGCAAAAGCAGTACAATGTAATACATAGTAAATATATATTAAATAGTTAAATGTATGGTACAACAAAAGTAGTGAATGGGTATTCATGGGTTCATTGCCCATTCAGAAATCTGATGGTGAAAGGGCAGAAGCCTTTCCTGAATCATTGAGTGTGTTCTTTCAGACCTCCTTCCTGGGTGATGGGGGCACTTAATGATGGCTGCTGCCTTTTTGAGGACATCACTCCTTGAATCTGTCCTGGATGCTACAGAGGCTAGTGCCCATGATGGAGCTGAGTGAGTTCACAGCTTTCTGCAGCTTATTTCAACCCTGTGCAGTGCCCTCATCCCTCACCTCCTCCCTACCAGACAGTGATGCAGCCAGTTAGAAAGCTCTCCACAGTAATCTGTAGAAATTTACGAGTGTCTTTGGTGACACACCAACTCCCCAGACTCCTGATGAAGTACAGATGCTGTCATGCTTTCTTTATAAATGCCTTCTGTGATATATTGGGCCCACAGTAGATCCTCAGATGCTGATGCCCAAGAACTTGAAATTGCTCATTCTTTCCACTTCTGATGATGACAAAAATTAAATAAATTAACTTAAATTAGAAATGATTTACATGACCATAAAACATAGAATTAGCATTAGGCCATACAGCTCATCAAGTTGCTCCACCATTCCATCATGGCTGATTTATTATTTCTGTCAACCTCTGCTCCAAATAGATCTAATGACTTGGCCTCCACAGCCGCTTGTGGCAGTGAATTCCACAGATTCACCACTCTCTGGTGAAAGATACTCCTCTCGTCTCTGTTCTGAAATGGATGTTGTATCTGCAGGCTGCCCTTTCTGGTCCTAGAAACCCCCCACCCCACTATTGACAGAATAAAACTAAACGTAATGACTAGTGCTGGTTGAGGGAACTGTAGGCCCAGGTAAGTTTAGGGCTTTTCAGGTCTGTTTGACAACTAGATGGCAGTGGGAAGATGCCATCATTGAATCCTGTTGTGTGGGTCTTCAGTTTCCTCTTCCTCCTTCCTGATGGTAGCAATGGGAATATGGCATGGCCCAGACAGTGAACATAACCGATGGCCAGTTCTGGTCCAACCACGGCCGTGAAAACTCGGCAGCTTCTTTCTCAGGAGGCTCATGGCATTGGGCGTGAAGCTGTTGATGAATGAGGGATGTCACCTACCTGGGATGGTGCTCTGTGCAGATGCCCACTGGGAGAGTTGGTCCTGCGAATTGGCTGCGTGCACCACTCTCAACTTCCTGACTGACAGGCAGCAGCACCTCAGCCAGGATTATTCTCCACACTGGTGCTCCACAATATTGTGTCCTCAGCCTCCTCCTCCCCCACCCAGCTCTGCTCCCTCTAGAGTCAGACTGCATGGCCAGATTCTTCTCTCACTCTAGCTACAACAGATGCCATGGAGCCTTACAGTTAACCGAGGGGTTCATGGTTGGGAACCCCTGTTCTACAAGTTTGCGGATGGTACCACTGCAGTGGGCCATATCTCAAGTAACAATGGGCTGGACTGCAGGAGAGGTAGAGAGCTTGGTGACATGGTGTCTTGATGACAACCTTTTCCTCAATCGCAACAAAAGAGCAGTTCATTGCTTTCAGGAAGTGGGATGGTGCACATCCTCCTCTTCACATCAGTGTTGCTGAGAAGGTGGAGAGCTTCAGGTTCCTAGAAGTGAACATCATCAATACCCTGTTCTAGTCCAAACACAGTGAAGAAATCTTACCGATGCCGCCACTTCCTTGGGAGACTAAAGGATTTATGTCGTCCTTCATCACTTTTTATTGCTGCTCCATACAAAACATCTTATTTGGATGCATACACAAAATGCAGGTAGAACACAGCAGGCCAGGCAGCATCTATAGGGAGAAGCGCTGTCGATGTTTGGGGCCGAGACTCTTCGTCAGGACACTTCCTGGGTCTCGGCCCGAAACGTCGACAGCACTTCTTCCTATAGATGCTGCCTGGCCTGCTGTGTTCTACCAGCATTTTGTGTGTGTTGTTGTTTGAATTTCCAGCATCTGCAGATTTCCTCGTGTAAACGGTTTGCATAACGGTTTGGTACGGCAACTGCTCTGCCCGTGACTGCAAGAAACCGCAGAGAGTTGTGGACTCAGCTCAGCACATCATGGACACCAGCCTCCTCTCCATGCACCCTGTCAATAATTTCACTGCCTCAGTAAAGCAGCCAGCATAATCAATGATTTGCCCCACCCTGGGCATTCTCTCTTCTCTACTCTTCTATCGGGCAAAAGCTACAAAAGCCTGAAAGCCCATCCCAGCATGTTCAAGGACAGCTTCTTCCCTGTTATCAATTCTTGAATAGTTCGTAAGTACAAAAAGATGGGCTCTTCACCTCACAATCTACCTTGTTAAGATCTTGCACCTTATTGTGAACCTGCACTCCATTCCTTTGTGTTTCTCTGTCGCTGTTGCACTTTATTCTACATTGTTAGTATTTTAGCTTGTTCTGCCTCAGCACACTGTGTAATGACCTGATCTGTTTGAATGGGATGCAAGACAAGCTTTTCACTATATCTTAGTACATGTGACAATAATAGACCAAATCTGATTCTTGTGATTCTGGGCATTGGAGTTTGAATACCAGCCTGTGATGCAACCAATTAGAATGTATTCCACTGCAAAAGTTCCTCAGAATTTTTGATGACCGAACGAATCTCCTTAAACTTGGATACTAACTAGGGAAAGGACTCATTGAAACTTTTCTTCCTCTCTCGCTGAGTTCATCTGTTTCAGATAATACTCACGTACCCCCTTACACTTTCTCTAATCAAGTCTGCTGTCTCCCTATTTATCTGGTCTTGCTTGCGCTTTTCCCATCCTGTCACATGTGATTTTATGATTATCAGACTTAATTCTACCCGTCAACCATCGTGCTCTTGAACCAGAGGGGATAACTTCACTCACTCCAACACTGAACTGTTACCAATACTTTGGGTTCAAGTACAAGGACACTTCATCTCATGTTCTCGTTATTTATTGCTTAATTATTTCTTTTTCTTTTTTTTTGTATCTGCAACTTGTTTATTTTTGTTGTTTGTCTTGTGTGCAGTTTTTCATTAATTCTGGTTTTTTTTTGTATCTACTGTGCCTACAAGTAAATGAATCTCAGGGCAGTGTACGGTGGCATATGAACCTTGATTATAAATTTACTTTCAACTTTGAACTGTTATAGAGTATGACTTTTTTTTATGAATGCAGCAAGAAGTAGGCCCTTCTGGCCCTTTGAACTGTGCTACCCAGCAACCCCTGACCTAATCACAGGACAATTTACAGTGACCAGTTAACCTACTGATACACCTTTGGTGAGTGTGTACAACTGGAGCACCCATGGAAAGCCCACACATTCCATGGGGAGAATGTACAAAGACACCTTACAGATGACACTGGAATTGAACTCCCAACTCCAAAGCTTCGAGCTGCAATAGCATCGCATTAACCGCTATGCTACTGTGTTGTCATGTGTGCGGGGAATCAGAATGACAACAGAGCATTAGGATTAGCTGTTAGCAACCGTACACGTTGGGCAGTGCAGACGTTCGGACCAGGTCTGTCGAGGCTAAAATGTGCACACTAGAAAGCCTGCGCGTAATGAGAGAGAGCTCTCCGCACATGGGAGGCCCAGTCAAATCACTGCACGGTCAATTGGCCTCATTCAAGATCAAGGTTAAGGTCATCTGTACAGATGTACAACCAAATGAGAAAACATTCCATGGACCACAGACCATTACCTGAGAGTGGCCTCATCGTGGCGGTAGAAGAGGCTGTGTGCTGACAATACAGAATGGGGAGTCGCATTGAAAATGGTGCCAACAGGAGTCATTCCTTTGTGGTGGATGGAGCGAAGGAGTTATGTGTCAACTCACCTTCCCCTCACCTGGTCTCATCCATCTCCTGCCAGCTTGTAGTTCAAGTTTATCGTCCTCTGACTGTATATCTATACAAACATATGGTCCTCCAGACCACAGTGCACCCACAAAACGTGTCACACACAGCACATAAATCCAAAATATTATACTATAAATAAGTCAGCAAAATATAATTAAAAATGCATGCAGTAAAGCACAGCACAGGTAAACTCGCTGTCCTGGTGACGAGACTTGACGATGACGGAGTGTTCATTAGTCTCATAGCCAGAGGGAAGAAGCTGTTGCCCAGTCTGGCAGTCCTAGTCCTGATGCTCCTGTATCTCCTCCCTGATGGTAGTGGGTCAAAGAGATTATGGGCTGAGTGGCAGGGATCTTTAACGATACCTCTCTCCTTCCCCCAGGATGTACGTGTTTGGTGGTTGGGTGCCTCTCGTCATGGATGACGTGAAGGTGGCTACGCACGAGAAGGAGTGGAAGTGTACCAACACACTGGGCAGTCTCAACCTGGGTATGTACTGCAAGCCTTCCCCACCACTCCTCCCTCTCCCCACAACCTCACAACTATGACCCTCCTGCCCTCTCTTTACCCCTTTTCCACTTCCCCTTCAGACTCATCCCTCAACTGTCATTCCTCCGTCCTCAACCCCCTCATTCCCACTCTCCACTGTCCTTACAAGCTCGCTTCCCTCTCATCCCTCTTAGCCACCTCCAATCTCCCCCCTCAAACCACTCCCCACCTCCCCTTCAACTTCGCCCTCTCTGTCCCCTCAACCATCTCCCTCCCCATCTCTCACTCATCCTCTCAACCTCCTCCTGCATCCCCCTTCACTTCCTTCATCCTTAGCCCCCTCCCAATCTCCCCATTCAACCCCCCAACTTGCTCCCCCTTCCCCTTGACTAACCAGCACCCTCCCACACCCACCTAAACCTCAGCCTGTCTGTGTCCCTTGTGATTTTATACAACTCTGTTAGATTAACCATCAGTCTCCTGTGCTTCATGGAATAAAGTCCCAACCTGCCCAACCTCACTCCTTAACTAAATCCCTTGAGTCTCTGCAACAACCTCGTAAATCTCCTCTGCTCTTTTCTTGGTGGCGGGGTGGAGATACAGCTATAGAAGGTGCTGCTTCTTCCACTAGCCTGCAGGTCACCCTTGGGCAAGGTGTAACCTGATCAGGGTCACTTGAAGCCATGGGAATGGCTGGTGCAAATCACGTGTCTTGTTCATGCATCCGCTGAAGGCAGGGAGACAATCTCCGAGGAGTATTGATAATGGCTGGGGAGTCATCCTTCTTGCAAAGACACTGCCCAGAAAAAGGGAATAGCAAAAAAATTTTCCAAGACCTATCATGGTCATGCAAAGACCATGATTGGCCATGTCTTACAACATGGCACATAATGAACTCTTACCAACTTGATAACTGCATTCCTACAGCATGGCGACTAATAGTCTAAGGGCAGACACCTCTGTTATCCAACTCCCCAAAGCCATCACACCCATCCCAATTTCTCTGCTGCTGCCATCCCTCATCCTGTCATTGCTTCAGTGCTGATTGTGGGATCTTGCCATGCTGAGGTTGGAGTGGTGGTGAGGTGGGAGGGAGGGGGATACAGCTCCCTCGTCTGGTCTCCTGGAGCGTGCACAAGCGTGACTGACAGAACTCTCCCCTCTCTTCCTGCGCCAGACACGATGACGTGGGAGCCGGTCATCATGGAAACGCAAGAGGACAACTTGCCCCGGGCGCGGGCAGGGCACTGCTCGGTGGCTGTGAATTCCAGGCTGTACATCTGGAGCGGCCGGGATGGATATCGAAAAGCCTGGAACAATCAAGTGTGCTGTAAGGATCTCTGGTACCTGGAGACAGGTAGGATGGAGCTGAAGTTTGCTCAACTCTGCTCCTCTTTGACTTTCTCCCTCCTGTTTCTGTCCAACCTCTACCCCACCCCCATCTTGAGCCAGCGTCCGTTTCCAACTAAGCTCTTCACCTGATCCAATCTTTCCTCTCACTTATCTCCCGTGTATGATCTGCCTGTCCACTTCCAACCCCCTCCACCTCTACCCCTCTCTGGTTCTAAGCGATTGTGCCTCACAGTTCCGGTGACTCTGTTTCGATCCCGTCTTGTGTGTGTGTGTGTGTGTTTTTCCTCCCACACACAACGTGTTAATTGGCTGCAGTAAATTGTCTCTCAATTCCCCCCCCCTCCCCCCACCTCCATGTGTGGGTGAGGGGTATAATCTGGGCTGCGTGTGGGGTATGAGCAAAAATGGTGGATGATTGGCATTAAAACAGGTGGGGACTGATAAGCTAAAGGGCCTGTTTCCATTCTGTAGTGTCCTTTCCTCCATGTCTCTGCTTTTTAACATGGAGAGACATCGCCTTTCGGCTAATTGCCTCAACTGGATGGCTGTCTGAGGTGAGATTGGTTCTCACCCCCTCCCTCTCTGTGTTTGAGGGATGGGAAGAGGGGAGATCCTCTGAATTGGGGGCTAAGAGAGGAGACTACTGTATTGGAGTGGGGAGCCTCCCCCCCCCCCCCCCCCCCCCCCGTTGCTGCCATCGGGAGGGCTGCGGAAAAGTTGGGAGAACTGTGTATTGGAACCTGGGAGAGAGAAGCTAGACAAGCCACCTTCCGAAGTTCTTCCCACATGGAGAGAAGAGAAGGGATAGAAGTGGGGCCCTCTCTGTCCAAGCCTCTCCCAGGATCACTCTGTTCCTCTACCGCTATAAACCGGTGTGTCTTCAGTTGACTGGGACCTGAGCTCCAGAACTCCCTCCGTAGCCCCCTCTGCCTCACCTTCCCTCTTTAAGGTTGCCTTCCAAGAAATGGGAGGGGGTGGGAGCGAAGTGAAGCTGTGGGATGGGATGAAGGAGGAAATACAGCAGAGCAGGCGAAGAAAGAGGTGTGGGGGCTTCTCCCTGTCACCTTCTGGCTGAGGGGGCTGTCTCTGTCTCCTCATGGCCTTAGCGGGGTCCCCCATCTCCCCCTCAGGGTTTGCTAGTCACACCTGTTCCTCAATACAGGGGTCTCACCCTTACCCATTCCTCCCACCACACAAAATATGATCCTGTGTGGGCAGTTGTCTGTGCATGCATGTACGTGCCGATTTTTTTTTCTCCAAATCTATTTTGGCTCGCTGTGTTCCCGAGTTTGATAAGTGAAACTATACCGTACATACAATATTTCTACTTTATATAGGCTGTAAATTTATCATATCATTCCTGCTTTTACTGTATGTTAGTGTTATTTTAGGTTTATGTGCTATTTGCTTTGATTTGGCAGGTTTTTTTTGGGTCTGGGAATGCTCAAAAATTTTTCCCATATAAGTTGATGGTAATTGCTTCTTTGCTTTATGACATTTTGGATTACAGACGGTTTCATAGGAACGCTCTACCTTCAGATTGCGGGGGAAACCAGTATCTAAATAATCTGATGTAGGAGCTCAGCTAGTTGAATGGCGTCTGTGGAGGGAAGGGAACTGTTGACATTTCAGGTTCAGAGTTCAGAGGGAATTGGGCCATCCGCAGGGGGAATGGGGATAATTCAAAATGGCATTTCGGTGGGCATGCCGCAGCGCCCTTTTTCGTGTTGAACGACTCTTGATTCTTACAACTCTTCCGGTATCTGATTATTCGGAAATCCTGTTCAGTTGGGCATCTGGCTCACTCAGCACTGACAAAGGTGTGGTCTCCCCTTTCATGCACCCCACATTCCCATTCAGATTCTAGCACAGATAGGCACACTGGTGGAGTGGGGGGGGGGGTGGACACAGGTGGGGGTGTGGGGAAACAGCAGGACAGGCTTGGCAGGCACTTTCCAAATGGCCAATGAACCATGACAATGTTGTTATGCACTGAGAGCAAACTGAAGGTCAGAATCGAACCCGGTATCTGGAGCCGTAAGGCAGCAGCGTTCTCCTTGCTCCACTGTACTGTCCTGAGCCCTCTCTGACTCCTCCCCAGGGGAACAGGCACTCTCCCTGTCTTAGTTTATTCACCAAGTTCTGCTCTTCCCCACAAGTGAAACGGGGACGCCCCTTTTTCTCTTATTAGGAAGAGAGAGAGAGCCTGTGGTATGTCGAATTACTTAGTGAATGATTAGTCTTTGGGATGTTGCAGGTCTGTTTCTTTATCAATGCTTTGCTGCATGCTTGAGTGCTCAGTGGAGAGTGCAGATGCTTTTATCGTTGCTTTGCTGCTATGTGTGGGAGGGGGGAGCTGGGGAGGGGATTTGGGGTTCTAACATTTAACTCATTCATTATTTGGAGCGCTCCTCTGTTGTTGTAGATGTTGGTGAAGAAAAAGAATCGCAGGATGTATATTGTATACATTTCCCTGACAATAAATGTACCTATTGAAAGCTATTGAATTGCAAATGTGACCATAATTCCCCCTCCCCACTCAATGCTACCTCTTTTGGAATTTCAAAGCCCTCCTTTCCCCAATATACGACCTAATGTAACTCTGAAGATTCTTGCAAACAAAAAAAGTCAGCGTGAGTGGGATGGAAATTTTCGTTGTGACTGGGAGGATGTCTTGGTCGCCCTTGACGAATTCGACCAAAGGACCTAATTCAGTGTTGTATGACTCTTGCGGCGTTGGGACCAAGTGAGCCGGGTGGGGGAGGTTGTGAGGTATATAAGGAAGGAGGAGGAGAAAGACCATGATGTAAAACCAGAATTGGGTCCATCTGCTCTGCCATTCCATTGTGGCTGATTTATTATCCTTCTCAACCCCATTTTTGTGCCTTCTCCCTGTAACCTTTGCCCTGACTAATCCAACGGTGTTGGGGGAGGCGAGTGATGTGTGTTAGCGTAGTATGAATCTATGCTGTTGGGTTGGTAGTTAGTGGTGTTAGGTAGGCAGCACACAGGAGACCTGTTCCTGCACTTGAACCCGACAAGGGGGATTGGCTTTGGGTTACCTCTATCAAGTGGTGACCCTAATCCCAGATAGACCCCACCCCCCTGACTCTCTCTCTGTTCTTCTCTCTCTGCAGAGCGACCGCCAGCCCCTTCTCGCGTACAGCTGGTCCGGGCCAACACCAACTCACTGGAGGTGAGCTGGGGTTCGGTGCCAACGGCCGACTCCTACCTCCTGCAGCTGCAGAAATATGACCTCCCGGCGGCTGCTGCTGCCTCACCTGCCCCACAACCCCTCCCCTCCGTCCCCGCCGGGCAGCCGAAGAGTCCGGCCCCGGCCTCAGCAGCCCCTGCTCCACCTGCCCAGCAACCCGGGGTGCCAGCACCCAGCTCGTCTTCAGCCGCTGCCACCCTGGCTCCACCCCAGACTCTGCTGGGGAGCGCCACTGCTGTCCGGGCACCAGGTGAGTCCACCGTGGGGTGGCTTGTAACGGGCTCCTGGTCTGGGTGGTGGGAGTTGTAATGGGTCTGTACTAAAGGGAATGTGATCTGTCTGTGGTCGAGATCTGTATTGGTCTTGTACTTGAGGGTCTTTAAAGGGCCTGTAATCCAGGGATTGCACTGGGCCCGTTACTTGGGAAGTGAGGTTTGTAATGCTTTTGTATTCTGGGTATGTAAAGAAGGGATTTCACTGGGACCTTGCTGTGGGGTGTGCATTCGGCCTGTTTTCCAGGGGGTGTAATAGGCGAGTAATGCAGGGATAGTGTTGGTGCCGTAATCTAGGAAGTTGGCTTTGCAGTGGGATGATGGGCTGGGTGGTAGGGCAGTGGGAGGCAATCAAACTTATGATCGGTAGTCAGGGTAGCAACATAGATGTGGAGTGTTAGGTGGTCCGTCCTGGGTCGCCTGGTGAGAGGACCAGAATACATGGGTACTTAGTGGTAGACCGATGAGGAGCATGTGACAGAAACACCAGGGTGAAGGGTGTAGCTTGGGCTACGGAGGATGGATGGGTTAGGTGGTCACCACATCCCTCCCTCTCTTAAACTCTCTCTCCTTCCCTTCCCTCTGCCCTTCCTCCCTTCCTAACAGGTACGCCGGCTGTGCTCCGGGTGGCCTCCCCACAGTCCGCAGCCGTGCTGACGAGTGGTACGTCCCTGATCACGGTGCGTCAGGCGGGGCCGCAGGTCAGGCTGCCCGCCCCCGCCACCACCTTATCGACGGGGGTCCGGATGGTTGTGTCTGCGCAGGGCACCCAAAGCGTGGTAAGTCCTGCTGTCTGTGTGTTCGCTGTCCTCACCGCCGTGGGACGTCACAGTGCTGCCCGAGGGAGACCCAGTTCACACCCACAACAACCCCCACCTCACACCCCCATCTACCTGCGCTCAGTCTTTTCCCAACCCCCAGTCCGTCTCTGCGTGTTTGTGTATGTGTGAGTCTGTGTGTGTATGTGTGAGCTTGTGTGTCTTGAGTGTGTGCGCATACCTCTGATACCTGGATCCCATACCTCACTTCCCGTACTGTTTCAAGGGATATGTCTCCCCATTCTCCACTGAACGACAAATGGTTTCTTTTTCCTCCCACGCCTCCACCACACCCCGTCCTACCCCCCACCGCTCCCCATTCTGCCCCCACCCCTCCCCTCCCCCCACCGTTCCTTTCCCCTCCCCTCCCCCCTCCCCCCACTGCTCCCCTCCCTCCCTCCTCCCACAGCAGACGATAGGCGGCAGTACACAGATGAGTGGGATGGCGGCTTTGGCTGCTGCAGCTGCGGCCACGCAGAAGATCTCACCCACCACCATCTCCACCGTGCTGGGGGTCCCTGGTTCCACCACAATCAAAACTGTGGCCGTGGCCCCCGCATCCACTCTGCCCACTACCGTCAAGATGTCTTCCTCTCCCATTATGGTAGGTAGACTTGTGTTGGTGGTGTCTCTGTCCCAGTCCGTCCCTCCTTCCGTCCTGTGTGTGTGAGAAAGAGAGAGAAGCACACATTGTTCCTCAGTGTGGGTGTATGGAGGTGTGTGCGTTTCGAGTGGGGGTCTGCGTGTGAGTATGGGTGTGTAGTATCAGTGTGAGCCATTGCCCATTTGTACCATGTCTTTAATCTTGTGCATCATTCAGCCCACACTAAGCTGCTTCCTTCCTCCCCGCAGGTGAGCAACCCAGCCACGCGGATGCTGAAGTCGGCAGCAGCGCAGGTGGGAACCTCGGGCACCACCGCTTCCCCCATGAGGCCGATAATCACGGTCCACAAGTCGGGCACGGTAACGGTGGCACAGCAGGCCCAAGTGGTGACAACGGTGGTGGCAGGGGTCACCAAAACCATCACGCTGGTGAAGAGCCCCATCTCCATGACCGGTAGCAGTGCCCTGGTAACTCTCTCTCGATCTCTCTCTGCCCCTCTCTCTCCCCCTCGCCATTGCACACTCCTGCTCTCCCTGTCGTGCTTTCCCCCGCTTGCGTCTTGCTGTCGCGCTCACCAGCTCTGCCACTCTCTCTATCTGTAACGCTCGCCCGCTCTCTGTCCCTCTCTCTAGTGTGTGTGTGTGTGTGTGTGTGTGTGTGTGTGTGTGCTCTCGCTCGCTCTGGCTGTCGCGCGTGCACTCTCTCTCGCTCTCGCTCTCTCTCGTGATTACTGTAGCTGTTGCGCGCTCTGTCTCTGTCGCGTCCTCGCTCTTGGTGTCATGCTTGTGCTCACTCTCCCACTGTTGTGCTTTTTCTCTCTGTCACGAGCTTGCGCTCTCTCCTTCATTCTCCCACTGTTGTGCGTACTCCTTCTCCCTTGCTCTCATGCCTGCTCCCTCTTCCTCTCCCTCGGCCCCACGCCCGCTCCGTCTCCATCACCCCATCTCCTATCCTGATCCCTCGCCCCTTTGCGCACTCTCCCTGTCCCGCACGCACTCTCAGTCGAATTCTCTCTTGCTCGTTGTCGAACTCTCCATTGCGCACGCGCACTCTCTATCGAGCTTTCTCTCTCTCTCTTGCGCCACCGCTCTCCCTCACTCTCGAGTGTGCCCGCTCTCCATTGTTGTCGCACTTTCTCTCTCGCTCTCTCTGTTGAATTCTCTCTCCTGCTCTCTCTGTTGAACTCTCACTTGCTCTCTCTCTGTAGCACATGCACTCTGTCTGGCTCTGCCGAGCTCTCCTGCGCTTTCGCTCTCTCTGCCGAGCTCTCCTGCGCTTTCTCTCTCTCTATCATGCTCTTTTGCTCCAGCACATGCTCTCTTGTTCTGTCCCCCTCTGTAGCGAGCTGTCACGCATTTACTCACACTCTCTCGCTCTCCGGCTGTTGGACGCGCTCCTCTCTCTCTCTCTCTCGCTATCAAGCGCACTCTCTCTCTCTCTTCATGGCTGTTGCGCGTGTGCTCTTTCTCTCTTGCTTGCTCCGGCTGTCACAAACACTCTCTCTCTGGCTGTCGTGTGCGTGCTCTTTCGCTCTGGTTGTCGTCCACACGTGCCCTCTCTCTCGCTCCGGCTGTCTCGTGCTCTCTCTCTCTCTCTCTCTCGCTCTGATTGTCATGCGCTCTCGCTCTCTCGTTGTCATCAGCTCTCGCACTCCGTCTGTCTCTATCTCTCTATGGTTGTCATGCGCTCTCGCTCTCTCTCTCTCTCTCTCTCTCTCTGTCTCACTCTCTGGTTGTCATGCGCTCTCGCACTCTGTCTCCCTCTTTCTCTGATTGTCATGCGCTATCGCACTGTCTCTCTCTCTCTGCTTGGCATGCGCTCTCGCACTCTCTCTCTCTCTCTCTCTGGTTGTCATGCGCTCTCGCACTCTGTCTCTCTCTCACTCTCTGGTTGTCATGCGCTATCGCACTCTGTCTCCCTCTTTCTCTGATTGTCATGCGCTCTAGGACTGTCTCTCTCTGGTTGGCATGCGCTCTCGCACTCTGTCTCTCTCTTTCTCTGATTGACATGCGATCTCGCACTGTTTCTCTCTCTGGTTGTCATGCGCTCTCGCACTCTGTCTCTCTCTCTCTCTCTCTGGTTGTCATTCGCTCTCTCTCTGTCTCTCTCTTTCTCTGGTTGTGATACTCTCTTGCAGTCTGTCTCTCTCTTTCTCTGGTTGTCATTTGCTCTCGCACTCTGTCTCTCTCTTTCTCTGGTTGTCATGCGCTCTCGCTCTCAGTCTCTCTCCCTCTGGTTGTCATGTGCTCTTGCTCTCTCTCTCTCCCTGGTAATGATGCGCTCGCGCACTTTCTCTCTGGTTGTCATGTGCTCTCGCACTCTCACTCTCTGGTTGTGATGCGCTCTCGCACTCTGTCTCTCTCTGTGGTTGTCATTCGCTCTCACACTCTGTCTCTCTTTCTCTGGTTGTGATGCTCTTTCGCACTCTGACTCTGTCTCTCTCTCTGGTTGTCATGTGCTCTCGCATACTGTCTCTCTTTCTCTGGTCGTCATGCGCTCTCACACTCTGTCTCTCTCTCTGGTTGTCATGTGCTCTCGCATACTGTCTTTCTCCCTCTGGTTGTCATGTGCTCTTGCACTCTGTCTCTTTCTCTGGTTGTCATGCGCTCTCAGAATCTGTCTCTCTGTCTGGTTGTCATGCATTCTCGCACTCTGTCTCTCTCCCTCTGGTTGTCATGCGCTCTCGACCTCTGTCTCTCTCTTTCTCTAGTTCTCATGCACTCTCGCACTCTGTCTCTCTCTCTCTGGTTGTCATTCGCTCTCGCACTCTGTCTCTCTGTTTCTCTGGTTGTCATGTGCTCTCGCACTCTGTCTCTCTCTCTTTCTGGTTGTCATTCGCTCTCACACTCTGTCTCTCTCTTTCTCTGGTTGTGATGCGCTCTCGCAGTCTGTCTCTCTTTCTCTGGTTGTCATGCACTCTCGCACTCTGTCTCTCTCTCTTGGTTGTCAAGCGCTCTCGCATTCTGTCTCTCTCTTTCCCTGATTGTCATGCGCTCTCGCAATCTGTCCCTCTCTCTCTCTCTGGTTGTCATGCGCTCTCTCACTCTGTCTCTCTCTCTCTCTGGTTGTTATGCGCTCTCGCACTCTGTCTCTCTCTCTCTCTCGTTGTCATGCGCTCTCTCACTCTGTCTCTCTCTTTCTCTGGTTGTCATGTGCTCTCGCACTCTGTCTCTCTCTTTCTCTGGTTGTCATGCGCTCTTGCACTCTGTCTCTCTCTTTCTCTGATTGTCATACGCTCTCGCACTCTGTCCCTCTCTCTGGTTGTCATGCGCTCTCGCACTCTCTCTCTCTCTCTGGTTGTTATGCACTCTCGCACTCTGTCTCTCTCTCTCTCTGGTTGTCATGCGCTCTTGCACTCTGTCTCTCTCTTTCTCTGGTTGTCATGCGCTCTCGCAGTCTGTCTCTCTCTGGTTGTCATGCGCTCTCGCACTCTCTCTCTCTCTCTCTCTGGTTGTCATGTGCTCTCGCACTCTGTCCCACTCTCTCTCTGGTTGTCATTCGCTCTCGCACTCTGTTCCTCTCTGGTTGTCATTCGCTCTGGCACTCTGTCTCTCTCTTTCTCTGTTTGTCATGTGCTCTCGCACTCTCTCTCTCTCCTTCTCTGGTTGTCATGCGTTCTCGCACTCTGTCTCTCTCTCTCTCTGGTTGTCATGCGCTCTCGCCGTCTGTCTCTCTCTCTCTCTGGTTGTCATGCGCTCTCGCAGTCTCTCTCTCTCTCTGGTTGTCATGCGCTCTCGCACTCTGTCTCTGTCTTTCTCTCGTTGTCATGTGCTCTCGCACTGTCTCTTTCTCTGGTTGTGATGCTCTCTCGCACTCTGTCCCTCTGTCTCTTTCTAGTTGTCATGCGCTCTCGCACTCTGTCTCTCTCTCTCTGGTTGTCATTCGCTCTCGCACTCTGTCTCTCTGTTTCTCTGGTTGTCATGTGCTCTCGCACTCTGTCTCTCTCTCTTTCTGGTTGTCATTCGCTCTCACACTCTGTCTCTCTCTTTCTCTGGTTGTGATGCGCTCTCGCAGTCTGTCTCTCTTTCTCTGGTTGTCATGCACTCTCGCACTCTGTCTCTCTCTCTTGGTTGTCAAGCGCTCTCGCATTCTGTCTCTCTCTTTCCCTGATTGTCATGCGCTCTCGCAATCTGTCCCTCTCTCTCTCTCTGGTTGTCATGCGCTCTCTCACTCTGTCTCTCTCTCTCTCTGGTTGTTATGCGCTCTCGCACTCTGTCTCTCTCTCTCTCTCGTTGTCATGCGCTCTCTCACTCTGTCTCTCTCTTTCTCTGGTTGTCATGTGCTCTCGCACTCTGTCTCTCTCTTTCTCTGGTTGTCATGCGCTCTTGCACTCTGTCTCTCTCTTTCTCTGATTGTCATACGCTCTCGCACTCTGTCCCTCTCTCTGGTTGTCATGCGCTCTCGCACTCTCTCTCTCTCTCTGGTTGTTATGCACTCTCGCACTCTGTCTCTCTCTCTCTCTGGTTGTCATGCGCTCTTGCACTCTGTCTCTCTCTTTCTCTGGTTGTCATGCGCTCTCGCAGTCTGTCTCTCTCTGGTTGTCATGCGCTCTCGCACTCTCTCTCTCTCTCTCTCTGGTTGTCATGTGCTCTCGCACTCTGTCCCACTCTCTCTCTGGTTGTCATTCGCTCTCGCACTCTGTTCCTCTCTGGTTGTCATTCGCTCTGGCACTCTGTCTCTCTCTTTCTCTGTTTGTCATGCGCTCTCGCACTCTCTCTCTCTCCTCTGGTTGTCATGCGTTCTCGCACTCTGTCTCTCTCCCTCCGGTTGTCATGCGCTCTCGCCGTCTGTCTCTCTCTCTCTCTCTGGTTGTCATGCGCTCTCGCAGTCTGTCTCTCTTTCTCTGGTTGTCATGCGCTCTCGCACTCTGTCTCTCTCTTTCTCCGGTTGTCATGCACTCTCGCACTCTCTCTATCCGGTTGTCATTCGCTCTCTCACTCTGTCTCTCTCTTTCTCTGGTTGTGATTCTCTCTCGCACTCTGTCTCTCTCTCTCTCTGGTTGGCATGCTCTCTCGCAGTCTGTCTCTGGTTGTCATGCGCTCTCCCACTCTGTCTCTCTCTCTCTCTTTCTCTGGTTGTCATGCGCTCTCGCACTCTGTCTCTCTCTTTCCCTGATTGTCATGCGTTCTCGCACTCTGTCTCTCTCTCTGGTTGTCATGTGCTCTCGCACTCTCTCTCTGGTTGTTATGCGCTCTCGCACTCTGTCTCTCTCTCTCTCTGGTTGTCATGCGCTCTCTCACTCTGTCTCTCTCTTTCTCTGGTTGTCATGTGCTCTCGCACTCTGTCTCTCTCTTTCTCTGGTTGTCATGCGCTCTTGCACTCTGTCTCTCTCTTTCTCTGATTGTCATGCGCTCTCGCACTGTCTCTCTCTCTGGTTGTCATGCGCTCTCGCACTCTCTCTCACTCTGGTTGTGATGCGCTCTCGCACTCTGTCTCTCTCTGTGGTTGTCATTCGCTCTCACACTCTGTCTCTCTTTCTCTGGTTGTGATGCTCTTTCGCACTCTGACTCTGTCTCTCTCTCTGGTTGTCATGTGCTCTCGCATACTGTCTCTCTTTCTCTGGTCGTCATGCGCTCTCACACTCTGTCTCTCTCTCTGGTTGTCATGTGCTCTCGCATACTGTCTTTCTCCCTCTGGTTGTCATGTGCTCTTGCACTGTCTCTTTCTCTGGTTGTCATGCGCTCTCAGAATCTGTCTCTCTGTCTGGTTGTCATGCATTCTCGCACTCTGTCTCTCTCCCTCTGGTTGTCATGCGCTCTCGACCTCTGTCTCTCTCTTTCTCTAGTTCTCATGCGCTCTCGCACTCTGTCTCTCTCTCTCTGGTTGTCATTCGCTCTCGCACTCTGTCTCTCTGTTTCTCTGGTTGTCATGTGCTCTCGCACTCTGTCTCTCTCTCTTTCTGGTTGTCATTCGCTCTCACACTCTGTCTCTCTCTTTCTCTGGTTGTGATGCGCTCTCGCAGTCTGTCTCTCTTTCTCTGGTTGTCATGCGCTCTCGCACTCTGTCTCTCTCTCTTGGTTGTCAAGCGCTCTCGCATTCTGTCTCTCTCTTTCCCTGATTGTCATGCGCACTCGCACTCTGTCTCTCTCTCTGGTTGTCATGCGCTCTCGCACTCTCTCTCTCTGGTTGTTATGCGCTCTCGCACTCTGTCCCTCTCTCTCTCTCTGGTTGTCATGCGCTCTCTCACTCTGTCTCTCTCTCTCTCTGGTTGTTATGCGCTCTCGCACTCTGTCTCTCTCTCTCTCGTTGTCATGCGCTCTCTCACTCTGTCTCTCTCTTTCTCTGATTGTCATACGCTCTCGCACTCTGTCCCTCTCTCTGGTTGTCATGCGCTCTCGCACTCTCTCTCTCTCTCTGGTTGTTATGCACTCTCGCACTCTGTCTCTCTCTTTCTCTGGTTGTCATGCGCTCTCGCAGTTTGTCTCTCTCTGGTTGTCATGCGCTCTCGCACTCTCTCTCTCTCTCTCTGGTTGTCATGTGCTCTCGCACTGTCTCTTTCTCTGGTTGTGATGCTCTCTCGCACTCTGTCCCTCTGTCTCTTTCTGGTTGTCATGCGCTCTCGCACTCTGTCTCTCTCTCTCTGGTTGTCAAGCGCTCTCGCATTCTGTCTCTCTCTCTCTGGTTGTCATGCGCACTCGCACTCTCTCTCTTTCTCTGGTTGTCATGCGCTCTCGCACTCTGTCTCTCTCTTTCTCTGGTTGTCTTGCGCTCTCGCACTCTGTCTCTCTCTTTCTCTGGTTGTCATGCGCTCTCGCACTCTCTCTATCCGGTTGTCATTCACTCTCTCACTCTGTCTCTCTCTCTCTCTGGTCGTCATGCGTTCTCGCACTCTGTCTCTCTCCCTCTGGTTGTCATGCGCTCTCGACCTCTGTCTCTCTCCTTCTCTGGTTGTCATGCGCTCTCGCACTCTGTCTCTCTCTTTCTCTGGTTGTCTTGCGCTCTCGCACTCTGTCTCTCTCTTTCTCTGGTTGTGATGCGCTTTCGCTCTCTTGTCTCTCTCTTTCTCTGGTTGTCATGCGCTCTCGCACTCTCTCTATCCGGTTGTCATTCGCTCTCTCACTCTGTCTCTCTCTCTCTCTGGTCGTCATGCGTTCTCGCACTCTGTCTCTCTCTCTCTCTGGTTGTCATGCACGCTAGCACTCTGTCTCTCTCTCTCTCTCTGGTCGTCATGCGTTCTCGCACTCTGTCTCTCTCCCTCTGGTTGTCATGCGCTCTCGACCTCTGTCTCTCTCCTGCTCTGGTTGTCATGTGGTCTCGCACTCTGTCCCACTCTCTCTCTGGTTGTCATTCGCTCTCGCACTCTGTTCCTCTCTGGTTGTCATTCGCTCTGGCACTCTGTCTCTCTCTTTCTCTGTTTGTCATGTGCTCTCGCACTCTCTCTCTCTCCTTCTCTGGTTGTCATGCGTTCTCGCACTCTGTCTCTCTCTCTCTCTGGTTGTCATGCGCTCTCGCACTCTGTCTCTCTCTTTCTCTCGTTGTCATGCGCTCTCGCACTCACTCTCTCTCTCTCTGGTTGTCATGTGCTCTCGCACTGTCTGTTTCTCTGGTTGTGATGCTCTCTCGCACTCTGTCCCTCTGTCTCTTTCTAGTTGTCATGCGCTCTCGCACTCTGTCTCTCTCTCTCTGGTTGTCATTCGCTCTCGCCGTCTGTTTCTCTCTCTGGTTGTCATTCGCTCTCGCAGTCAGTCTCTCTCTCTCTGGTTGTCATGCGCTGTCGCACTCTGTCTCTCTCTTTCTCTGGTTGTCATGCGCTCTCGCACTCTGTCTCTCTGTTTCTCTGGTTGTCATGCGCTCTCGCAGTCAGTCTCTCTCCCTCTGGTTGTGATGTGCTTTCGCACTCTGAATCTGTCTCTCTCTCTGGTTGTCATGCGCTCTCGCACTCTGTCTCTCTCTTTCTCTGGTTGTGATGTGCTTTCGCACTCTGAATCTGTCTCTCTCTCTGGTTGTCATGCGCTCTCGCACTCTGTCTCTCTCTTTCTCTGGTTGTGATGTGCTCTCGCACTTTGTCTCTCTCTCTCTCTGGTTGTCATGCGCTCTCGCACTCTCTCTATCCAGTTTTCATTCGCTCTCTCACTCTGTCTCTCTCTTTCTCTGGTTGTGATTCTCTCTCGCACTCTGTCTCTCTCTTTCTCTGGTTGTGATGTGCTTTCGCACTCTGAATCTGTCTCTCTCTCTGGTTGTCATGCACTTTCGCACTGTCTCTCTCTCTCTGGTTGGCATGCTCTCTCGCAGTCTGTCTCTGATTGTCATGCGCTCGCGCACTCTCTCTCTGCTTGTCATGCGCTCTCGCACTCTCTCTCTCTCTTTCTCTGGTTGACATGCGCTCGCGCACTCTCTCTCTGCTTGTCATGCGCTCTCGCACTCTCTCTCTCTCTTTCTCTGGTTGTCATGCGCTCTCGCCGTCTGTCTCTCTCTCTGGTTGTCATGCGCTCTCGCAGTCTGTCTCTCTTTCTCTGGTTGTCATGCGCTCTCGCACTCTGTTTCTCTCTCTCTCTGGTTGTCATGCGCTCTCGCACTCTGTCTCTCTCTTTCTCCGGTTGTCATGCGCTCTCGCACTCTCTCTCTCTGGTTGTCATTTGCTCTCGCACTGTCTCTCTCTTTCTCTGGTTCTTATGCGCTCTCGCACTCTGTCTCTCTCTTTCTCTGGTTGTCATGCGCTCTCGCACTCTCTCTCTCTCTCTCTCTCTCTGGTTGTCATGTGCTCTCGCACTGTCTCTTTCTCTGGATGTGATGCTCTCTCGCCCTCTGTCCCTCTGTCTCTTTCGTTGTCATGCGCTCTCGCACTCTGTCTCTCTCTCTCTGGTTGTCAAGCGCTCTCGCATTCTGTCTCTCTCTCTCTGGTTGTCATGCGCTCTCGCACTGTCTCTCTCTTTCTCTGGTTGTCATGCGCTCTCGCACTCTGTCTCTCTCTTTCTCTGGTTGTCTTGCGCTCTCGCACTCTGTCTCTCTCTTTCTCTGGTTGTGATGCGCTTTCGCTCTCTTGTCTCTCTCTTTCTCTGGTTGTCATGCGCTCTCGCACTCTCTCTATCCGGTTGTCATTCGCTCTCTCACTCTGTCTCTCTCTCTCTCTGGTTGTCATGCACGCTAGCACTCTGTCTCTCTCTCTCTCTGGTCGTCATGCGTTCTCGCACTCTGTCTCTCTCCCTCTGGTTGTCATGCGCTCTCGACCTCTGTCTCTCTCCTTCTCTGGTTGTCATGCGCTCTCGCACTCTGTCTCTCTCTTTCTCTCGTTGTCATGCGCTCTCGCACTCACTCTCTCTCTCTCTGGTTGTCATGTGCTCTCGCACTGTCTGTTTCTCTGGTTGTGATGCTCTCTCGCACTCTGTCCCACTCTCTCTCTGGTTGTCATTCGCTCTCGCACTCTGTTCCTCTCTGGTTGTCATTCGCTCTGGCACTCTGTCTCTCTCTTTCTCTGTTTGTCATGTGCTCTCGCACTCTCTCTCTCTCCTTCTCTGGTTGTCATGCGTTCTCGCACTCTGTCTCTCTCTCTCTCTGGTTGTCATGCGCTCTCGCCGTCTGTCTCTCTCTCTCTCTGGTTGTCATGCGCTCTCGCAGTCTCTCTCTCTCTCTGGTTGTCATGCGCTCTCGCACTCTGTCTCTGTCTTTCTCTCGTTGTCATGTGCTCTCGCACTGTCTCTTTCTCTGGTTGTGATGCTCTCTCGCACTCTGTCCCTCTGTCTCTTTCTAGTTGTCATGCGCTCTCGCACTCTGTCTCTCTCTCTCTCTGGTTATCATTCGCTCTCGCCCTCTGTTTCTCTCTCTGGTTGTCATTCGCTCTCGCAGTCAGTCTCTCTCTCTCTGGTTGTCATGCGCTGTCGCACTCTGTCTCTCTCTTTCTCTGGTTGTCATGCGCTCTCGCACTCTGTCTCTCTGTTTCTCTGGTTGTCATGCGCTCTCGCAGTCAGTCTCTCTCCCTCTGGTTGTGATGTGCTTTCGCACTCTGAATCTGTCTCTCTCTCTGGTTGTCATGCGCTCTCGCACTTTGTCTCCCTCTTTCTCTGGTTGTCATGCGCTGTCGCACTCTGTCTCTCTCTTTCTCTGGTTGTCATGCGCTCTCGCACTCTGTCTCTCTGTTTCTCTGGTTGTCATGCGCTCTCGCAGTCAGTCTCTCTCCCTCTGGTTGTGATGTGCTTTCGCACTCTGACTCTGTCTCTCTCTCTGGTTGTCATGCGCTCTCGCACTCTGTCTCTCTCTCTGGTTGTCATTCGCTCTCGCCCTCTGTTTTTCTCTCTGGTTTTCATTCGCTCTCGCACTCAGTCTCTATTTCTCTGGTTGTCATGCGCTGTCGCACTCTGTCTCTCTCTTTCTCTGGTTGTGATGAGCTCTCGCACTTTGTCTCTCTCTTTCTCTGGTTCTCATGCGCTCTCGCACTCTGTCTCTCTCTTTCTCTGGTTGTCATGCGCTCTCGCACTCTCTCTCTCTCCCTCTGGTTGTCATGTGTTCTCGCACTGTCTCTTTCTCTGGTTGTGATGCTCTCTCGCACTCTGTCCCTCTGTCTCTTTCTGGTTGTCATGCGCTCTCGCACTCTGTCTCTCTCTCTCTGGTTGTCAAGCGCTCTCGCATTCTGTCTCTCTCTCTCTGGTTGTCATGCGCACTCGCACTCTCTCTCTTTCTCTGGTTGTCATGCGCTCTCGCACTCTGTCTCTCTCTTTCTCTGGTTGTCTTGCGCTCTCGCACTCTGTCTCTCTCTTTCTCTGGTTGTCATGCGCTCTCGCACTCTCTCTATCCGGTTGTCATTCACTCTCTCACTCTGTCTCTCTCTCTCTCTGGTCGTCATGCGTTCTCGCACTCTGTCTCTCTCCCTCTGGTTGTCATGCGCTCTCGACCTCTGTCTCTCTCCTTCTCTGGTTGTCATGTGGTCTCGCACTCTGTCCCACTCTCTCTCTGGTTGTCATTCGCTCTCGCACTCTGTTCCTCTCTGGTTGTCATTCGCTCTGGCACTCTGTCTCTCTCTTTCTCTGTTTGTCATGTGCTCTCGCACTCTCTCTCTCTCCTTCTCTGGTTGTCATGCGTTCTCGCACTCTGTCTCTCTCTCTCTCTGGTTGTCATGCACTCTCGCCGTCTGTCTCTCTCTCTCTCTGGTTGTCATGCGCTCTCGCAGTCTCTCTCTCTCTCTCTCTCTGGTTGTCATGCGCTCTCGCACTCTGTCTCTCTCTTTCTCTCGTTGTCATGCGCTCTCGCACTCACTCTCTCTCTCTCTGGTTGTCATGTGCTCTCGCACTGTCTGTTTCTCTGGTTGTGATGCTCTCTCGCACTCTGTCCCTCTGTCTCTTTCTAGTTGTCATGCGCTCTCGCACTCTGTCTCTCTCTCTCTGGTTGTCATGCGCTCTCGCACTCTGTCTCTCTCTCTCTGGTTGTCATGCGCTGTCGCACTCTGTCTCTCTCTTTCTCTGGTTGTCATGCGCTCTCGCACTCTGTCTCTCTGTTTCTCTGGTTGTCATGCGCTCTCGCAGTCAGTCTCTCTCCCTCTGGTTGTGATGTGCTTTCGCACTCTGAATCTGTCTCTCTCTCTGGTTGTCATGCGCTCTCGCACTCTGTCTCTCTCTTTCTCTGGTTGTGATGTGCTCTCGCACTTTGTCTCCCTCTTTCTCTGGTTGTCATGCGCTGTCGCACTCTGTCTCTCTCTTTCTCTGGTTGTCATGCGCTCTCGCCGTCTGTCTCTCTCTCTCTCTGGTTGTCATGCGCTCTCGCACTCTCTCTATCCAGTTTTCATTCGCTCTCTCACTCTGTCTCTCTCTTTCTCTGGTTGTGATTCTCTCTCGCACTCTGTCTGTCTCTCTCTCTGGTTGTCATGCACTTTCGCACTGTCTCTCTCTGGTTGGCATGCTCTCTCGCAGTCTGTCTCTGGTTGTCATGCGCTCTCGCACTCTGTCTCTCTCTTTCTCTGATTGTCATGCGCTCTCGCACTCTGTCTCTCTCTCTGGTTGTCATGCGCTCGCGCACTCTCTCTGCTTGTCATGCGCTCTCGCACTCTCTCTCTCTCTTTCTCTGGTTGTCATGCGCTCTCGCCGTCTGTCTCTCTCTCTGGTTGTCATGCGCTCTCGCAGTCTGTCTCTCTTTCTCTGGTTGTCATGCGCTCTCGCACTCTGTTTCTCTCTCTCTCTGGTTGTCATGCGCTCTCGCACTCTGTCTCTCTCTTTCTCCAGTTGTCATGCGCTCTCGCACTCTCTCTCTCTGGTTGTCATTTGCTCTCGCACTGTCTCTCTCTTTCTCTGGTTGTCATGCGCTCTCGCACTCTCTCTCTCTCTCTCTGCTTGTCATGCGCTCTCGCACTCTGTCTCTCTCTTTCTCTGGTTGTCTTGCGCTCTCACACTCTGTCTCTCTCTTTCTCTGGTTGTGATGCGCTTTCGCTCTCTTGTCTCTCTCTTTCTCTGGTTGTCATGCACTCTCGCACTCTCTCTATCCGGTTGTCATTCGCTCTCTCACTCTCTCTCTCTCTCTCTCTCTGGTTGTCATGCACGCTAGCACTCTGTCTCTCTCTCTCTCTCTGGTCGTCATGCGTTCTCGCACTCTGTCTCTCTCCCTCTGGTTGTCATGCGCTCTCGACCTCTGTCTCTCTCCTTCTCTGGTTGTCATGTGGTCTCGCACTCTGTCCGACTCTCTCTCTGGTTGTCATTCGCTCTCGCACTCTGTTCCTCTCTGGTTGTCATTCGCTCTGGCACTCTGTCTCTCTCTTTCTCTGTTTGTCATGTGCTCTCGCACTCTCTCTCTCTCCTTCTCTGGTTGTCATGCGTTCTCGCACTCTGTCTCTCTCTCTCTCTGGTTGTCATGCGCTCTCGCACTCTGTCTCTCTCTTTCTCTCGTTGTCATGCGCTCTCGCACTCACTCTCTCTCTCTCTGGTTGTCATGTGCTCTCGCAGTGTCTGTTTCTCTGGTTGTGATGCTCTCTCGCACTCTGTCCCTCTGTCTCTTTCTAGTTGTCATGCGCTCTCGCACTCTCTCTCTCTCTGGTTGTCATTCGCTCTCGCCCTCTGTTTCTCTCTCTGGTTGTCATTCGCTCTCGCAGTCAGTCTCTCTCTCTCTGGTTGTCATGCGCTGTCGCACTGTCTCTCTCTTTCTCTGGTTGTCATGCGCTCTCGCACTCTGTCTCTCTGTTTCTCTGGTTGTCATGCGCTCTCGCAGTCAGTCTCTCTCCCTCTGGTTGTGATGTGCTTTCGCACTCTGAATCTGTCTCTCTCTCTGGTTGTCATGCGCTCTCGCACTCTGTCTCTCTCTTTCTCTGGTTGTGATGTGCTCTCGCACTTTGTCTCCCTCTTTCTCTGGTTGTCATGCGCTCTCGCACTCTGTCTCTCTCTCTCTCTGGTTGTCAAGCGCTCTCGCATTCTGTCTCTCTCTCTCTGGTTGTCATGCGCTCTCGCACTGTCTCTCTCTTTCTCTGGTTGTCATGCGCTCTCGCACTCTGTCTCTCTCTTTCTCTGGTTGTCTTGCGCTCTCACACTCTGTCTCTCTCTTTCTCTGGTTGTGATGCGCTTTCGCTCTCTTGTCTCTCTCTTTCTCTGGTTGTCATGCGCTCTCGCACTCTCTCTATCCGGTTGTCATTCGCTCTCTCACTCTCTCTCTCTCTCTCTCTGGTTGTCATGCACGCTAGCACTCTGTCTCTCTCTCTCTCTCTGGTTGTCATGCGCTCTCGACCTCTGTCTCTCTCCTTCTCTGGTTGTCATGTGGTCTCGCACTGTCCCACTCTCTCTCTGGTTGTCATTCGCTCTCGCACTCTGTTCCTCTCTGGTTGTCATTCGCTCTGGCACTCTGTCTCTCTCTTTCTCTGTTTGTCATGTGCTCTCGCACTCTCTCTCTCTCCTTCTCTGGTTGTCATGCGTTCTCGCACTCTGTCTCTCTCTCTCTCTGGTTGTCATGCGCTCTCGCACTCTGTCTCTCTCTTTCTCTCGTTGTCATGCGCTCTCGCACTCACTCTCTCTCTCTCTGGTTGTCATGTGCTCTCGCAGTGTCTGTTTCTCTGGTTGTGATGCTCTCTCGCACTCTGTCCCTCTGTCTCTTTCTAGTTGTCATGCGCTCTCGCACTCTCTCTCTCTCTGGTTGTCATTCGCTCTCGCCCTCTGTTTCTCTCTCTGGTTGTCATTCGCTCTCGCAGTCAGTCTCTCTCTCTCTGGTTGTCATGCGCTGTCGCACTCTGTCTCTCTCTTTCTCTGGTTGTCATGCGCTCTCGCACTCTGTCTCTCTGTTTCTCTGGTTGTCATGCGCTCTCGCAGTCAGTCTCTCTCCCTCTGGTTGTGATGTGCTTTCGCACTCTGAATCTGTCTCTCTCTCTGGTTGTCATGCGCTCTCGCACTCTGTCTCTCTCTTTCTCTGGTTGTGATGTGCTCTCGCACTTTGTCTCCCTCTTTCTCTGGTTGTCATGCGCTCTCGCCGTCTGTCTCTCTCTTTCTCTGGTTGTCATGCGCTCTCGCACTCTCTCTATCCAGTTTTCATTCGCTCTCTCACTTTGTCTCTCTCTTTCTCTGGTTGTGATTCTCTCTCGCACTCTGTCTGTCTCTCTCTCTGGTTGTCATGCACTTTCGCACTGTCTCTCTCTCTCTGGTTGGCATGCTCTCTCGCAGTCTGTCTCTGATTGTCATGCGCTCGGGCACTCTCTCTCTGCTTGTCATGCGCTCTCGCACTCTCTCTCTCTCTTTCTCTGGTTGTCATGCGCTCTCGCACTCTGTCTCTCTCTCTCTCTGGTTGTCAAGCGCTCTCGCATTCTGTCTCTCTCTCTCTGGTTGTCATGCGCTCTCGCACTGTCTCTCTCTTTCTCTGGTTGTCATGCGCTCTCGCACTCTGTCTCTCTCTTTCTCTGGTTGTCTTGCGCTCTCACACTCTGTCTCTCTCTTTCTCTGGTTGTGATGCGCTTTCGCTCTCTTGTCTCTCTCTTTCTCTGGTTGTCATGCGCTCTCGCACTCTCTCTATCCGGTTGTCATTCGCTCTCTCACTCTCTCTCTCTCTCTCTCTGGTTGTCATGCACGCTAGCACTCTGTCTCTCTCTCTCTCTCTGGTCGTCATGCGTTCTCGCACTCTGTCTCTCTCCCTCTGGTTGTCATGCGCTCTCGACCTCTGTCTCTCTCCTTCTCTGGTTGTCATGTGGTCTCGCACTCTGTCCCACTCTCTCTCTGGTTGTCATTCGCTCTCGCACTCTGTTCCTCTCTGGTTGTCATTCGCTCTGGCACTCTGTCTCTCTCTTTCTCTGTTTGTCATGTGCTCTCGCACTCTCTCTCTCTCCTTCTCTGGTTGTCATGCGTTCTCGCACTCTGTCTCTCTCTCTCTCTGGTTGTCATGCGCTCTCGCACTCTGTCTCTCTCTTTCTCTCGTTGTCATGCGCTCTCGCACTCACTCTCTCTCTCTCTGGTTGTCATGTGCTCTCGCAGTGTCTGTTTCTCTGGTTGTGATGCTCTCTCGCACTCTGTCCCTCTGTCTCTTTCTAGTTGTCATGCGCTCTCGCACTCTCTCTCTCTCTGGTTGTCATTCGCTCTCGCCCTCTGTTTCTCTCTCTGGTTGTCATTCGCTCTCGCAGTCAGTCTCTCTCTCTCTGGTTGTCATGCGCTGTCGCACTCTGTCTCTCTCTTTCTCTGGTTGTCATGCGCTCTCGCACTCTGTCTCTCTGTTTCTCTGGTTGTCATGCGCTCTCGCAGTCAGTCTCTCTCCCTCTGGTTGTGATGTGCTTTCGCACTCTGAATCTGTCTCTCTCTCTGGTTGTCATGCGCTCTCGCACTCTGTCTCTCTCTTTCTCTGGTTGTGATGTGCTCTCGCACTTTGTCTCCCTCTTTCTCTGGTTGTCATGCGCTCTCGCCGTCTGTCTCTCTCTTTCTCTGGTTGTCATGCGCTCTCGCACTCTCTCTATCCAGTTTTCATTCGCTCTCTCACTTTGTCTCTCTCTTTCTCTGGTTGTGATTCTCTCTCGCACTCTGTCTGTCTCTCTCTCTGGTTGTCATGCACTTTCGCACTGTCTCTCTCTCTCTGGTTGGCATGCTCTCTCGCAGTCTGTCTCTGATTGTCATGCGCTCGGGCACTCTCTCTCTGCTTGTCATGCGCTCTCGCACTCTCTCTCTCTCTTTCTCTGGTTGTCATGCGCTCTCGCCGTCTGTCTCTCTCTCTGGTTGTCATGCGCTCTCGCAGTCTGTCTCTCTTTCTCTGGTTGTCATGCGCTCTCGCACTCTGTCTCTCTCTCTCTCTGGTTGTCATGCGCTCTCACACTCTGTCTCTCTCTTTCTCCGGTTGTCATGCGCTCTCGCACTCTCTCTCTCTGGTTGTCATTTGCTCTCGCACTGTCTCTCTCTTTCTCTGGTTCTTATGCGCTCTCGCACTCTGTCTCTCTCTTTCTCTGGTTGTCATGCGCTCTCGCACTCTCTCTCTCTCTCTCTGGTTGTCATGTGCTCTCGCACTGTCTCTTTCTCTGGTTGTGATGCTCTCTCGCCCTCTGTCCCTCTGTCTCTTTCTGGTTGTCATGCGCTCTCGCACTCTGTCTCTCTCTCTCTCTGGTTGTCAAGCGCTCTCGCATTCTGTCTCTCTCTCTCTGGTTGTCATGCGCTCTCGCACTGTCTCTCTCTTTCTCTGGTTGTCATGCGCTCTCGCACTCTGTCTCTCTCCTTCTCTGGTTGTCATGTGGTCTCGCACTCTGTTCCACTCTCTCTCTGGTTGTCATTCGCTCTCGCACTCTGTTCCTCTCTGGTTGTCATTCGCTCTGGCACTCTGTCTCTCTCTTTCTCTGTTTGTCATGTGCTCTCGCACTCTCTCTCTCTCCTTCTCTGGTTGTCATGCGTTCTCGTACTCTGTCTCTCTCTCTCTGGTTGTCATGCGCTCTCGCCGTCTGTCTCTCTGTCTCTCTGGTTGTCATGCGCTCTCGCAGTCTCTCTCTCTCTCTCTCTGGTTGTCATGCGCTCTCGCACTCTGTCTCTCTCTTTCTCTCGTTGTCATGCGCTCTCGCACTCACTCTCTCTCTCTCTGGTTGTCATGTGCTCTCGCACTGTCTCTTTCTCTGGTTGTGATGCTCTCTCGCACTCTGTCCCTCTGTCTCTTTCTAGTTGTCATGCGCTCTCGCACTCTGTCTCTCTCTCTCTCTGGTTATCATTCGCTCTCGCCCTCTGTTTCTCTCTCTGGTTGTCATTCGCTCTCGCAGTCAGTCTCTCTCTCTCTGGTTGTCATGCGCTGTCGCACTCTGTCTCTCTCTTTCTCTGGTTGTGATGTGCTCTCGCACTTTGTCTCCCTCTTTCTCTGGTTGTCATGCGCTGTCGCACTCTGTCTCTCTCTTTCTCTGGTTGTCATGCGCTCTCGCACTCTGTCTCTCTGTTTCTCTGGTTGTCATGCGCTCTCGCAGTCAGTCTCTCTCCCTCTGGTTGTGATGTGCTCTCGCACTTTGTCTCCCTCTTTCTCTGGTTGTCATGCGCTGTCGCACTCTGTCTCTCTCTTTCTCTGGTTGTCATGCGCTCTCGCACTCTGTCTCTCTGTTTCTCTGGTTGTCATGCGCTCTCGCAGTCAGTCTCTCTCCCTCTGGTTGTGATGTGCTTTCGCACTCTGACTCTGTCTCTCTCTCTGGTTGTCATGCGCTCTCGCACTCTGTCTCTCTCTTTCTCTGGTTGTGATACTCTCTTGCACTCTCTCTCCCTCTTTCTCTGGTTGTCATGCGCTCTCGCAGTGTGTCTCTCTTTCTCTGGTTGTCATGCGCTCTCGCACTCTGTCTCTCTCTTTCTCTGGTTGTCATGCGCTCTCGCTCTCAGTCTCTCTGCCTCTGGTTGTCATGTGGTCTCGCACTCTCACTCTCTGGTTGTGATGCGCTCTCGCACTCTGTCTCTCTCTGTGGTTGTCATTCGCTCTTCCACTCTGTCTCTCTTTCTCTGGTTGACATGCGCTCTCGCACTCTGTCTCTCTCTCTCTGGTTGTCATTCGCTCTCGCGCTCTGTCTCTCTCTTTCTCTGGTTGTCATGCGCTCTTGCACTCTGTCTCTCTTTTTCTCTGGTTGTCATGTGCTCTCGCAGTCAGTCTCTCTCCCTCTGGTTGTCATGTGCTCTTGCACTCTCTCTGCCTGGTTATGATGAGCTGTCGCACTCTGTCTCTCTCTCTCTGGTTATCATTCGCTCTCGCCCTCTGTTTCTCTCTCTGGTTGTCATTCGCTCTCGCAGTCAGTCTCTCTCTCTCTGGTTGTCATGCGCTGTCGCACTCTGTCTCTCTCTTTCTCTGGTTGTCATGCGCTCTCGCACTCTGTCTCTCTGTTTCTCTGGTTGTCATGCGCTCTCGCAGTCAGTCTCTCTCACTCTGGTTGTGATGTGCTTTCGCACTGTGAATCTGTCTCTCTCTCTGGTTGTCATGCGCTCTCGCACTCTGTCTCTCTCTTTCTCTGGTTGTGATGTGCTCTCGCACTTTGTCTCCCTCTTTCTCTGGTTGTCATGCGCTCTCGCACTCTGTCTCTCTCTTTCTCTGGTTGTCATGCGCTCTCGCTCTCAGTCTCTGCGTCTGGTTGTCATGTGCTCTCGCACTCTCACTCTCTGGTTGTGATGCGCTCTCGCACTCTGTCTCTCTCTGTGGTTGTCATTCGCTCTTCCACTCTGTCTCTCTTTCTCTGGTTGACATGCGCTCTCGCACTCTGTCTCTCTCTCTCTGGTTGTCATTCGCTCTCGCGCTCTGTCTCTCTCTTTCTCTGGGTGTGATGCGCTCTCGCACTTTGTCTCTCTCTTTCTCTGGTTGTCATGCGCTGTCGCACTCTGTCTCTCTCTTTCTCTGGTTGTCATGCGCTCTTGCACTCTGTCTCTCTTTTTCTCTGGTTGTCATGTGCTCTCGCAGTCAGTCTCTCTCCCTCTGGTTGTCATGTGCTCTTGCACTCTCTCTGCCTGGTTATGATGAGCTGTCGCACTCTGTCTCTCTCTCTCTGGTTGTCATTCGCTCTCGCACTCTGTCTCTCTCTCTGGTTGTCATTCGCTCTCGCCCTCTGTTTTTCTCTCTGGTTTTCATTCGCTCTCGCACTCAGTCTCTATTTCTCTGGTTGTCATGCGCTGTCGCACTCTGTCTCTCTCTTTCTCTGGTTGTGATGCGCTCTCGCACTTTGTCTCTCTCTTTCTCTGGTTCTCATGCGCTGTCGCACTCTGTCTCTCTTTCTTTGGTTGTCATGCGCTCTCGCACTCTGTCTCTCTGTTTCTCTGGTTGTCATGTGCTCTCGCACTCTGTCTCTCTCTCTCTGGTTGTCATTCGCTCTCACACTCTGTCTCTCTCTTTCTCTGGTTGTCATGCGCTCTCGCACTCTGTCTCTCTCTTTCTCCGGTTGTCATGCGCTCTCGCACTCTCTCTCTCTGGTTGTCATTTGCTCTCGCACTGTCTCTCTCTTTCTCTGGTTCTTATGCGCTCTCGCACTCTGTCTCTCTCTTTCTCTGGTTGTCATGCGCTCTCGCACTCTCTCTCTCTCTCTCTGGTTGTCATGTGCTCTCGCACTGTCTCTTTCTCTGGTTGTGATGCTCTCTCGCACTCTGTCCCTCTGTCTCTTTCTGGTTGTCATGCGCTCTCGCACTCTGTCTCTCTCTCTCTGGTTGTCAAGCGCTCTCGCATTCTGTCTCTCTCTCTCTGGTTGTCATGCGCTCTCGCACTGTCTCTCTCTTTCTCTGGTTGTCATGCGCTCTCGCACTCTGTCTCTCTCTTTCTCTGGTTGTCTTGCGCTCTCGCACTCTGTCTCTCTCTTTCTCTGGTTGTGATGCGCTTTCGCTCTTGTCTCTCTCTTTCTCTGGTTGTCATGCGCTCTCGCACTCTCTCTATCCGGTTGTCATTCGCTCTCTCACTCTGTCTCTCTCTCTCTCTGGTTGTCATGCACGCTAGCACTCTGTCTCTCTCTCTCTCTGGTCGTCATGCGTTCTCGCACTCTGTCTCTCTCCCTCTGGTTGTCATGCGCTCTCGACCTCTGTCTCTCTCCTTCTCTGGTTGTCATGTGGTCTCGCACTCTGTTCCACTCTCTCTCTGGTTGTCATTCGCTCTCGCACTCTGTTCCTCTCTGGTTGTCATTCGCTCTGGCACTCTGTCTCTCTCTTTCTCTGTTTGTCATGTGCTCTCGCACTCTCTCTCTCTCCTTCTCTGGTTGTCATGCGTTCTCGCACTCTGTCTCTCTCTCTCTCTGGTTGTCATGCGCTCTCGCCGTCTGTCTCTCTCTCTCTCTGGTTGTCATGCGCTCTCGCAGTCTCTCTCTCTCTCTTTCTGGTTGTCATGCGCTCTCGCACTCTGTCTCTCTCTTTCTCTCGTTGTCATGCGCTCTCGCACTCACTCTCTCTCTCTCTGGTTGTCATGTGCTCTCGCACTGTCTCTTTCTCTGGTTGTGATGCTCTCTCGCACTCTGTCCCTCTGTCTCTCTCTGGTTGTCATTCGCTCTCGCCCTCTGTTTCTCTCTTTCTCTGGTTGTGATGTGCTCTCGCACTTTGTCTCCCTCTTTCTCTGGTTGTCATGCGCTGTCGCACTCTGTCTCTCTCTTTCTCTGGTTGTCATGCGCTCTCGCACTCTGTCTCTCTGTTTCTCTGGTTGTCATGCGCTCTCGCAGTCAGTCTCTCTCCCTCTGGTTGTGATGTGCTTTCGCACTCTGACTCTGTCTCTCTCTCTGGTTCTCATGCGCTCTCGCACTCTGTCTCTCTCTTTCTCTGGTTGTGATACTCTCTTGCACTCTGTCTCCCTCTTTCTCTGGTTGTCATGCGCTCTCGCAGTGTGTCTCTCTTTCTCTGGTTGTCATGCGCTCTCGCACTCTGTCTCTCTCTTTCTCTGGTTGTCATGTGCTCTCGCTCTCAGTCTCTCTGCCTCTGGTTGTCATGTGCTCTCGCACTCTCACTCTCTGGTTGTGATGCGCTCTCGCACTCTGTCTCTCTCTGTGGTTGTCATTCGCTCTTCCACTCTGTCTCTCTTTCTCTGGTTGACATGCGCTCTCGCACTCTGTCTCTCTCTCTCTGGTTGTCAGTCGCGCTCGCGCTCTGTCTCTCTCTTTCTCTGGGTGTGATGCGCTCTCGCACTTTGTCTCTCTCTTTCTCTGGTTGTCATGCGCTGTCGCACTCTGTCTCTCTCTTTCTCTGGTTGTCATGCGCTCTTGCACTCTCTCTCTTTTTCTCTGGTTGTCATGTGCTCTCGCAGTCAGTCTCTCTCCCTCTGGTTGTCATGTGCTCTTGCACTCTCTCTGCCTGGTTATGATGAGCTGTCGCACTCTGTCTCTCTCTTTCTCTGGTTGTGATGTGCTCTCGCACTTTGTCTCCCTCTTTCTCTGGTTGTCATGCGCTCTCGCCGTCTGTCTCTCTCTTTCTCTGGTTGTCATGCGCTCTCGCACTCTCTCTATCCAGTTTTCATTCGCTCTCTCACTTTGTCTCTCTCTTTCTCTGGTTGTGATTCTCTCTCGCACTCTGTCTGTCTCTCTCTCTGGTTGTCATGCACTTTCGCACTGTCTCTCTCTCTCTGGTTGGCATGCTCTCTCGCAGTCTGTCTCTGATTGTCATGCGCTCGGGCACTCTCTCTCTGCTTGTCATGCGCTCTCGCACTCTCTCTCTCTCTTTCTCTGGTTGTCATGCGCTCTCGCCGTCTGTCTCTCTCTCTGGTTGTCATGCGCTCTCGCAGTCTGTCTCTCTTTCTCTGGTTGTCATGCGCTCTCGCACTCTGTCTCTCTCTCTCTCTGGTTGTCATGCGCTCTCACACTCTGTCTCTCTCTTTCTCCGGTTGTCATGCGCTCTCGCACTCTCTCTCTCTGGTTGTCATTTGCTCTCGCACTGTCTCTCTCTTTCTCTGGTTCTTATGCGCTCTCGCACTCTGTCTCTCTCTTTCTCTGGTTGTCATGCGCTCTCGCACTCTCTCTCTCTCTCTCTCTGGTTGTCATGTGCTCTCGCACTGTCTCTTTCTCTGGTTGTGATGCTCTCTCGCCCTCTGTCCCTCTGTCTCTTTCTGGTTGTCATGCGCTCTCGCACTCTGTCTCTCTCTCTCTCTGGTTGTCAAGCGCTCTCGCATTCTGTCTCTCTCTCTCTGGTTGTCATGCGCTCTCGCACTGTCTCTCTCTTTCTCTGGTTGTCATGCGCTCTCGCACTCTGTCTCTCTCCTTCTCTGGTTGTCATGTGGTCTCGCACTCTGTTCCACTCTCTCTCTGGTTGTCATTCGCTCTCGCACTCTGTTCCTCTCTGGTTGTCATTCGCTCTGGCACTCTGTCTCTCTCTTTCTCTGTTTGTCATGTGCTCTCGCACTCTCTCTCTCTCCTTCTCTGGTTGTCATGCGTTCTCGCACTCTGTCTCTCTCTCTCTCTGGTTGTCATGCGCTCTCGCACTCTGTCTCTCTCTTTCTCTCGTTGTCATGCGCTCTCGCACTCACTCTCTCTCTCTCTGGTTGTCATGTGCTCTCGCAGTGTCTGTTTCTCTGGTTGTGATGCTCTCTCGCACTCTGTCCCTCTGTCTCTTTCTAGTTGTCATGCGCTCTCGCACTCTCTCTCTCTCTGGTTGTCATTCGCTCTCGCCCTCTGTTTCTCTCTCTGGTTGTCATTCGCTCTCGCAGTCAGTCTCTCTCTCTCTGGTTGTCATGCGCTGTCGCACTCTGTCTCTCTCTTTCTCTGGTTGTCATGCGCTCTCGCACTCTGTCTCTCTGTTTCTCTGGTTGTCATGCGCTCTCGCAGTCAGTCTCTCTCCCTCTGGTTGTGATGTGCTTTCGCACTCTGAATCTGTCTCTCTCTCTGGTTGTCATGCGCTCTCGCACTCTGTCTCTCTCTTTCTCTGGTTGTGATGTGCTCTCGCACTTTGTCTCCCTCTTTCTCTGGTTGTCATGCGCTCTCGCCGTCTGTCTCTCTCTTTCTCTGGTTGTCATGCGCTCTCGCACTCTCTCTATCCAGTTTTCATTCGCTCTCTCACTTTGTCTCTCTCTTTCTCTGGTTGTGATTCTCTCTCGCACTCTGTCTGTCTCTCTCTCTGGTTGTCATGCACTTTCGCACTGTCTCTCTCTCTCTGGTTGGCATGCTCTCTCGCAGTCTGTCTCTGATTGTCATGCGCTCGGGCACTCTCTCTCTGCTTGTCATGCGCTCTCGCACTCTCTCTCTCTCTTTCTCTGGTTGTCATGCGCTCTCGCCGTCTGTCTCTCTCTCTGGTTGTCATGCGCTCTCGCAGTCTGTCTCTCTTTCTCTGGTTGTCATGCGCTCTCGCACTCTGTCTCTCTCTCTCTCTGGTTGTCATGCGCTCTCACACTCTGTCTCTCTCTTTCTCCGGTTGTCATGCGCTCTCGCACTCTCTCTCTCTGGTTGTCATTTGCTCTCGCACTGTCTCTCTCTTTCTCTGGTTCTTATGCGCTCTCGCACTCTGTCTCTCTCTTTCTCTGGTTGTCATGCGCTCTCGCACTCTCTCTCTCTCTCTCTGGTTGTCATGTGCTCTCGCACTGTCTCTTTCTCTGGTTGTGATGCTCTCTCGCCCTCTGTCCCTCTGTCTCTTTCTGGTTGTCATGCGCTCTCGCACTCTGTCTCTCTCTCTCTCTGGTTGTCAAGCGCTCTCGCATTCTGTCTCTCTCTCTCTGGTTGTCATGCGCTCTCGCACTGTCTCTCTCTTTCTCTGGTTGTCATGCGCTCTCGCACTCTGTCTCTCTCCTTCTCTGGTTGTCATGTGGTCTCGCACTCTGTTCCACTCTCTCTCTGGTTGTCATTCGCTCTCGCACTCTGTTCCTCTCTGGTTGTCATTCGCTCTGGCACTCTGTCTCTCTCTTTCTCTGTTTGTCATGTGCTCTCGCACTCTCTCTCTCTCCTTCTCTGGTTGTCATGCGTTCTCGTACTCTGTCTCTCTCTCTCTGGTTGTCATGCGCTCTCGCCGTCTGTCTCTCTCTTTCTCTGGTTGTCATGCGCTCTTGCACTCTGTCTCTCTTTTTCTCTGGTTGTCATGTGCTCTCGCAGTCAGTCTCTCTCCCTCTGGTTGTCATGTGCTCTTGCACTCTCTCTGCCTGGTTATGATGAGCTGTCGCACTCTGTCTCTCTCTCTCTGGTTGTCATTCGCTCTCGCACTCTGTCTCTCTCTCTGGTTGTCATTCGCTCTCGCCCTCTGTTTTTCTCTCTGGTTTTCATTCGCTCTCGCACTCAGTCTCTATTTCTCTGGTTGTCATGCGCTGTCGCACTCTGTCTCTCTCTTTCTCTGGTTGTGATGCGCTCTCGCACTTTGTCTCTCTCTTTCTCTGGTTCTCATGCGCTGTCGCACTCTGTCTCTCTTTCTTTGGTTGTCATGCGCTCTCGCACTCTGTCTCTCTGTTTCTCTGGTTGTCATGTGCTCTCGCACTCTGTCTCTCTCTCTCTGGTTGTCATTCGCTCTCACACTCTGTCTCTCTCTTTCTCTGGTTGTCATGCGCTCTCGCACTCTGTCTCTCTCTTTCTCCGGTTGTCATGCGCTCTCGCACTCTCTCTCTCTGGTTGTCATTTGCTCTCGCACTGTCTCTCTCTTTCTCTGGTTCTTATGCGCTCTCGCACTCTGTCTCTCTCTTTCTCTGGTTGTCATGCGCTCTCGCACTCTCTCTCTCTCTCTCTGGTTGTCATGTGCTCTCGCACTGTCTCTTTCTCTGGTTGTGATGCTCTCTCGCACTCTGTCCCTCTGTCTCTTTCTGGTTGTCATGCGCTCTCGCACTCTGTCTCTCTCTCTCTGGTTGTCAAGCGCTCTCGCATTCTGTCTCTCTCTCTCTGGTTGTCATGCGCTCTCGCACTGTCTCTCTCTTTCTCTGGTTGTCATGCGCTCTCGCACTCTGTCTCTCTCTTTCTCTGGTTGTCTTGCGCTCTCGCACTCTGTCTCTCTCTTTCTCTGGTTGTGATGCGCTTTCGCTCTTGTCTCTCTCTTTCTCTGGTTGTCATGCGCTCTCGCACTCTCTCTATCCGGTTGTCATTCGCTCTCTCACTCTGTCTCTCTCTCTCTCTGGTTGTCATGCACGCTAGCACTCTGTCTCTCTCGCTCTCTGGTCGTCATGCGTTCTCGCACTCTGTCTCTCTCCCTCTGGTTGTCATGCGCTCTCGACCTCTGTCTCTCTCCTTCTCTGGTTGTCATGTGGTCTCGCACTCTGTTCCACTCTCTCTCTGGTTGTCATTCGCTCTCGCACTCTGTTCCTCTCTGGTTGTCATTCGCTCTGGCACTCTGTCTCTCTCTTTCTCTGTTTGTCATGTGCTCTCGCACTCTCTCTCTCTCCTTCTCTGGTTGTCATGCGTTCTCGCACTCTGTCTCTCTCTCTCTCTGGTTGTCATGCGCTCTCGCCGTCTGTCTCTCTCTCTCTCTGGTTGTCATGCGCTCTCGCAGTCTCTCTCTCTCTCTCTCTCTGGTTGTCATGCGCTCTCGCACTCTGTCTCTCTCTTTCTCTCGTTGTCATGCGCTCTCGCACTCACTCTCTCTCTCTCTGGTTGTCATGTGCTCTCGCACTGTCTCTTTCTCTGGTTGTGATGCTCTCTCGCACTCTGTCCCTCTGTCTCTCTCTGGTTGTCATTCGCTCTCGCCCTCTGTTTCTCTCTTTCTCTGGTTGTGATGTGCTCTCGCACTTTGTCTCCCTCTTTCTCTGGTTGTCATGCGCTGTCGCACTCTGTCTCTCTCTTTCTCTGGTTGTCATGCGCTCTCGCACTCTGTCTCTCTGTTTCTCTGGTTGTCATGCGCTCTCGCAGTCAGTCTCACTCCCTCTGGTTGTGATGTGCTTTCGCACTCTGACTCTGTCTCTCTCTCTGGTTCTCATGCGCTCTCGCACTCTGTCTCTCTCTTTCTCTGGTTGTGATACTCTCTTGCACTCTGTCTCCCTCTTTCTCTGGTTGTCATGCGCTCTCGCAGTGTGTCTCTCTTTCTCTGGTTGTCATGCGCTCTCGCACTCTGTCTCTCTCTTTCTCTGGTTGTCATGTGCTCTCGCTCTCAGTCTCTCTGCCTCTGGTTGTCATGTGCTCTCGCACTCTCACTCTCTGGTTGTGATGCGCTCTCGCACTCTGTCTCTCTCTGTGGTTGTCATTCGCTCTTCCACTCTGTCTCTCTTTCTCTGGTTGACATGCGCTCTCGCAATCTGTCTCTCTCTCTCTGGTTGTCAGTCGCGCTCGCGCTCTGTCTCTCTCTTTCTCTGGGTGTGATGCGCTCTCGCACTTTGTCTCTCTCTTTCTCTGGTTGTCATGCGCTGTCGCACTCTGTCTCTCTCTTTCTCTGGTTGTCATGCGCTCTTGCACTCTCTCTCTTTTTCTCTGGTTGTCATGTGCTCTCGCAGTCAGTCTCTCTCCCTCTGGTTGTCATGTGCTCTTGCACTCTCTCTGCCTGGTTATGATGAGCTGTCACACTCTGTCTCTCTCTTTCTCTGGTTGTGATGTGCTCTCGCACTTTGTCTCCCTCTTTCTCTGGTTGTCATGCGCTCTCGCCGTCTGTCTCTCTCTTTCTCTGGTTGTCATGCGCTCTCGCACTCTCTCTATCCAGTTTTCATTCGCTCTCTCACTTTGTCTCTCTCTTTCTCTGGTTGTGATTCTCTCTCGCACTCTGTCTGTCTCTCTCTCTGGTTGTCATGCACTTTCGCACTGTCTCTCTCTCTCTGGTTGGCATGCTCTCTCGCAGTCTGTCTCTGATTGTCATGCGCTCGGGCACTCTCTCTCTGCTTGTCATGCGCTCTCGCACTCTCTCTCTCTCTTTCTCTGGTTGTCATGCGCTCTCGCCGTCTGTCTCTCTCTCTGGTTGTCATGCGCTCTCGCAGTCTGTCTCTCTTTCTCTGGTTGTCATGCGCTCTCGCACTCTGTCTCTCTCTCTCTCTGGTTGTCATGCGCTCTCACACTCTGTCTCTCTCTTTCTCCGGTTGTCATGCGCTCTCGCACTCTCTCTCTCTGGTTGTCATTTGCTCTCGCACTGTCTCTCTCTTTCTCTGGTTCTTATGCGCTCTCGCACTCTGTCTCTCTCTTTCTCTGGTTGTCATGCGCTCTCGCACTCTCTCTCTCTCTCTCTCTGGTTGTCATGTGCTCTCGCACTGTCTCTTTCTCTGGTTGTGATGCTCTCTCGCCCTCTGTCCCTCTGTCTCTTTCTGGTTGTCATGCGCTCTCGCACTCTGTCTCTCTCTCTCTCTGGTTGTCAAGCGCTCTCGCATTCTGTCTCTCTCTCTCTGGTTGTCATGCGCTCTCGCACTGTCTCTCTCTTTCTCTGGTTGTCATGCGCTCTCGCACTCTGTCTCTCTCCTTCTCTGGTTGTCATGTGGTCTCGCACTCTGTTCCACTCTCTCTCTGGTTGTCATTCGCTCTCGCACTCTGTTCCTCTCTGGTTGTCATTCGCTCTGGCACTCTGTCTCTCTCTTTCTCTGTTTGTCATGTGCTCTCGCACTCTCTCTCTCTCCTTCTCTGGTTGTCATGCGTTCTCGTACTCTGTCTCTCTCTCTCTGGTTGTCATGCGCTCTCGCCGTCTGTCTCTCTGTCTCTCTGGTTGTCATGCGCTCTCGCAGTCTCTCTCTCTCTCTCTCTGGTTGTCATGCGCTCTCGCACTCTGTCTCTCTCTTTCTCTCGTTGTCATGCGCTCTCGCACTCACTCTCTCTCTCTCTGGTTGTCATGTGCTCTCGCAGTGTCTCTTTCTCTGGTTGTGATGCTCTCTCGCACTCTGTCCCTCTGTCTCTTTCTAGTTGTCATGCGCTCTCGCACTCTGTCTCTCTCTCTCTCTGGTTATCATTCGCTCTCGCCCTCTGTTTCTCTCTCTGGTTGTCATTCGCTCTCGCAGTCAGTCTCTCTCTCTCTGGTTGTCATGCGCTGTTGCACTCTGTCTCTCTCTTTCTCTGGTTGTCATGCGCTCTCGCACTCTGTCTCTCTGTTTCTCTGGTTGTCATGCGCTCTCGCAGTCAGTCTCTCTCCCTCTGGTTGTGATGTGCTTTCGCACTCTGAATCTGTCTCTCTCTCTGGTTGTCATGCGCTCTCGCACTCTGTCTCTCTCTTTCTCTGGTTGTGATGTGCTCTCGCACTTTGTCTCCCTCTTTCTCTGGTTGTCATGCGCTGTCGCACTCTGTCTCTCTCTTTCTCTGGTTGTCATGCGCTCTCGCACTCTGTCTCTCTGTTTCTCTGGTTGTCATGCGCTCTCGCAGTCAGTCTCTCTCCCTCTGGTTGTGATGTGCTTTCGCACTCTGACTCTGTCTCTCTCTCTGGTTGTCATGCGCTCTCGCACTCTGTCTCTCTCTTTCTCTGGTTGTGATACTCTCTTGCACTCTCTCTCCCTCTTTCTCTGGTTGTCATGCGCTCTCGCAGTGTGTCTCTCTTTCTCTGGTTGTCATGCGCTCTCGCACTCTGTCTCTCTCTTTCTCTGGTTGTCATGCGCTCTCGCTCTCAGTCTCTCTGCCTCTGGTTGTGATGTGGTCTCGCACTCTCACTCTCTGGTTGTGATGCTCTCTCGCACTCTGTCTCTCTCTGTGGTTGTCATTCGCTCTTCCACTCTGTCTCTCTTTCTCTGGTTGACATGCGCTCTCGCACTCTGTCTCTCTCTCTCTGGTTGTCATTCGCTGTCGCGCTCTGTCTCTCTCTTTCTCTGGGTGTGATGCGCTCTCGCACTTTGTCTCTCTCTTTCTCTGGTTGTCATGCGCTGTCGCACTCTGTCTCTCTCTTTCTCTGGTTGTCATGCGCTCTTGCACTCTGTCTCTCTTTTTCTCTGGTTGTCATGTGCTCTCGCAGTCAGTCTCTCTCCCTCTGGTTGTCATGTGCTCTTGCACTCTCTCTGCCTGGTTATGATGAGCTGTCGCACTCTGTCTCTCTCTCTCTGGTTATCATTCGCTCTCGCCCTCTGTTTCTCTCTCTGGTTGTCATTCGCTCTCGCAGTCAGTCTCTCTCTCTCTGGTTGTCATGCGCTGTCGCACTCTGTCTCTCTCTTTCTCTGGTTGTCATGCGCTCTCGCACTCTGTCTCTCTGTTTCTCTGGTTGTCATGCGCTCTCGCAGTCAGTCTCTCTCCCTCTGGTTGTGATGTGCTTTCGCACTGTGAATCTGTCTCTCTCTCTGGTTGTCATGCGCTCTCGCACTCTGTCTCTCTCTTTCTCTGGTTGTGATGTGCTCTCGCACTTTGTCTCCCTCTTTCTCTGGTTGTCATGCGCTGTCGCACTCTGTCTCTCTCTTTCTCTGGTTGTCATGCGCTCTCGCACTCTGTCTCTCTGTTTCTCTGGTTGTCATGCGCTCTCGCAGTCAGTCTCTCTCCCTCTGGTTGTGATGCGCTTTCGCACTCTGACTCTGTCTCTCTCTCTGGTTGTCATGCGCTCTCGCACTCTGTCTCTCTCTTTCTCTGGTTGTGATACTCTCTTGCACTCTGTCTCCCTCTTTCTCTGGTTGTCATGCGCTTTCGCAGTGTGTCTCTCTTTCTCTGGTTGTCATGCGCTCTCGCACTCTGTCTCTCTCTTTCTCTGGTTGTCATGCGCTCTCGCTCTCAGTCTCTGCGTCTGGTTGTCATGTGCTCTCGCACTCTCACTCCCTGGTTGTGATGCGCTCTCGCACTCTGTCTCTCTCTGTGGTTGTCATTCGCTCTTCCACTCTGTCTCTCTTTCTCTGGTTGACATGCGCTCTCGCACTCTGTCTCTCTCTCTCTGGTTGTCATTCGCTGTCGCGCTCTGTCTCTCTCTTTCTCTGGGTGTGATGCGCTCTCGCACTTTGTCTCTCTCTTTCTCTGGTTGTCATGCGCTGTCGCACTCTGTCTCTCTCTTTCTCTGGTTGTCATGCGCTCTTGCACTCTGTCTCTCTTTTTCTCTGGTTGTCATGTGCTCTCGCAGTCAGTCTCTCTCCCTCTGGTTGTCATGTGCTCTTGCACTCTGTCTCTCTGTTTCTCTGGTTGTCATGTGCTCTCGCACTCTGTCTCTCTCTCTCTGGTTGTCATTCGCTCTCGCACTCTGTCTCTCTCTCTGGTTGTCATTCGCTCTCGCCCTCTGTTTTTCTCTCTGGTTTTCATTCGCTCTCGCACTCAGTCTCTATTTCTCTGGTTGTCATGCGCTGTCGCACTCTGTCTCTCTCTTTCTCTGGTTGTGATGCGCTCTCGCACTTTGTCTCTCTCTTTCTCTGGTTCTCATGCGCTGTCGCACTCTGTCTCTCTTTCTTTGGTTGTCATGCGCTCTCGCACTCTGTCTCTCTGTTTCTCTGGTTGTCATGTGCTCTCGCACTCTGTCTCTCTCTCTCTGGTTGTCATTCGCTCTCACACTCTGTCTCTCTCTTTCTCTGGTTGTCATGCGCTCTCGCACTCTGTCTCTCTCTTTCTCCGGTTGTCATGCGCTCTCGCACTCTCTCTCTCTGGTTGTCATTTGCTCTCGCACTGTCTCTCTCTTTCTCTGGTTCTTATGCGCTCTCGCACTCTGTCTCTCTCTTTCTCTGGTTGTCATGCGCTCTCGCACTCTCTCTCTCTCTCTCTGGTTGTCATGTGCTCTCGCACTGTCTCTTTCTCTGGTTGTGATGCTCTCTCGCACTCTGTCCCTCTGTCTCTTTCTGGTTGTCATGCGCTCTCGCACTCTGTCTCTCTCTCTCTGGTTGTCAAGCGCTCTCGCATTCTGTCTCTCTCTCTCTGGTTGTCATGCGCTCTCGCACTGTCTCTCTCTTTCTCTGGTTGTCATGCGCTCTCGCACTCTGTCTCTCTCTTTCTCTGGTTGTCTTGCGCTCTCGCACTCTGTCTCTCTCTTTCTCTGGTTGTGATGCGCTTTCGCTCTTGTCTCTCTCTTTCTCTGGTTGTCATGCGCTCTCGCACTCTCTCTATCCGGTTGTCATTCGCTCTCTCACTCTGTCTCTCTCTCTCTCTGGTTGTCATGCACGCTAGCACTCTGTCTCTCTCTCTCTCTGGTCGTCATGCGTTCTCGCACTCTGTCTCTCTCCCTCTGGTTGTCATGCGCTCTCGACCTCTGTCTCTCTCCTTCTCTGGTTGTCATGTGGTCTCGCACTCTGTTCCACTCTCTCTCTGGTTGTCATTCGCTCTCGCACTCTGTTCCTCTCTGGTTGTCATTCGCTCTGGCACTCTGTCTCTCTCTTTCTCTGTTTGTCATGTGCTCTCGCACTCTCTCTCTCTCCTTCTCTGGTTGTCATGCGTTCTCGCACTCTGTCTCTCTCTCTCTCTGGTTGTCATGCGCTCTCGCCGTCTGTCTCTCTCTCTCTCTGGTTGTCATGCGCTCTCGCAGTCTCTCTCTCTCTCTCTCTGGTTGTCATGCGCTCTCGCACTCTGTCTCTCTCTTTCTCTCGTTGTCATGCGCTCTCGCACTCACTCTCTCTCTCTCTGGTTGTCATGTGCTCTCGCACTGTCTCTTTCTCTGGTTGTGATGCTCTCTCGCACTCTGTCCCTCTGTCTCTCTCTGGTTGTCATTCGCTCTCGCCCTCTGTTTCTCTCTTTCTCTGGTTGTGATGTGCTCTCGCACTTTGTCTCCCTCTTTCTCTGGTTGTCATGCGCTGTCGCACTCTGTCTCTCTCTTTCTCTGGTTGTCATGCGCTCTCGCACTCTGTCTCTCTGTTTCTCTGGTTGTCATGCGCTCTCGCAGTCAGTCTCTCTCCCTCTGGTTGTGATGTGCTTTCGCACTCTGACTCTGTCTCTCTCTCTGGTTCTCATGCGCTCTCGCACTCTGTCTCTCTCTTTCTCTGGTTGTGATACTCTCTTGCACTCTGTCTCCCTCTTTCTCTGGTTGTCATGCGCTCTCGCAGTGTGTCTCTCTTTCTCTGGTTGTCATGCGCTCTCGCACTCTGTCTCTCTCTTTCTCTGGTTGTCATGTGCTCTCGCTCTCAGTCTCTCTGCCTCTGGTTGTCATGTGCTCTCGCACTCTCACTCTCTGGTTGTGATGCGCTCTCGCACTCTGTCTCTCTCTGTGGTTGTCATTCGCTCTTCCACTCTGTCTCTCTTTCTCTGGTTGACATGCGCTCTCGCACTCTGTCTCTCTCTCTCTGGTTGTCAGTCGCGCTCGCGCTCTGTCTCTCTCTTTCTCTGGGTGTGATGCGCTCTCGCACTTTGTCTCTCTCTTTCTCTGGTTGTCATGCGCTGTCGCACTCTGTCTCTCTCTTTCTCTGGTTGTCATGCGCTCTTGCACTCTCTCTCTTTTTCTCTGGTTGTCATGTGCTCTCGCAGTCAGTCTCTCTCCCTCTGGTTGTCATGTGCTCTTGCACTCTCTCTGCCTGGTTATGATGAGCTGTCGCACTCTGTCTCTCTCTCTGTGGTTGTCATTCGCTCTCGCACTCTGTCTCTCTCTCTGGTTGTCATTCGCTCTCGCCCTCTGTTTTTCTCTCTGGTTTTCATTCGCTCTCGCACTCAGTCTCTATTTCTCTGGTTGTCATGCGCTGTCGCACTCTGTCTCTCTCTTTCTCTGGTTGTGATGCGCTCTCGCACTTTGTCTCTCTCTTTCTCTGGTTCTCATGCGCTGTCGCACTCTGTCTCTCTTTCTTTGGTTGTCATGCGCTCTCGCACTCTGTCTCTCTCTTTCTCTGGTTGTGATGTGCTCTCGCACTTTGTCTCCCTCTTTCTCTGGTTGTCATGCGCTGTCGCACTCTGTCTCTCTCTTTCTCTGGTTGTCATGTGCTCTTGCACTCTGTCTCTCTGTTTCTCTGGTTGTCATGTGCTCTCGCACTCTGTCTCTCTCTCTCTGGTTGTCATTCGCTCTCGCACTCTGTCTCTCTCTCTGGTTGTCATTCGCTCTCGCCCTCTGTTTTTCTCTCTGGTTTTCATTCGCTCTCGCACTCAGTCTCTATTTCTCTGGTTGTCATGCGCTGTCGCACTCTGTCTCTCTCTTTCTCTGGTTGTGATGCGCTCTCGCACTTTGTCTCTCTCTTTCTCTGGTTCTCATGCGCTGTCGCACTCTGTCTCTCTTTCTTTGGTTGTCATGCGCTCTCGCACTCTGTCTCTCTGTTTCTCTGGTTGTCATGTGCTCTCGCACTCTGTCTCTCTCTCTCTGGTTGTCATTCGCTCTCACACTCTGTCTCTCTCTTTCTCTGGTTGTCATGCGCTCTCGCACTCTGTCTCTCTCTTTCTCCGGTTGTCATGCGCTCTCGCACTCTCTCTCTCTGGTTGTCATTTGCTCTCGCACTGTCTCTCTCTTTCTCTGGTTCTTATGCGCTCTCGCACTCTGTCTCTCTCTTTCTCTGGTTGTCATGCGCTCTCGCACTCTCTCTCTCTCTCTCTGGTTGTCATGTGCTCTCGCACTGTCTCTTTCTCTGGTTGTGATGCTCTCTCGCACTCTGTCCCTCTGTCTCTTTCTGGTTGTCATGCGCTCTCGCACTCTGTCTCTCTCTCTCTGGTTGTCAAGCGCTCTCGCATTCTGTCTCTCTCTCTCTGGTTGTCATGCGCTCTCGCACTGTCTCTCTCTTTCTCTGGTTGTCATGCGCTCTCGCACTCTGTCTCTCTCTTTCTCTGGTTGTCTTGCGCTCTCGCACTCTGTCTCTCTCTTTCTCTGGTTGTGATGCGCTTTCGCTCTTGTCTCTCTCTTTCTCTGGTTGTCATGCGCTCTCGCACTCTCTCTATCCGGTTGTCATTCGCTCTCTCACTCTGTCTCTCTCTCTCTCTGGTTGTCATGCACGCTAGCACTCTGTCTCTCTCTCTCTCTGGTCGTCATGCGTTCTCGCACTCTGTCTCTCTCCCTCTGGTTGTCATGCGCTCTCGACCTCTGTCTCTCTCCTTCTCTGGTTGTCATGTGGTCTCGCACTCTGTTCCACTCTCTCTCTGGTTGTCATTCGCTCTCGCACTCTGTTCCTCTCTGGTTGTCATTCGCTCTGGCACTCTGTCTCTCTCTTTCTCTGTTTGTCATGTGCTCTCGCACTCTCTCTCTCTCCTTCTCTGGTTGTCATGCGTTCTCGCACTCTGTCTCTCTCTCTCTCTGGTTGTCATGCGCTCTCGCCGTCTGTCTCTCTCTCTCTCTGGTTGTCATGCGCTCTCGCAGTCTCTCTCTCTCTCTTTCTGGTTGTCATGCGCTCTCGCACTCTGTCTCTCTCTTTCTCTCGTTGTCATGCGCTCTCGCACTCACTCTCTCTCTCTCTGGTTGTCATGTGCTCTCGCACTGTCTCTTTCTCTGGTTGTGATGCTCTCTCGCACTCTGTCCCTCTGTCTCTCTCTGGTTGTCATTCGCTCTCGCCCTCTGTTTCTCTCTTTCTCTGGTTGTGATGTGCTCTCGCACTTTGTCTCCCTCTTTCTCTGGTTGTCATGCGCTGTCGCACTCTGTCTCTCTCTTTCTCTGGTTGTGATGCTCTCTCGCCCTCTGTCCCTCTGTCTCTTTCTGGTTGTCATGCGCTCTCGCACTCTGTCTCTCTCTCTCTCTGGTTGTCAAGCGCTCTCGCATTCTGTCTCTCTCTCTCTGGTTGTCATGCGCTCTCGCACTGTCTCTCTCTTTCTCTGGTTGTCATGCGCTCTCGCACTCTGTCTCTCTCCTTCTCTGGTTGTCATGTGGTCTCGCACTCTGTTCCACTCTCTCTCTGGTTGTCATTCGCTCTCGCACTCTGTTCCTCTCTGGTTGTCATTCGCTCTGGCACTCTGTCTCTCTCTTTCTCTGTTTGTCATGTGCTCTCGCACTCTCTCTCTCTCCTTCTCTGGTTGTCATGCGTTCTCGTACTCTGTCTCTCTCTCTCTGGTTGTCATGCGCTCTCGCCGTCTGTCTCTCTGTCTCTCTGGTTGTCATGCGCTCTCGCAGTCTCTCTCTCTCTCTCTCTGGTTGTCATGCGCTCTCGCACTCTGTCTCTCTCTTTCTCTCGTTGTCATGCGCTCTCGCACTCACTCTCTCTCTCTCTGGTTGTCATGTGCTCTCGCAGTGTCTCTTTCTCTGGTTGTGATGCTCTCTCGCACTCTGTCCCTCTGTCTCTTTCTAGTTGTCATGCGCTCTCGCACTCTGTCTCTCTCTCTCTCTGGTTATCATTCGCTCTCGCCCTCTGTTTCTCTCTCTGGTTGTCATTCGCTCTCGCAGTCAGTCTCTCTCTCTCTGGTTGTCATTCGCTCTCACACTCTGTCTCTCTCTTTCTCTGGTTGTCATGTGCTCTTGCACTCTGTCTCTCTGTTTCTCTGGTTGTCATGCGCTCTCGCAGTCAGTCTCTCTCCCTCTGGTTGTGATGTGCTTTCGCACTCTGAATCTGTCTCTCTCTCTGGTTGTCATGCGCTCTCGCACTCTGTCTCTCTCTTTCTCTGGTTGTGATGTGCTCTCGCACTTTGTCTCCCTCTTTCTCTGGTTGTCATGCGCTGTCGCACTCTGTCTCTCTCTTTCTCTGGTTGTCATGCGCTCTCGCACTCTGTCTCTCTGTTTCTCTGGTTGTCATGCGCTCTCGCAGTCAGTCTCTCTCCCTCTGGTTGTGATGTGCTTTCGCACTCTGACTCTGTCTCTCTCTCTGGTTGTCATGCGCTCTCGCACTCTGTCTCTCTCTTTCTCTGGTTGTGATACTCTCTTGCACTCTCTCTCCCTCTTTCTCTGGTTGTCATGCGCTCTCGCAGTGTGTCTCTCTTTCTCTGGTTGTCATGCGCTCTCGCACTCTGTCTCTCTCTTTCTCTGGTTGTCATGCGCTCTCGCTCTCAGTCTCTCTGCCTCTGGTTGTGATGTGGTCTCGCACTCTCACTCTCTGGTTGTGATGCTCTCTCGCACTCTGTCTCTCTCTGTGGTTGTCATTCGCTCTTCCACTCTGTCTCTCTTTCTCTGGTTGACATGCGCTCTCGCACTCTGTCTCTCTCTCTCTGGTTGTCATTCGCTGTCGCGCTCTGTCTCTCTCTTTCTCTGGGTGTGATGCGCTCTCGCACTTTGTCTCTCTCTTTCTCTGGTTGTCATGCGCTGTCGCACTCTGTCTCTCTCTTTCTCTGGTTGTCATGCGCTCTTGCACTCTGTCTCTCTTTTTCTCTGGTTGTCATGTGCTCTCGCAGTCAGTCTCTCTCCCTCTGGTTGTCATGTGCTCTTGCACTCTCTCTGCCTGGTTATGATGAGCTGTCGCACTCTGTCTCTCTCTCTCTGGTTATCATTCGCTCTCGCCCTCTGTTTCTCTCTCTGGTTGTCATTCGCTCTCGCAGTCAGTCTCTCTCTCTCTGGTTGTCATGCGCTGTCGCACTCTGTCTCTCTCTTTCTCTGGTTGTCATGCGCTCTCGCACTCTGTCTCTCTGTTTCTCTGGTTGTCATGCGCTCTCGCAGTCAGTCTCTCTCCCTCTGGTTGTGATGTGCTTTCGCACTGTGAATCTGTCTCTCTCTCTGGTTGTCATGCGCTCTCGCACTCTGTCTCTCTCTTTCTCTGGTTGTGATGTGCTCTCGCACTTTGTCTCCCTCTTTCTCTGGTTGTCATGCGCTGTCGCACTCTGTCTCTCTCTTTCTCTGGTTGTCATGCGCTCTCGCACTCTGTCTCTCTGTTTCTCTGGTTGTCATGCGCTCTCGCAGTCAGTCTCTCTCCCTCTGGTTGTGATGCGCTTTCGCACTCTGACTCTGTCTCTCTCTCTGGTTGTCATGCGCTCTCGCACTCTGTCTCTCTCTTTCTCTGGTTGTGATACTCTCTTGCACTCTGTCTCCCTCTTTCTCTGGTTGTCATGCGCTTTCGCAGTGTGTCTCTCTTTCTCTGGTTGTCATGCGCTCTCGCACTCTGTCTCTCTCTTTCTCTGGTTGTCATGCGCTCTCGCTCTCAGTCTCTGCGTCTGGTTGTCATGTGCTCTCGCACTCTCACTCCCTGGTTGTGATGCGCTCTCGCACTCTGTCTCTCTCTGTGGTTGTCATTCGCTCTTCCACTCTGTCTCTCTTTCTCTGGTTGACATGCGCTCTCGCACTCTGTCTCTCTCTCTCTGGTTGTCATTCGCTGTCGCGCTCTGTCTCTCTCTTTCTCTGGGTGTGATGCGCTCTCGCACTTTGTCTCTCTCTTTCTCTGGTTGTCATGCGCTGTCGCACTCTGTCTCTCTCTTTCTCTGGTTGTCATGCGCTCTTGCACTCTGTCTCTCTTTTTCTCTGGTTGTCATGTGCTCTCGCAGTCAGTCTCTCTCCCTCTGGTTGTCATGTGCTCTTGCACTCTGTCTCTCTGTTTCTCTGGTTGTCATGTGCTCTCGCACTCTGTCTCTCTCTCTCTGGTTGTCATTCGCTCTCGCACTCTGTCTCTCTCTCTGGTTGTCATTCGCTCTCGCCCTCTGTTTTTCTCTCTGGTTTTCATTCGCTCTCGCACTCAGTCTCTATTTCTCTGGTTGTCATGCGCTGTCGCACTCTGTCTCTCTCTTTCTCTGGTTGTGATGCGCTCTCGCACTTTGTCTCTCTCTTTCTCTGGTTCTCATGCGCTGTCGCACTCTGTCTCTCTTTCTTTGGTTGTCATGCGCTCTCGCACTCTGTCTCTCTGTTTCTCTGGTTGTCATGTGCTCTCGCACTCTGTCTCTCTCTCTCTGGTTGTCATTCGCTCTCACACTCTGTCTCTCTCTTTCTCTGGTTGTCATGCGCTCTCGCACTCTGTCTCTCTCTTTCTCCGGTTGTCATGCGCTCTCGCACTCTCTCTCTCTGGTTGTCATTTGCTCTCGCACTGTCTCTCTCTTTCTCTGGTTCTTATGCGCTCTCGCACTCTGTCTCTCTCTTTCTCTGGTTGTCATGCGCTCTCGCACTCTCTCTCTCTCTCTCTGGTTGTCATGTGCTCTCGCACTGTCTCTTTCTCTGGTTGTGATGCTCTCTCGCACTCTGTCCCTCTGTCTCTTTCTGGTTGTCATGCGCTCTCGCACTCTGTCTCTCTCTCTCTGGTTGTCAAGCGCTCTCGCATTCTGTCTCTCTCTCTCTGGTTGTCATGCGCTCTCGCACTGTCTCTCTCTTTCTCTGGTTGTCATGCGCTCTCGCACTCTGTCTCTCTCTTTCTCTGGTTGTCTTGCGCTCTCGCACTCTGTCTCTCTCTTTCTCTGGTTGTGATGCGCTTTCGCTCTTGTCTCTCTCTTTCTCTGGTTGTCATGCGCTCTCGCACTCTCTCTATCCGGTTGTCATTCGCTCTCTCACTCTGTCTCTCTCTCTCTCTGGTTGTCATGCACGCTAGCACTCTGTCTCTCTCTCTCTCTGGTCGTCATGCGTTCTCGCACTCTGTCTCTCTCCCTCTGGTTGTCATGCGCTCTCGACCTCTGTCTCTCTCCTTCTCTGGTTGTCATGTGGTCTCGCACTCTGTTCCACTCTCTCTCTGGTTGTCATTCGCTCTCGCACTCTGTTCCTCTCTGGTTGTCATTCGCTCTGGCACTCTGTCTCTCTCTTTCTCTGTTTGTCATGTGCTCTCGCACTCTCTCTCTCTCCTTCTCTGGTTGTCATGCGTTCTCGCACTCTGTCTCTCTCTCTCTCTGGTTGTCATGCGCTCTCGCCGTCTGTCTCTCTCTCTCTCTGGTTGTCATGCGCTCTCGCAGTCTCTCTCTCTCTCTCTCTGGTTGTCATGCGCTCTCGCACTCTGTCTCTCTCTTTCTCTCGTTGTCATGCGCTCTCGCACTCACTCTCTCTCTCTCTGGTTGTCATGTGCTCTCGCACTGTCTCTTTCTCTGGTTGTGATGCTCTCTCGCACTCTGTCCCTCTGTCTCTCTCTGGTTGTCATTCGCTCTCGCCCTCTGTTTCTCTCTTTCTCTGGTTGTGATGTGCTCTCGCACTTTGTCTCCCTCTTTCTCTGGTTGTCATGCGCTGTCGCACTCTGTCTCTCTCTTTCTCTGGTTGTCATGCGCTCTCGCACTCTGTCTCTCTGTTTCTCTGGTTGTCATGCGCTCTCGCAGTCAGTCTCTCTCCCTCTGGTTGTGATGTGCTTTCGCACTCTGACTCTGTCTCTCTCTCTGGTTCTCATGCGCTCTCGCACTCTGTCTCTCTCTTTCTCTGGTTGTGATACTCTCTTGCACTCTGTCTCCCTCTTTCTCTGGTTGTCATGCGCTCTCGCAGTGTGTCTCTCTTTCTCTGGTTGTCATGCGCTCTCGCACTCTGTCTCTCTCTTTCTCTGGTTGTCATGTGCTCTCGCTCTCAGTCTCTCTGCCTCTGGTTGTCATGTGCTCTCGCACTCTCACTCTCTGGTTGTGATGCGCTCTCGCACTCTGTCTCTCTCTGTGGTTGTCATTCGCTCTTCCACTCTGTCTCTCTTTCTCTGGTTGACATGCGCTCTCGCACTCTGTCTCTCTCTCTCTGGTTGTCAGTCGCGCTCGCGCTCTGTCTCTCTCTTTCTCTGGGTGTGATGCGCTCTCGCACTTTGTCTCTCTCTTTCTCTGGTTGTCATGCGCTGTCGCACTCTGTCTCTCTCTTTCTCTGGTTGTCATGCGCTCTTGCACTCTCTCTCTTTTTCTCTGGTTGTCATGTGCTCTCGCAGTCAGTCTCTCTCCCTCTGGTTGTCATGTGCTCTTGCACTCTCTCTGCCTGGTTATGATGAGCTGTCGCACTCTGTCTCTCTCTCTGTGGTTGTCATTCGCTCTCGCACTCTGTCTCTCTCTCTGGTTGTCATTCGCTCTCGCCCTCTGTTTTTCTCTCTGGTTTTCATTCGCTCTCGCACTCAGTCTCTATTTCTCTGGTTGTCATGCGCTGTCGCACTCTGTCTCTCTCTTTCTCTGGTTGTGATGCGCTCTCGCACTTTGTCTCTCTCTTTCTCTGGTTCTCATGCGCTGTCGCACTCTGTCTCTCTTTCTTTGGTTGTCATGCGCTCTCGCACTCTGTCTCTCTCTTTCTCTGGTTGTGATGTGCTCTCGCACTTTGTCTCCCTCTTTCTCTGGTTGTCATGCGCTGTCGCACTCTGTCTCTCTCTTTCTCTGGTTGTCATGTGCTCTTGCACTCTGTCTCTCTGTTTCTCTGGTTGTCATGTGCTCTCGCACTCTGTCTCTCTCTCTCTGGTTGTCATTCGCTCTCGCACTCTGTCTCTCTCTCTGGTTGTCATTCGCTCTCGCCCTCTGTTTTTCTCTCTGGTTTTCATTCGCTCTCGCACTCAGTCTCTATTTCTCTGGTTGTCATGCGCTGTCGCACTCTGTCTCTCTCTTTCTCTGGTTGTGATGCGCTCTCGCACTTTGTCTCTCTCTTTCTCTGGTTCTCATGCGCTGTCGCACTCTGTCTCTCTTTCTTTGGTTGTCATGCGCTCTCGCACTCTGTCTCTCTGTTTCTCTGGTTGTCATGTGCTCTCGCACTCTGTCTCTCTCTCTCTGGTTGTCATTCGCTCTCACACTCTGTCTCTCTCTTTCTCTGGTTGTCATGCGCTCTCGCACTCTGTCTCTCTCTTTCTCCGGTTGTCATGCGCTCTCGCACTCTCTCTCTCTGGTTGTCATTTGCTCTCGCACTGTCTCTCTCTTTCTCTGGTTCTTATGCGCTCTCGCACTCTGTCTCTCTCTTTCTCTGGTTGTCATGCGCTCTCGCACTCTCTCTCTCTCTCTCTGGTTGTCATGTGCTCTCGCACTGTCTCTTTCTCTGGTTGTGATGCTCTCTCGCACTCTGTCCCTCTGTCTCTTTCTGGTTGTCATGCGCTCTCGCACTCTGTCTCTCTCTCTCTGGTTGTCAAGCGCTCTCGCATTCTGTCTCTCTCTCTCTGGTTGTCATGCGCTCTCGCACTGTCTCTCTCTTTCTCTGGTTGTCATGCGCTCTCGCACTCTGTCTCTCTCTTTCTCTGGTTGTCTTGCGCTCTCGCACTCTGTCTCTCTCTTTCTCTGGTTGTGATGCGCTTTCGCTCTTGTCTCTCTCTTTCTCTGGTTGTCATGCGCTCTCGCACTCTCTCTATCCGGTTGTCATTCGCTCTCTCACTCTGTCTCTCTCTCTCTCTGGTTGTCATGCACGCTAGCACTCTGTCTCTCTCTCTCTCTGGTCGTCATGCGTTCTCGCACTCTGTCTCTCTCCCTCTGGTTGTCATGCGCTCTCGACCTCTGTCTCTCTCCTTCTCTGGTTGTCATGTGGTCTCGCACTCTGTTCCACTCTCTCTCTGGTTGTCATTCGCTCTCGCACTCTGTTCCTCTCTGGTTGTCATTCGCTCTGGCACTCTGTCTCTCTCTTTCTCTGTTTGTCATGTGCTCTCGCACTCTCTCTCTCTCCTTCTCTGGTTGTCATGCGTTCTCGCACTCTGTCTCTCTCTCTCTCTGGTTGTCATGCGCTCTCGCCGTCTGTCTCTCTCTCTCTCTGGTTGTCATGCGCTCTCGCAGTCTCTCTCTCTCTCTTTCTGGTTGTCATGCGCTCTCGCACTCTGTCTCTCTCTTTCTCTCGTTGTCATGCGCTCTCGCACTCACTCTCTCTCTCTCTGGTTGTCATGTGCTCTCGCACTGTCTCTTTCTCTGGTTGTGATGCTCTCTCGCACTCTGTCCCTCTGTCTCTCTCTGGTTGTCATTCGCTCTCGCCCTCTGTTTCTCTCTTTCTCTGGTTGTGATGTGCTCTCGCACTTTGTCTCCCTCTTTCTCTGGTTGTCATGCGCTGTCGCACTCTGTCTCTCTCTTTCTCTGGTTGTCATGCGCTCTCGCACTCTGTCTCTCTGTTTCTCTGGTTGTCATGCGCTCTCGCAGTCAGTCTCTCTCCCTCTGGTTGTGATGTGCTTTCGCACTCTGACTCTGTCTCTCTCTCTGGTTCTCATGCGCTCTCGCACTCTGTCTCTCTCTTTCTCTGGTTGTGATACTCTCTTGCACTCTGTCTCCCTCTTTCTCTGGTTGTCATGCGCTCTCGCAGTGTGTCTCTCTTTCTCTGGTTGTCATGCGCTCTCGCACTCTGTCTCTCTCTTTCTCTGGTTGTCATGTGCTCTCGCTCTCAGTCTCTCTGCCTCTGGTTGTCATGTGCTCTCGCACTCTCACTCTCTGGTTGTGATGCGCTCTCGCACTCTGTCTCTCTCTGTGGTTGTCATTCGCTCTTCCACTCTGTCTCTCTTTCTCTGGTTGACATGCGCTCTCGCACTCTGTCTCTCTCTCTCTGGTTGTCAGTCGCGCTCGCGCTCTGTCTCTCTCTTTCTCTGGGTGTGATGCGCTCTCGCACTTTGTCTCTCTCTTTCTCTGGTTGTCATGCGCTGTCGCACTCTGTCTCTCTCTTTCTCTGGTTGTCATGCGCTCTTGCACTCTCTCTCTTTTTCTCTGGTTGTCATGTGCTCTCGCAGTCAGTCTCTCTCCCTCTGGTTGTCATGTGCTCTTGCACTCTCTCTGCCTGGTTATGATGAGCTGTCGCACTCTGTCTCTCTCTCTCTGGTTGTCATTCGCTCTCGCACTCTGTCTCTCTCTCTGGTTGTCATTCGCTCTCGCCCTCTGTTTTTCTCTCTGGTTTTCATTCGCTCTCGCACTCAGTCTCTATTTCTCTGGTTGTCATGCGCTGTCGCACTCTGTCTCTCTCTTTCTCTGGTTGTGATGCGCTCTCGCACTTTGTCTCTCTCTTTCTCTGGTTCTCATGCGCTGTCGCACTCTGTCTCTCTTTCTTTGGTTGTCATGCGCTCTCGCACTCTGTCTCTCTCTTTCTCTGGTTGTGATGTGCTCTCGCACTTTGTCTCCCTCTTTCTCTGGTTGTCATGCGCTGTCGCACTCTGTCTCTCTCTTTCTCTGGTTGTCATGCGCTCTCGCACTCTGTCTCTCTGTTTCTCTGGTTGTCATGCGCTCTCGCAGTCAGTCTCTCTCCCTCTGGTTGTGATGTGCTTTCGCACTCTGACTCTGTCTCTCTCTCTGGTTGTCATGCGCTCTCGCACTCTGTCTCTCTCTTTCTCTGGTTGTGATACTCTCTTGCACTCTGTCTCCTTCTTTCTCTGGTTGTCATGCGCTTTCGCAGTGTGTCTCTCTTTCTCTGGTTGTCATGCGCTCTCGCACTCTGTCTCTCTCTTTCTCTGGTTGTCATGCGCTCTCGCTCTCAGTCTCTCTGCCTCTGGTTGTCATGTGCTCTCGCACTCTCACTCTCTGGTTGTGATGCGCTCTCGCACTCTGTCTCTCTCTTTCTCTGATTGTGATACTCTCTTGCACTCTGTCTCCCTCTTTCTCTGGTTGTCATGCGCTCTCGCAGTGTGTCTCTCTTTCTCTGGTTGTCATGCGCTCTCGCAGTGTGTCTCTCTTTCTCTGGTTGTCATGCGCTCTCGCACTCTGTCTCTCTCTTTCTCTGGTTGTCATGCGCTCTCGCTCTCAGTCTCTCTGCCTCTGGTTGTCATGTGCTCTTGCTCTCTCTCTCTCCCTGGTAATGATGCGCTCGCGCAGTTTCTCTCTGGTTGTCATGTGCTCTCGCACTCTCACTCTCTGGTTGTGATGCGCTCTCGCACTCTGTCTCTCTCTGTGGTTGTCATTCGCTCTTCCACTCTGTCTCTCTTTCTCTGGTTGACATGCGCTCTCGCACTCTGTCTCTCTCTCTCTGGTTGTCATTCGCTCTCGCGCTCTGTCTCTCTCTTTCTCTGGGTGTGATGCGCTCTCGCACTTTGTCTCTCTCTTTCTCTGGTTGTCATGCGCTGTCGCACTCTGTCTCTCTCTTTCTCTGGTTGACATGCGCTCTTGCACTCTGTCTCTCTTTTTCTCTGGTTGTCATGTGCTCTCGCAGTCAGTCTCTCTCCCTCTGGTTGTCATGTGCTCTTGCACTCTCTCTGCCTGGTTATGATGAGCTGTCGCACTCTGTCTCTCTCTCTCTGGTTGTCATTCGCTCTCGCACTCTGTCTCTCTCTCTGGTTGTCATTCGCTCTCGCCCTCTGTTTTTCTCTCTGGTTGTCATTCGCTCTCGCACTCAGTCTCTATTTCTCTGGTTGTCATGCGCTGTCGCACTCTGTCTCTCTCTTTCTCTGGTTGTGATGCGCTCTCGCACTTTCTCTCTCTCTTTCTCTGGTTCTCAAACGCTGTCGCACTCTGTCTCTCTTTCTTTGGTTGTCATGCGCTCTCGCACTCTGTCTCTCTGTTTCTCTGGTTGTCATGTGCTCTCGCACTCTGTCTCTCTCTCTCTGGTTGTCATTCGCTCTCACACTGTCTCTCTCTTTCTCTGGTTGTCATGTGCTCTCACACTCTGTCTCTCTCTCTCTCTCTCTCTGGTTGTCATGCGCTCTCGCACTCTGTCTCTCTCTTTCCCTGATTGTCATGCGCTCTCGCACTCTGTCTCTCTCTCTGGTTGTCATGCGCTCTCGCACTCTGTCTCTCTCTCTCTCTTTCTCTGGTTGTCATGTGCTCTCACACTCTGTCTCTCACTTTCTCTGATTGTCATGCGCTCTCGCACTCTGTCTCTCTCTTTCCCTGATTGTCATGCGCTCTCGCACTCTGTCTCTCTCTCTGGTTGTCATGCGCTCTCGCACTCTCTCTCTCTGGTTGTTATGCGCTCTCGCACTCTGTCTCTCTCTCTCTCTGGTTGTCATGCGCTCTCGCGCTCTGTCTCTCTCTTTCTCTGGTTGTCATGCGCTCTTGCACTCTGTCTCTCTCTTTCTCTGGTTGTCATGCGCTCTCGCCGTCTGTCTCTCTCTCTGGTTGTCATGCGCTCTCGCACTCTGTCTCTCTCTTTCTCTGGTTGTCATGCGCTCTCGCACTCTCTCTCTCTCTCTCTGGTTGTCATGTGCTCTCGCACTGTCTCTTTCTCTGGTTGTGATGCTCTCTCGCACTCTGTCCCTCTCTCTCTCTCTGGTTGTCAAGCGCTCTCGCATTCTGTCTCTCTCTCTCTGGTTGTCATGCGCTCTCGCACTGTCTCTCTCTTTCTCTGGTTGTCATGCGCTCTCGCACTCTGTCTCTCTCTTTCTCTGGTTGTCTTGCGCTCTCGCACTCTGTCTCTCTCTTTCTCTGGTTGTGATGCGCTTTCGCTCTCTTGTCTCTCTCTTTCTCTGGTTGTCATGCGCTCTCGCACTCTCTCTATCCGGTTGTCATTCGCTCTCTCACTCTGTCTCTCTCTCTCTCTGGTCGTCATGCGTTCTCGCACTCTGTCTCTCTCCCTCTGGTTGTCATGCGCTCTCGACCTCTGTCTCTCTCCTTCTCTGGTTGTCATGTGGTCTCGCACTCTGTCCCACTCTCTCTCTGGTTGTCATTCGCTCTGGCACTCTGTCTCTCTCTTTCTCTGTTTGTCATGTGCTCTCGCACTCTCTCTCTCTCCTTCTCTGTTTGTCATGCGTTCTCGCACTCTGTCTCTCTCTCTCTCTGGTTGTCATGCGCTCTCGCCGTCTGTCTCTCTCTCTCTCTGGTTGTCATGCGCTCTCGCAGTCTCTCTCTCTCTCTCTCTGGTTGTCATGCGCTCTCGCACTCTGTCTCTCTCTTTCTCTCGTTGTCATGCGCTGTCGCACTCACTCTCTCTCTCTCTGGTTGTCATGTGCTCTCGCACTGGCTCTTTCTCTGGTTGTGATGCTCTCTCGCACTCTGTCCCTCTGTCTCTCTCTGGTTGTCATTCGCTCTCGCCCTCTGTTTCTCTCTCTGGTTGTCATTCGCTCTCGCAGTCAGTCTCTCTCTCTCTGGTTGTCATGCGCTTTTGCACTCTGTCTCTCTCTTTCTCTGGTTGTCATGCGCTCTCGCACTCTGTCTCTCTGTTTCTCTGGTTGTCATGCGCTCTCGCAGTCAGTCTCTCTCCCTCTGGTTGTGATGTGCTTTCGCACTCTGACTCTGTCTCTCTCTCTGGTTGTCATGCGCTCTCGCACTCTGTCTCTCTCTTTCTCTGGTTGTGATACTCTCTTGCACTCTGTCTCCCTCTTTCTCTGGTTGTCATGCGCTCTCGCAGTGTGTCTCTCTTTCTCTGGTTGTCATGCGCTCTCGCACTCTGTCTCTCTCTTTCTCTGGTTGTCATGCGCTCTCGCTCTCAGTCTCTCTGCCTCTGGTTGTCATGTGCTCTTGCTCTCTCTCTCTCCCTGGTAATGATGCGCTCGCGCAGTTTCTCTCTGGTTGTCATGTGCTCTCGCACTCTCACTCTCTGGTTGTGATGCGCTCTCGCACTCTGTCTCTCTCTGTGGTTGTCATTCGCTCTTCCACTCTGTCTCTCTTTCTCTGGTTGACATGCGCTCTCGCACTCTGTCTCTCTCTCTCTGGTTGTCATTCGCTCTCGCGCTCTGTCTCTCTCTTTCTCTGGGTGTGATGCGCTCTCGCACTTTGTCTCTCTCTTTCTCTGGTTGTCATGCGCTGTCGCACTCTGTCTCTCTCTTTCTCTGGTTGTCATGCGCTCTTGCACTCTGTCTCTCTTTTTCTCTGGTTGTCATGTGCTCTCGCAGTCAGTCTCTCTCCCTCTGGTTGTCATGTGCTCTTGCACTCTCTCTGCCTGGTTATGATGAGCTGTCGCACTCTGTCTCTCTCTCTCTGGTTGTCATTCGCTCTCGCACTCTGTCTCTCTCTCTGGTTGTCATTCGCTCTCGCCCTCTGTTTTTCTCTCTGGTTGTCATTCGCTCTCGCACTCAGTCTCTATTTCTCTGGTTGTCATGCGCTGTCGCACTCTGTCTCTCTCTTTCTCTGGTTGTGATGCGCTCTCGCACTTTCTCTCTCTCTTTCTCTGGTTCTCATGCGCTGTCGCACTCTGTCTCTCTTTCTTTGGTTGTCATGCGCTCTCGCACTCTGTCTCTCTGTTTCTCTGGTTGTCATGCGCTCTCGCACTCTGTCTCTCTCTCTCTGGTTGTCATTCGCTCTCACACTGTCTCTCTCTTTCTCTGGTTGTCATGTGCTCTCACACTCTGTCTCTCTCTCTCTCTGGTTGTCATGCGCTCTCGCACTCTGTCTCTCTCTTTCCCTGATTGTCATGCGCTCTCGCACTCTGTCTCTCTCTCTGGTTGTCATGCGCTCTCGCACTCTGTCTCTCTCTCTCTCTTTCTCTGGTTGTCATGCGCTCTCGCACTCTGTCTCTCTCTCTGGTTGTCATGCGCTCTCACACTCTGTCTCTCTCTTTCTCTGATTGTCATGCGCTTTCGCACTCTGTCTCTCTCTTTCCCTGATTGTCATGCGCTCTCGCACTCTGTCTCTCTCTCTGGTTGTCATGCGCTCTCGCACTCTCTCTCTCTGGTTGTTATGCGCTCTCGCACTCTGTCTCTCTCTCTCTCTCTGGTTGTCATGCGCTCTCGCGCTCTGTCTCTCTCTCTCTGGTTGTCATGCGCTCTTGCACTCTGTCCCTCTCTCTTTCTCTGATTGTCATGCGCTCTCGCAGTCTGTCTCTCTCTCTGGTTGTCATGCGCTCTCGCACTCTCTCTCTGGTTTTTTTGCACTCTCGCACTCTGTCTCTCTCTCTCTCTGGTTGTCATGCGCTCTCTCACTGTCTCTCTCTCTCTCTCCGGTTGTCATGCGCTCTCTCACTCTGTCTCTCTCTCTTTCTCTGGTTGTCATGCGCTCTCGCACTCTCTCTATCCGGTTTTCATTCGCTCTCTCACTCTGTCTCTCTCTCTCTGGTTGTCATTCACTCTCACACTCTGTCTCTCTCTTTCTCTGGTTGTCATGCTCTCTCGCACTCTGTCTCTTTCTCTGGTTGTCATGTGCTCTTGCACTCTCTCTCTCCCTGGTTATGATGCGCTCTCGCACTCTCTCTCTCTGGTTGTGATGCGCTTTTGCACTCTGTCTCTCTCTTTCTCTCGTTGTCATGCGCTCTCGCACTCTCTCTCTCTCTCTGGTTGTCGTGCGCTCTCGCACTGTCTCTCTCTTTCTCTGGTTGTCATGCGCTCTCGCACTCTGTCCCTCTGTCTCTTTCTGGTTGTCATGCGCTCTCGGACTCTGTCTCTCTCTCTGGTTGTCATTCGCTCTCGCACTCTGACTCTCTCTTTCTCTGTTTGTCAAGCGCTCTCGCATTCTGTCTCTCTCTCTCTGGTAGTCAAGCGCTCTCGCACTCTCTCTATCCGGTTGTCATTCGCTCTCTCACTCTGTCTCTCTCTTTCTCTGGTTGTGATTCTCTCTCGCACTCTGTCTCTCTCTCTCTCTGGTTGGCATGCTCTCTCGCAGTCTGTCTCTGGTTGTCATGCGCTCTCCCACTCTGTCTCTCTCTTTCTCTGGTTGTCATGCGCTCTTGCACTCTGTCTCTCTCTTTCTCTGATTGTCATGCGCTCTCGCACTCTGTCTCTCTCTCTGGTTGTCATGTGCTCTCGCACTCTCTCTCTCTCTCTGGTTGTTATGCACTCTCGCACTCTGTCTCTCTCTCTCTTTCTGGTTGTCATGCGCTCTCTCACTGTCTCTCTCTCTCTCCGGTTGTCATGCGCTCTCTCACTCTGTCTCTCTCTCTTTCTCTGGTTGTCATGCGCTCTCGCACTCTCTCTATCCGGTTTTCATTCGCTCTCTCACTCTGTCTCTCTCTTTCTCTGGTTGTGATTCTCTCTCGCACTCTGTCTGTCTCTCTGGTTGTCATGCGCTCTCGCACTCTCTCTCTCTTTCTCTGGTTGTCATGCGCTCTCGCACTCTGTCTCTCTCTTTCTCTGATTGTCATGCGCTCTCGCACTCTGTCTCTCTCTCTGGTTGTCATGCGCTCTCGCATTCTGTCTCTCTCTCTCTGGTTGTCATGCGCTCTCGCACTGTCTCTCTCTTTCTCTGGTTGTCATGCGCTCTCGCACTCTGTCTCTCTCTTTCTCTGGTTGTCTTGCGCTCTCGCACTCTGTCTCTCTCTTTCTCTGGTTGTGATGCGCTTTCGCTCTCTTGTCTCTCTCTTTCTCTGGTTGTCATGCGCTCTCGCACTCTCTCTATCCGGTTGTCATTCGCTCTCTCACTCTGTCTCTCTCTCTCTCTGGTCGTCATGCGTTCTCGCACTCTGTCTCTCTCCCTCTGGTTGTCATGCGCTCTCGACCTCTGTCTCTCTCCTTCTCTGGTTGTCATGTGGTCTCGCACTCTGTCCCACTCTCTCTCTGGTTGTCATTCGCTCTGGCACTCTGTCTCTCTCTTTCTCTGTTTGTCATGTGCTCTCGCACTCTCTCTCTCTCCTTCTCTGTTTGTCATGCGTTCTCGCACTCTGTCTCTCTCTCTCTCTGGTTGTCATGCGCTCTCGCCGTCTGTCTCTCTCTCTCTCTGGTTGTCATGCGCTCTCGCAGTCTCTCTCTCTCTCTCTCTGGTTGTCATGCGCTCTCGCACTCTGTCTCTCTCTTTCTCTCGTTGTCATGCGCTGTCGCACTCACTCTCTCTCTCTCTGGTTGTCATGTGCTCTCGCACTGGCTCTTTCTCTGGTTGTGATGCTCTCTCGCACTCTGTCCCTCTGTCTCTCTCTGGTTGTCATTCGCTCTCGCCCTCTGTTTCTCTCTCTGGTTGTCATTCGCTCTCGCAGTCAGTCTCTCTCTCTCTGGTTGTCATGCGCTTTTGCACTCTGTCTCTCTCTTTCTCTGGTTGTCATGCGCTCTCGCACTCTGTCTCTCTGTTTCTCTGGTTGTCATGCGCTCTCGCAGTCAGTCTCTCTCCCTCTGGTTGTGATGTGCTTTCGCACTCTGACTCTGTCTCTCTCTCTGGTTGTCATGCGCTCTCGCACTCTGTCTCTCTCTTTCTCTGGTTGTGATACTCTCTTGCACTCTGTCTCCCTCTTTCTCTGGTTGTCATGCGCTCTCGCAGTGTGTCTCTCTTTCTCTGGTTGTCATGCGCTCTCGCACTCTGTCTCTCTCTTTCTCTGGTTGTCATGCGCTCTCGCTCTCAGTCTCTCTGCCTCTGGTTGTCATGTGCTCTTGCTCTCTCTCTCTCCCTGGTAATGATGCGCTCGCGCAGTTTCTCTCTGGTTGTCATGTGCTCTCGCACTCTCACTCTCTGGTTGTGATGCGCTCTCGCACTCTGTCTCTCTCTGTGGTTGTCATTCGCTCTTCCACTCTGTCTCTCTTTCTCTGGTTGACATGCGCTCTCGCACTCTGTCTCTCTCTCTCTGGTTGTCATTCGCTCTCGCGCTCTGTCTCTCTCTTTCTCTGGGTGTGATGCGCTCTCGCACTTTGTCTCTCTCTTTCTCTGGTTGTCATGCGCTGTCGCACTCTGTCTCTCTCTTTCTCTGGTTGTCATGCGCTCTTGCACTCTGTCTCTCTTTTTCTCTGGTTGTCATGTGCTCTCGCAGTCAGTCTCTCTCCCTCTGGTTGTCATGTGCTCTTGCACTCTCTCTGCCTGGTTATGATGAGCTGTCGCACTCTGTCTCTCTCTCTCTGGTTGTCATTCGCTCTCGCACTCTGTCTCTCTCTCTGGTTGTCATTCGCTCTCGCCCTCTGTTTTTCTCTCTGGTTGTCATTCGCTCTCGCACTCAGTCTCTATTTCTCTGGTTGTCATGCGCTGTCGCACTCTGTCTCTCTCTTTCTCTGGTTGTGATGCGCTCTCGCACTTTCTCTCTCTCTTTCTCTGGTTCTCATGCGCTGTCGCACTCTGTCTCTCTTTCTTTGGTTGTCATGCGCTCTCGCACTCTGTCTCTCTGTTTCTCTGGTTGTCATGCGCTCTCGCACTCTGTCTCTCTCTCTCTGGTTGTCATTCGCTCTCACACTGTCTCTCTCTTTCTCTGGTTGTCATGTGCTCTCACACTCTGTCTCTCTCTCTCTCTGGTTGTCATGCGCTCTCGCACTCTGTCTCTCTCTTTCCCTGATTGTCATGCGCTCTCGCACTCTGTCTCTCTCTCTGGTTGTCATGCGCTCTCGCACTCTGTCTCTCTCTCTCTCTTTCTCTGGTTGTCATGCGCTCTCGCACTCTGTCTCTCTCTCTGGTTGTCATGCGCTCTCACACTCTGTCTCTCTCTTTCTCTGATTGTCATGCGCTTTCGCACTCTGTCTCTCTCTTTCCCTGATTGTCATGCGCTCTCGCACTCTGTCTCTCTCTCTGGTTGTCATGCGCTCTCGCACTCTCTCTCTCTGGTTGTTATGCGCTCTCGCACTCTGTCTCTCTCTCTCTCTCTGGTTGTCATGCGCTCTCGCGCTCTGTCTCTCTCTCTCTGGTTGTCATGCGCTCTTGCACTCTGTCCCTCTCTCTTTCTCTGATTGTCATGCGCTCTCGCAGTCTGTCTCTCTCTCTGGTTGTCATGCGCTCTCGCACTCTCTCTCTGGTTTTTTTGCACTCTCGCACTCTGTCTCTCTCTCTCTCTGGTTGTCATGCGCTCTCTCACTGTCTCTCTCTCTCTCTCCGGTTGTCATGCGCTCTCTCACTCTGTCTCTCTCTCTTTCTCTGGTTGTCATGCGCTCTCGCACTCTCTCTATCCGGTTTTCATTCGCTCTCTCACTCTGTCTCTCTCTCTCTGGTTGTCATTCACTCTCACACTCTGTCTCTCTCTTTCTCTGGTTGTCATGCTCTCTCGCACTCTGTCTCTTTCTCTGGTTGTCATGTGCTCTTGCACTCTCTCTCTCCCTGGTTATGATGCGCTCTCGCACTCTCTCTCTCTGGTTGTGATGCGCTTTTGCACTCTGTCTCTCTCTTTCTCTCGTTGTCATGCGCTCTCGCACTCTCTCTCTCTCTCTGGTTGTCGTGCGCTCTCGCACTGTCTCTCTCTTTCTCTGGTTGTCATGCGCTCTCGCACTCTGTCCCTCTGTCTCTTTCTGGTTGTCATGCGCTCTCGGACTCTGTCTCTCTCTCTGGTTGTCATTCGCTCTCGCACTCTGACTCTCTCTTTCTCTGTTTGTCAAGCGCTCTCGCATTCTGTCTCTCTCTCTCTGGTAGTCAAGCGCTCTCGCACTCTCTCTATCCGGTTGTCATTCGCTCTCTCACTCTGTCTCTCTCTTTCTCTGGTTGTGATTCTCTCTCGCACTCTGTCTCTCTCTCTCTCTGGTTGGCATGCTCTCTCGCAGTCTGTCTCTGGTTGTCATGCGCTCTCCCACTCTGTCTCTCTCTTTCTCTGGTTGTCATGCGCTCTTGCACTCTGTCTCTCTCTTTCTCTGATTGTCATGCGCTCTCGCACTCTGTCTCTCTCTCTGGTTGTCATGTGCTCTCGCACTCTCTCTCTCTCTCTGGTTGTTATGCACTCTCGCACTCTGTCTCTCTCTCTCTTTCTGGTTGTCATGCGCTCTCTCACTGTCTCTCTCTCTCTCCGGTTGTCATGCGCTCTCTCACTCTGTCTCTCTCTCTTTCTCTGGTTGTCATGCGCTCTCGCACTCTCTCTATCCGGTTTTCATTCGCTCTCTCACTCTGTCTCTCTCTTTCTCTGGTTGTGATTCTCTCTCGCACTCTGTCTGTCTCTCTGGTTGTCATGCGCTCTCGCACTCTCTCTCTCTTTCTCTGGTTGTCATGCGCTCTCGCACTCTGTCTCTCTCTTTCTCTGATTGTCATGCGCTCTCGCACTCTGTCTCTCTCTCTGGTTGTCATGCGCTCTCGCACTTTCTCTCTCTCTCTCTGCTTGTCATGCGCTCTCGCACTCTCTCTCTTTCTCTAGTTGTCATGCGCTCTCGCCGTCTGTCTCTCTCTCTCTCTGGTTGTCATGCGCTCTCGCAGTCTGTCTCTTTCTCTGGTTGTCATGCGCTCTCGCACTCTGTCTCTCTCTCTCTCTGGTTGTCATGCGCTCTCGCACTCTGTCTCTCTCTTTCTCCGGTTGTCATGCGCTCTCGCACTCTCTCTCTCTCTCTCTCTGGTTGTCATTTGCTCTCGCACTGTCTCTCTCTTTCTCTGGTTCTTATGCGCTCTCGCACTCTGTCTCTCTTTCTCTGGTTGTCATGCGCTCTCGCACTCTCTCTCTCTCTCTGGTTGTCATGTGCTCTCGCACTGTCTCTTTCTCTGGTTGTGATGCTCTCTCGCACTCTGTCCCTCTGTCTCTTTCTGGTTGTCATGCACTCTCGCACTCTGTCTCTCTCTCTCTGGTTGTCAAGCGCTCTCGCATTCTGTCTCTCTCTCTCTGGTTGTCATGCGCTCTCGCACTGTCTCTCTCTTTCTCTGGTTCTTATGCGCTCTCGCACTCTCTCTCTCTCTCTCTCTCTGGTTGTCATTTGCTCTCGCACTGTCTCTCTCTTTCTCTGGTTGTCATGCGCTGTCGCACTCTGTCTCTCTCTTTCTCTGGTTGTGATTCTCTCTCGCACTCTGTCTCTTTCTCTGGTTGGCATGCTCTCTCGCACTCTCTCTCTCTCTCTCTCTCTCTCTCTGGTTGTCATGTGCTCTTGCACTCTCTCTGCCTGGTTATGACGAGCTGTCGCACTCTGTCTCTCTCTCTCTGGTTATCATGCGCTCTCGCACTTGTTCTTTCTCTGGTTGTCGCACTCTCTCTCTGTCTCGTGCTTACTGTAGCTGTTGCGCGCTCTGTCTGTGTCGTGTCCTTGTTCTTGGTGTCATGCTTGTGCTCTCTCTCCCACTGTTGTGCTTTCTATCTCTGTCACGAGCCTGCGCTCTCTCCTTCACTCTCCCATTGTTGCGCGCACTCCTTCTCCCTGCTGTCATGCCTGCTCCCTCTTCCTCTCCCTCGGCCCCATGCCCGATCCGTCTCCCTGACCCCACCACCTATCTTGATCCCTCGCCCCTTTGCCTACTCTCCCTCTCCCGCACGCTCTCTCGGTCGAATCCTCTCTTGCTCTTTGACGAACTCTCCCTTGCGCATGCGCACTCTCTCCATCGAGCTTTCTCTCTCTCTCTCTCGTGCCATCGCTCCCTCACTGTTGAGTGTGCCCGCTCTCCATTGTTGTCGCACTTTCTCTCTCGCTCGCTCTGTCTGTTGAATTCTGTCTCTTGCTCTCTGGGTTGAACTTTCACTTGATCTCTCAGTAGCAGGTGCACTTTCTCTCGCTCTGTCAAGCTCTCCTGCGCTTTCTCTCTCTCTCTATCATGCTGTTTTGCTCCAGCGCATGCTCTCTTGTTCTGTCCCGCTCTGTAGCGAGCTGTCAGGCGTTTACTCACACTCTCTCGCTCTCCGGCTGTTGGACGCGCTCCCCTCTCTCTCTCGAGCTGTCAAGCGATTTCTCTCTCGCGCTCTGTCTGTCGTGCGCACGCACTCACTCTCGAGCTGTCACGTGTTTTCTCTCGCGCTCTGGTTGTCGTGCGCGCGCTCTCTCTCCATGGCTGTTGCGCATGCGCTCTTTCTCTCTTGCTTGCTCTGGCTGTCACGCACACTCTCTCTCTGGCTGTCGTGTGTGCGCTCTTTCTCTCTGGTTGTCGTCCACACGTGCCCTCTCTCTCGCTCCGGCTGTCTCGCGCTCTCTCTCTCTCTGGTTGCCATGCGCTCTCACCCTGTCTCGCTCTGTGGTTGTCATGTGCTCACGCACACTCTTTCTCTCTCTAGTTGTCATGCGCTCTCGCACTCTGTCTCTCTCTCTCTCTCTCTGGTTGTCATGCGCTGTTGCACTCTCTCTCTCGTTGTCATGAGGTCTTGCACTCTCTCTCTCTCTCTTGTTGTCATGCGCTCTCGCTCTCTGTCTCGTTCCCTCTGGTCGTCATGCGCTCTCGCACTGTCTCTCTCCCTCTGGTTGTCATGCACTCTCGCACTCCGTCTCTCTTTCTCTCTCTCTCTCTCTCTCTCTCTCTGATTGTCATGCACTCTCGCTCTCTCTCTCTCTCTCTCTCTCTTGTTGTCATGAGCTCTCGCACTCTCTCTCTCTCTCTCTCATGCTTACTGTAGCTGTTGCGCGCTCTGTCTCTGTCTTGTCCTTGCTCTTGGTGTCATGCTTGTGCTCTCTCTCCCACTGTTGTGCTTTCTCTCTCTGTCACGAGCTTGCGCTCTCTCCTTCACTCTCCCACTGTTGCGCGCACTCCCTCTCCTTTGCTCTCATGACTGCTCCATCTTCCTCTCCCTTGCTCCCACGCCCGCTCCGTCTCCCTCACCCCACCTCCTATCCTGATCCCTCACCCCTTTGCGCACTCCCTCTCCCGCATGCTCTCTCTGTCGAATTCTCTCTTGCTCTTTGTCGAACTCTCCCTTGCGTACGCGCACTCTCTCTATCGAGCTTTCTCGCTCTCTCTCGCGCCACCGCTGTCCCTCACTGTCGAGTGTGCCCGCTCTCCATTGTTGTTGCACTTTCTCTCTCGCTCTCTCTGTCTGTTGAATTCTGTCTCTTGCTCTCTCTGTTGAACTCTCACTTGCTCTCTCAGTAGCACGTGCACTCTCTCGCTCTGTTGATCTCTCCTGCGCTTTCTCTCTCTATCATGCTGTTTTTCTCCAGCGCATGCTCTCTTGTTCTGTCCCCCTCTGTAGCGAGCTGTCACGCGTTTACTCACACTCTCTCGCACTCCGGCTGTTGGACGCGCTCCTCTCTCTCTCGAGCTGTCAAGCGATTTCTTTCTCGCGCTCTGGCTGTCGTGTGCACGCACTCTCTCTCTCTCGAGCTGTCACGAGTTTTCTCTCTCGCGCTCTGGGTGTCGTGCGCGTGCTCTCTCTCTCTCTCTCTCGCTTGCTCTGGCTGTCACGCACACTCTCTCTCTGGCTGTCGTGTGCGCACTCTTTCTCTCTGGTTGTCGTCCACACGTGCCCTCTCTCTCGCTCCGGCTGTCTCACGCTCTCTCTCTCTCTCTGGTTGTGATGCGCTCTCGCACTTTGTCTGTCTGTCTCTCTCTCTCTCTCTCTCTCTCTCTCTGGTTGCCATGCGCTCTTGCACTGTCCCTCTCTCTCTCGTTGTGATGCGCACTCGCACTCTGTCTCCCTCTTGTTGTCACGCGCGATCGCACTGTCTCCCTCTTGTTGTCATGCGCGATCGCACTCTGTCTCTCTCTGGTTGTCATGCTCTCTCGCACTCTGTCTCTCTCTCTCTCTCTCTGGTTGTCATGTGCTCTCGCTCTCTGTCTCTCTCTGGTTGTCATGATCTCTCGCACTCTGTCTCTCTGTTTCTCTGGTTGTCATGTGCTCTCGCTCTCTGTCTCTCTCTGGTTGTCATGATCTCTCGCACTCTGTCTCTCTCTTTCTCTGGTTGTCATGTGCTCTCGCTCTCTGTCTCTCTCTGGTTGTCATGCGCTCTCGCTCTGTCTCGCTCAGGCTGTCGTGCGTGCTCACTCTCTCGTTGTGGTTCTTGCTTGCAGTTGTGCTCGTGTTCTTTGTCGGAGTTTCATGCGCGCACTCTATCTTGCTGTTTGGGTCTCTTGCACGCTCTCCTGGTGTCACACTCTCTCACTGGTGCTCTCTCATTGTAGCTCATTCTCTGTCACGCGTTCACGCTCCCCCTCTCTCCCTGACACGCACACGCGCCCTCTCTCATGCATACACCATGTCACGTGCTATGTCTCTACCTATGTTGAGCGCTCTCGTGTGTGAACGCTCCAGCTTACGTGCTGTCTCTCACTCTAGCTGTCATGCACTCGCGATCTCTCGCACACTTTTTCCCTTTTTCGCTCTCTCTGTCTCTCCCCCTCTTTGTAGCATGTGCTTTCTTCCTCTCTCTCACTCTCTGTAGCGCATGCTGTCCCGCTCTTGCTCTGGCTGTCGCGCACTCTGTCTCTTGCTGTGGCTCTCGCACACACTCTCTGTCGCGGTTGTGCACACGCTCTATCTTGCTGTCTTGCTTGCTCTCTCTGTCGCGCGCTGTCTTGGTGTCATGCTCATGCTCTCTCACTGTCACGCGTTCTCTCTCTCTCTCTCTCTCTCTCTCTCTCTCTCTCTCTGTCTTCCCCTCACTCTCTCCCCCTCCCCCTCCCCCTCCCCCCTCCCTCCCCCCTCTCTCTCTCTCTCTCTCTTCCCCTCTCTCTCTTCCCCTCTCTCTCTTCCCCTCTCTCTTCCCCTCTCTCTCTCTTCCCCTCTCTCTCTCTCTTCCCCTCTCTCTCTCTTCCCCTCTCTCTCTCTCTTCCCCTCTCTCTCTCTCTTCCCCTCTCTCTCTCTCTCCCCCTCTCTCTCTCTCTTTCTCTCTCTCTTCCCCTCTCTCTCTCCCCCTCTCTCTTCCCCTCTCTCTCTCTTCCCCTCTCTCTTCCCCTCTCTCTCTCCCCCTCTCCCTTCCTCCCTCGCTGGTGCACTCTCTCTTCCTTTATCTGTAGCATGCTCACTATTGCGCGCATTCTCTCATGCATGCTGTCACTCTCTGTCGCCCGTTCTCTCTCTTGCTCTGGCTCTCGCACTCTGTCTCTCACTGGTTGTTGTGTGCTCTCTCTTTCTTTAGCACATGCTCTCTTGCTCTCTTCTCTGTACCATTCTCTCTCTCTTTCTCCCTCTGTAGCGCGCTCTCTCTCTCTTGCTTGCTCTGGCTCTGACACTCTCTCTTCCTCTGTTGCGCACGTTCTCTCTCTGTGGCTCTTGCAGTTGTGCTCGCGTTCTTTATCACAGTTGCATACGTGTGCTCTAGCTTGCCATCTTGCTCTCTCACTACTGCGCATTCTCTGTCACATGCTTGCGCTCCCTCTCCCTCTCGCTCTCTCCCTGTTGCACGTGCTCCCTCTCTCGCTCTCTGTTGCGCGCTCCACCTATCTTGCTCTCCCTGTCATGCTCGCACTCTCTCTGTCACACCCGCTCTCCCCCTCTTGCTGGCATGCGTGGTCGCACTCGCTATCCCTCGCTCACAAACGCGCACACTCTGGCTGTCGTGTGCTCGTGTCTAGGTTGCAAGCGTGCGTTCTAGCTTGCTGTCTTGCTCGGTCACTGTCGCGTGCTCTCGGTGTCATACTGGTGCTCTGTCACTGTAGCACATTCTCTGTCACATGCTTCTGCTCCCTCTCTCCCTGTTGCACGTGATCCCTCTCTCGCTCTCTGTCGCACGAGCTCCACCTCTCTCTCTCTCGCACACGCTCTATCTTTCTTGCTCTCCATCATACTGTCACGTTCTGTCGCTCTCGCGCTCCCTCTTCCTCTCGCTGTTGCATTGGCGTACACACTTGCTCTCCCTCTTGCTGGTGTGCTCTCTCGGTCTAGCTGTAGAGCGTGCTCTGGCTGTTGCGCACACTCTCGTTCTCTAGTGCGTACTTGCTCTCTCACATTCTCTCTTGCTGTCTCTCTCTCGCTCTGGTTGTTGTGCGCTCTCTCTCTCTCTCTAGCACATGCTGTCTCGCTCTCTCTCTCTGTAGAATGTGCTCTCCCTCCCTCTCTGTAGTACGCGTTCTCTTTCTTCCTCTCTGTCGCACGTGCTCCCTCTTGCGCTTGGGCTGTTGTGCGCACCCCCTCTCCCACCTCCTGTCCTTCCCCTTCTCCATCACCCATCTCCCACTCTCCCAACTCTCTCTCGCTCTTACCCAGTCTCCCCCCCCCCCACCTACTCTGAGTTTCATCCTGAACCACTGCCAGCAGTGAGCTAAATGTTACCACTAAGAGAAGGCTGGCGCTGGGGGCAGTTCAGTGGCACGGTGCGGGGCGGAGGGGTGACATAAATTCCTGCATCTGGACTGTATGATGAGATGGCCAGTAGAGAGAGGAAGGGAGTTGTGAGGCCAGGCATTAGAGGTGATGGGTGCCGGGAAGGGTTTTGAGAGGAACGAGACAGGCCGGAGATATAGGATTGAAGAGCAGTACAACTGAGGGTGAAGGTTTCGGGCAGGCTGGAGTAGGGGATGCGGGATCTGGAATCTGAGAAGTCAGGTTGGTGGTTATACGAGATCTGAGCCATTCTGCCCATCAAGTCTGCTCCACCATTCAGCACAGCTTCAACCTTTGACACTCTTACTAATCAAGAACCTGTCAACCACTGCTTTAAATATACCCAATGTGTCAATGAATTCCACAGATTCACCGCACTGGAACTAAAGGAATTCCTCTTCATCTCTGTTCTAAAGGCTCATCCCTCTATTCTGAGAATCTCTGGTTCTTGATTCCTCCTCATTCTACTAAACTGTAGCAAGTACAGGCCCAGAGCCATCAAACACTCCTCAAATGTTAACCCTTTCATTCCTGGGATAGTTCTCATGAAGCTCTGTTGGACTCTATGGGAACCATTGAGGAGAAGTGAAGGAGAGGAGGCACCAAAACCCAAGCAGGGTCAGTGCTGGGTCTTGTCAGGCTGAATTGCTTTCATAGAAGGAATAAATTCAAAGACTGCTTTCTTACCGGGTAGGCAATTTCAGGACTCGGAGGTCCACGTACAGGGTTCCCTAAAGGTTAACTTGTGGGTTGAGCTGGTAGTAAGGGAGGCAAATACACTGTTCGTGTTCATTTCAAAAGGACTTGATGATCTAATGATCATCAAATGGATCTAATGCTGAGGGTCTATAAAGGCATCGGTCAGACTACATTTGGACTGTTGTGAGCAGTGTTGAGTCCTGTATCAAAGAAATGACGTACTGGCATTGTAGTAGCTTCCAGAGGAGGTTGACGAGAATGGTATTGCGAATGAGCGTTTGATAGCTCTAGGCCTACACTCACTGGAGTTGAGAAGAACGAGGGCAGACCTCATTGAAGCCTACTGAATATTGAAAGGCCTCGATAGAGTGTCTATGGAGAGGAGGTTTCTGATTGTGTGGAAGTCTAGAACCAGAAGGCACAGCCTCAGAATAGAAAGATGTCCCTTTAGAACAGAAATCAGCATCAGTGAGTGGTTTATTGTAGGGTGCAGGGGGATGTGCGCTGCAGGAAACCGGTGGGAAAGTGGACCAAAGTAGCAGGACTGGAGGAGGATTGAAAGGAGGGGAGAGTGGTGGGAGGTGAGGTTTCCCTGAAATTGGAAAACTCGTGTTTACACTATTGGTCAGAGGGCTAAAAGGCCTGTCTCCATACTGGATGTTGATTAAAGGGAAGGGCAGTGGGAGGGGGCTCATGACATTCTTTGGAATTGGCTTATTACGCTGAGGTCCCTTCAACAACTTGTCTGCTGTTCATAGAGATCGAATCAGACAGAAACGCACAAGCACACACAGCTGCCTGTCTTTCGTCCTTGTACTTGCAGACTACTGCCAAGACAGCAGCTAATCTGCAGGGGCAGCCCTGACCTCACTGAAGGCCCGAGTTTACTGATCCACTCAGTATTGGCCCCACTCCCGGCTGCCCACCAGTGGCTCCAGCTTGCAGGTGGCAGCAGAGGATCACCAGACCAGCCTCTTTGGAATTGGAGCAACACACACAAAATGCTGGTAGAACGCAGCAGGCCAGGCAGCATCTATAGGGAGAAGCACTGTCGACGTTTCAGGCCGAGACCTTTCATCAGGACTAACTGAAAGGAAAGATAGTAAAAGATTTGAAAGTGGGAGGGGGAGGGGAAAATGCAAAATGATAGGAGAAGACTGGAGGCGGGTGGGGTGAAGCTGAGAGCCGGAAAGGTGATTGGCAAAAGAGATACAGAGCTAGAGAAGGGAAAGGATCATGGGACGGGAGGCCTAGGGAGAAAGAGAGGGGGAGGGGAGAACAGGCGGCGTGATGGACAGAAAGAGAGAGAGAAAAAGAGGGGAGAAAAAAACTAAATATATCAGGGATGGGGTAAGAAGGGGAGGAGGGGCATTAACAGAAGTTAGAGGTCAATATTCATGCTAGATGCCCCTCCTTCCCTTCTTACCCCATCCCCATTTTCTCTGTACTTTTTCAAACTTACTGATATCTTTCCTTGAGGTAGGTGACCAAAACTGCACACAATACTTCAAATTTAGCCTCACCAACAACTTCAACATATGAAGGCCTATGTGCCACAAAATCTCTCTTTACAACCTTATGAGATGCCACTTTCAAAGAATTATGGATCTGTACTCCCTGATCCCTCTGTTCTACGTTACTCAGTGTCCCACCGCTCACCATGCAATACCACCCCCCCCCCCCCCCCGTTCATACTTCACACTTGTCTGCATTAAATTCTATTTGCCATGTTCAGCCCATTTTCCCAGCAGGTCCAGGTCACTTCGCAAGTTTTGATAGCCAACCTTGCTGTCCACTACACCCTCAGTCTTGGTGTCATTGCAAATTTGCTGATCCATTTTTGCCACATTATCATGCAGATCACTGATTATAAACGACCAAGTAGAGCAGACCCAGCACTTCACCAGTCAGTGAGGCAAACATCCACTAACACTTTCTGGTGTCTCCTGCTGAGACAATGTTGAATCCAACTGACTACTTCATCCTAAATGCCAAGCAGTTGAGCCTTCTGGACCAGCCAGTCAAACAGGACTTTGTCAAATGTCTTGCTCTTGTCCACCTCCTTCCTTTCATCAGCTTTTCTGGTAACCTCGGAAAAGTCTATACAAGATTGGTTAGACATGACCTGCCACACCCAAAGCCAGATTGACTATCCCTAGTCAGGTCCTGCTTTTTCAAATACTGTATATATCCTGTCACATTATTTGGATTAATGGAATATGCATGGATGACATGCAAATCAAAGTTTTCCCATTGAATCTGTGCATGTGAACACTTAAGTCTGCTCTGCCATTCCATTATAGTGATTAGTACCCCTCTCAACTCCATTCTCTTGCCTTGCCCCTGTAACCTTTGACACCTTTATCAATTATGAACCTGTCAATCTCCGCTTTAAATATACTCAATGACTCAGCCTCCACATCCCAGATTCACCACCCTCTGGCTGAAGACGTTCTTCCTCATCGCTGTTCTAAAGGGACGCCTTTCTATTCCGAGGCTGTCCCCTCTGGTCCTAGACTCATCCACCATAGGAAACATCCTTTGCACATCCACTCTGTCTAGGCCTCCCACCCTGATAGTCTCTTTTCTCCCCCTCTTCCATCAGATCAAAGATAGCACGTACCACCAGCTTCTACCCTGCAGTGATCAGACTCTTGAATGGGTGTCCTGTATGATAAATTATGCCCTAGGCATCACAAACTTCCTCATTATGATCTTGCACCTTATTATTTACCTGCAGCTGTTATACTTTATTTTGCATTCTGTTATTGTTTACCTTGTACTACATCAATGCACTGTGTACTGGTCTGTATGAATAGTACTCAAGACAAGCTTTTCACTGTATCTTGGTACATGTGACAATAACAATCCAATTCCAAGGAGCAAACACGAGAAAATCTGCAGTTGCTGGAAATTCAAACAACACATAAAATGCTGTTGGAACGCAGCAGGCCAGGCAGCATCTATAGGGAGAAGCACTGTCGACGTTTCAGGCCGAGACCCTTTGACAGGACTAACTGAAAGGAAAGATAGTAAGAGATTTGAAAATAGGAGGGGGAGGGGAAAACGCGAAATGATAGGAGAAGAGAGGAGGGGGTGGGGTGAAGCTGAGAGCCGGAAAGTTGATTGGCAAATGGGATACAGAGCTGGAGAAGGGAAAGGATCATGGGACGGGAGGCCTAGGGAGAAAGAGAAGGGGAGGGGAGCACCAGAGGGAAATGGAGAACAGGCAGAGTAAGAAAAAAAAAAGGTGGGGAAAATACTAAATATTTTGCCGGGACTTGCAGACCTCAGTTATAGCGGAAGATTGAATGGGTTAGGAGAATGAGGAGAGGTTTGATAGAGGTGCACAAAATGATGAGGGGTATAAATAGGGTCAGTGCAAGATAGGGTTATGTGAGACTAGAGCTAGAGGTCATAGATGAAAGGTGAAGTTTACGGGGAGCATGAGGAGAACTACTTCACTCGGAGCGAGGAAGTGGTGGATGTGGGTCTGAATTCAACATGTAAGAGAAGGTTTGGATAGGTATATGGATGAGAGAAGTATGGAGAGCAAAGGTCCGAGTGCAAATAGATGGGCTAGGCAGGAACCTTAGATAGGCCAAAGGGCATGTTTCTTTGCAGTCATGCTCTATGGCCTTTTGACTCTAGTATATGTAAGAATACACTCATTGGCCACTTTATAAGGTTCAGGAGTAGAACCCAGTGTGTTCTGCTGCTGTTGTAAACCATCTACTTCAAGGTTCAATATGTTGAACGTTCAGAGTTGCTCTTCTGCACGCCTCTGTTGTAACGTGGTTATTTGAGTTAGTCTCCTTCCCTTCAGCTTGACCCCGTCTGGCCATTCTCCTCTGACCTCTCTCATTAACCAGGCATTTTTCCCACAGATCTACCACTTGCTGGATGTTTTTTTTTGTTGGCTGTTAACTCTGGAGACTGCTGATCTGGAATTTTCACATATAACCGTTTCTGACATTCTCAAACCACACCATAGGCAGCAACAATCATTCCGTGGTCAAAGTCACTTAGATGACATTTCTTCCACATTTTGATGTTTGGCCTGCACGACAACTGAACCTCTTGACCGTGTCTGCATGCTTTTATGTGTTGAGTTGCTGCCACATGATTAGCTGATTGGATATTTGCATTGGCCACTGTGTGTATACAGTGGCATGCAGAAGTTTGGGCACCCCGGTCAAAATTTCTGTTACTGTGAATAGCTAAGTGAGTAAAAGATTACCTGATTTCCAAAAGGCATGAAGTTAAAGATGATACATTTCTTTAATATTTTAAGCAAGATCACTTTTTTTATTTCCATCTTTTACAGTTTCGAAATAGCAAAAAAAGAAAAGGGCCCAAAGCAAAAGTTTGGGCACCCTGCATGGTCAGTACTTAGTAACACCCCCTTTGGCAAGTATCAGAGCTTGTAAACACTTTCTGTAGCCAGCTAAGAGTCTTTCAATTCTTGTTTGGGGGATTTTCGCCCATTCTTCCTTGCAAATGGCTTCTGGTTCTAAGAGACTCTTGGGCTGTCTTGCATGCATTGCTCTTTTGAGGTCTATCCACAGATTTTTGATGATTTTTAGGTTGGGGGACTGTGAGGGCTATGGTAAAACCTTCAGCTTGCGCCTCTTGAGGTAGTCCATTGTGGATTTTGAGGTGTGTTTAGGATCATTATCCTGTTGTAGAAGCCATCCTCTTTTCATCTTCAGCTTTTTTTTTACAGACGGTATGACGTTTGCTTCCAGAATTTGCTGGTTATGTAATTGAATTAATTCTTCCTTTTACCAGTGAAATATTCCCTGTGCCACTGGCTGCAACTCAAGCCCAAAACATGATCAGTCCACCCCCGTGCTTAACAGTTGGACAAGTGTTCTTTTCAAGAAATTCTGCACCCTTTTTTCTCCAAACATACCTTTGCTCATTGCGACCAAATAGTTCTATTTTAACTTCTTCAGTCCACAGGACTTGTTTAGATGTTCCTTTGCAAACTTCTGACGCTGAATCTTGTGGTGAGGATGCAGGAAAGGTTTCCTTCTGATGACCCTTCCATGAAGGTCATATTTGTGCAGGTGTCACCGCACAGTAGAACAATGCACCAGCACTCCAGAGTGTGCTAAATCTTGCTGAAGGTCTTTTGCAGTCAAGCAGGGGTTTTGATTTGCCTCTCTAGCAATCCTACGAGCAGTTGTCTCGGAAAGTTTTCTTGGTCATCCAGACCTCAACTTGACCTCCACTGTTCCTGTTATCTACCATTTCTTAATTGCAATACAAATTGAGGAAACGGCTACCTGAAAGCGCTTTGCTATCTTCTTATAGTCTTCTCCTGCTTTGTGGGCATCATTTATTTTAATTTTCAGGGTGCTAGGCAGCTGCTTAGAGGAGCCCATGGCTGCCGATTGTTGGGACAACGTTTGAGGAGTCAGGGTATTTATAAAGCTTTGAAATTTGCATCACCTGGCCTTTCCTAATGATGATTGTGAACAAGCTAATTAAGGTCTGAGACCTTGGTAAAAGTTATCTGAGAGCTCAAATCTCTTGGGGTGCCCAAACTTTTGCATAGTGCTCCTTTCCTTTTTTTTAATTCTAAAATTGTACAAAACAAAAATAATACACTAATCTTGCTTAAAATGTTGAAAAGAATGTTTCATCTTTAACATTATGGCTTTTGGAGATCTGTTCATCTTCTATACACAGTAGCAGAAATTTTTACTGGGGTGCCCAAACTTTTGCATGCTACTGTATATATAAAATTAAGTAAGTAGTGGAAAAAGAGGGTAAAAAAATACTGAATTGGTTTTCATGGGTTCAATGTCTATTCAGAAAGCTGTCCCTGAAACATTGGGGATGTGTCTACAGGCTCTTGTACCTCCCCTTATGGTAGCAATGAGAAGAGGGCATGTCCTGGGTGGTGGGGGTCCTTGATGATGGATGCCACCTTTTGGAGGCATTGCCTTTACAAGTTGTCCTCGTTGTTGGGGAAGCTGGTGCCATGACAGAGTTGGCTGATTTTATGAACAGAGCTCAGTGGGTTGGGCAGAATCTGTAGCTTTCGACTATTCAGCTCAAAGCCTTCCCTCAAACAGATTTGTTTGTTGCTCCTGGTTATAGACCGAGCACCGAAGGTAACAAAAAGCCTGTGTTTTTAATGACATTGTACTTTTTGAGCTCTGGGGTTGTTGCTAAGGTGTGTGTTTCTATTCCCTCCCTCCCCCCCCCCCCCCACCACCGCCATCCTGTCCGTTTTCCCACTCTGCTTCTCCCCTCCAGATCTCCAGCCTGGGAAAGGTGGTCTCCCTCGTGCAGACCAAACCAGTTCAGTCAGGAGTGGTCACAGGTCAGGCGACCACGAACCCTGTCACGCAGTACATACAGGTGAGTGAGTGCATGTTGCTACTCAACACATTACTGCTCTTCCAGCCACGTTCCCCCTTTACTGCCTGTCCCGCAATGCGGTGTTCCTTCCTTGCTGTCTCAACCGCAGCTTTCCCTGCAGTCTGTTCTTCCTATGGCACTCCTTCTCTCCTCTTTCCCCCCTCTTTCCCCCTTTCCCGCAGTGTTCTCTCCTTTCTCCCCTTCCCATTGTGTGCCCTCCTCCCCCTCCTCACCTTCTCTCCCACAGCGTGCTGCTCCCTCCTTGTGGTACTACACACTGTGGCCAAAATGTCCTTCTTGTTGTTCGCTTAGCGGTCTCTGCCCCATGGCACATGCCTCCCAATCACTTTTAACCTGCCTCTTCATGTCCTTTGTTTCCTTGGCATTGTGGGGGCGCGCAGACGAAAGGCCCGCTGCCCCCAGGAGCCACCATCCTGAAGCTGGTGACGTCGGCGGATGGCAAGCCCACTACCATCATCACCACGTCGCAGGCAGCCGGCAAGCCCACCCTCCTGGGCATCAGCAGTGTCTCGCCCAGCACCGCCACTAAGCCTGGCACCACCACCATTATCAAGACCATCCCCGTCTCGGCCCTAATGGCTCAGCAGGGCGCTGCAGGTAATGGCAGTTGTGCCGGGGTGTTGGGGGGGGGAGTGTGGAGTGTTTCTGCTTTGAATGGGTCACTGCTCTCTATCCCACGCACCTGCCGGTGAATGAGTCTGACCACCAGGGAGTGGTGCTGTGCTGGAAGAAGTCTGTGGGGTTTCTGGGGAGAGTCCCAGCCTGGGGTGAAAGATGGTCCATGGAGTTCCAAGGTCCTGAGTTACAGGGAAATAGGTTGGGACTTTATTGCCAGGTGCGTAGGAGGATGAGTGCAGTTTTGATAGAGGTATATAAAATTATGAAGGATATAGATGGGATATAAACGCAAGCAGGCTTTTTCCACCGAGGTTGGGTGAACGGTGAAAATGTCAAGAAGAGGTGGGGTGAGAGCGTGACTGTGGAAGTGGTGGGTGCAGTTTCAGTTGCAACATTTAAGGTAAGTTTGGATAGGTACATGGATATGAGTGGAGGGCAGTGGGACTGGACGGTTTGATGTGGACTAGACGGAGCCGTCCTGTGGTGAAGTGGCATCCGCACTGGACTTCAAGGCTAGTGGTCCCGGGTTCGAATCCAGCCTGCTCCTTGCAGGCTTTCCATCCCTGCTGGGTTAAGTGTCGAGGTAGCAGCTCGTCCTCGTAAAAGGAACAGACAAATGCTAAAGACATGGCAAGGTTGCTGCCCGATGTGCCACAAGGTGCAGAGAGGAACAATAACAGCAGTGGACTAGATGTGCCAAAAAGCCTATTTCTGAGCTGTGGTGCTTGATGACCATTATCAATAATTATCGAACAGCTTTTCTGAATGGGTTCATTTCAGTCTGTTTTTATTGTACTTCTGTCAATAATAGAACAAATGAATGCATGTAAATGAGCCAGATTTATTGTTACAATTGTAATCTTTGCTTTAAATTTCCATGGCGTGCAAAAGAGAATTTTATGTTTATCTTTATTTGTAGATACCACACGGTATCAGGTCTTTTCAACCCAACAAGCCCATGCCACCCAATTACACCCACATGACCAAAAAACCCACTAACCCATACGTCTTTGCAAGTTGGGAAGAAACCAGAGCACCTGGAGGAAATCCGCATGGTTGTGAAGAAGGAATGTGCAAACTCCTTACAGACAGCGGCAGGAATTGACCCCGGAATGCTGCCTCTGTAAAATCATCGCGCTAGCTACTCTTTGGGCGCGCACTCTCAAAGATTCGCCACCCCGGCGTTGTGTCAGATAGTCGGGGCGAGTGTACCTGCCTGTGGCTTTGGCAAATTTCTCTGGTCATGTCCTAAGCTATTCTCCTTCTGGGATGGGGTTGGGTCCTGTTTGTTCATGGATGGAAGGAGGCAGGTTGTTTTTTTTAAAATGTATTTTATTGTTTTATGTGAACTGACTTGGAAAAAACTAACAAAAAAAACTAAATTAAAAAAATACAGCACAACCATAGCAAAATGTAATTAAATATTGAGCAGCAAAAGAGAAAAAGAAATGTAAAGGCAAAAAGTAAACATACACAGCAAAGGTGCACCATAAGAAAGACCAGTACAGGGCCCCATATCCTTTCAAAGATGTCTCCTCTGTCCTCACTACATAGTCTTAGTCTCTCCAAATATAAAGTGTTTGCCAGTTCTTGTAGGCACAGAGTCCATTTTCCACACTTGCAGGATTAACTTCTTAGCAATCACCATTCCGAACAGTACAGCCACTTTTCATACTTATTGGTTGAAGATAGGGAACTTGTTGCTCCAAAGATGGCTATGAGCAGGTCCGGTTCCCACCGCTTCCCATAAGCCTCAAAGAAAAATACTTTTCCAGTATGCATGAAGCTTACAACATGACCAGAATGAATGTGACAAGTTACTGCTGGCATTTGTTACTGAGGCTTTGGCTCTGCAGTAATCCTGCCCCCACCCACCCCACTACTACCTTTACTACTTTCACCTTTGGAAATGAGTAACCTCCTTTATGTCTGTTGATTTTTTTTTTGGAACTCTCCAGCCACGAGCAACACTGGGATTAAATCACCAATCACTATCTTCACCACTAAGGTAGTGACGCCGGGTACCGGCAGCCCGGCCAAGATCATCACCGGCGTGCCTAAGATCACCAGCGGCGTGGGCCAACAGGGGCTGACCCAGGTTAGTGAGTGCGGCTGGAACTGTGACGGGGTCGGGAGAGCACTCGCGAGGCGTCGATCAGTCAACTGGCGTTCGATGAATATTCTCCACTCAGTGGAGGGGAGTGGGTTGCATCAAGGTGGCCGAGAGGTCGTTGATGCTTGCCGAGAGTGGGCATTTGGCCCATTACCCTTCTGGAAGCCCCTGAAAGAATGAGGCATACCCCCCTTCCTTGCCTCCTTGTCCATTTCCTCTTTGATTCCGGCTCTTCCCACCCTCTATGTAGAATAGAAAGATTTCATCACTGTTTAGTATGGCAAATGCTTTGCCCAAGGATCATTTTTAAGTTGAGTCAGTGGTAAGGAAGGTAAAGTAGAATGGAATTAAAAAATTGCTACAGAAAGTAGTGGATACGGCCCAGTCCATCATGGTAAAGCCCTCTACATGAGCACGTCTACATGAAACGCTATCGCAGGAAAGCAACATACATCATCAGGGATCCCGGCCACCCAGGCCATGGTCTCCACTCTCTCAGGGAGAAGGTACAGGAGCCTTTGGACTCACACCACCAGCTTCAGGAACAGTTATTAGCCCTTGACCATCAGGCTGCTGAACCAGTGGGGATAACTTCACTTACCCTATTATTGAAATGTTCCCAAAACCAATGGTCTCGCTTTCAAGGACCCTTCATCTCATGTTCTCAATATTTATTGCTTATTTATTATTATTATTTCCTTATGTATTTGCACAGTTGATTCTGGTTGATATTGCACACTGGTTGAATACAACAAGTTGAATACAAGAAGTTGGTACTGTCTTTGATTCTGTTTCGGTTATTATTTTGTGGATTTGTTGAGTATGCCTGCAAGAAAATGAATCTCAGGGTTGTATATGACATTAATTTACTTTGACAATGAATTTACTTTGAAGTGCAATACTAGCATTCATTTTGAGAGGACTAGACTAGAAAAATAGGGATGTAATGTTGAAGCTTCATAAAGCATTGTATTGTGAGCAGTTTTGGGCCCGTAATCTAAGAAAGGATGTGTTGGCATGGGAGAGGGTCCAGAGGAGGATCACAAGCATGATCCTGAGAAAGAAAGAATGAGGAGCATTAGATATCTCAAGGTGTGTACTACAGTGGTGTTGTCTGCAAACTTGGAGCAGTTGTGAGTATACAGGGAGTAGAATGGGAGGGTGGTGGCTGAGGACGCAACCTTGTGGAGCGCTGGTGTTGAGAATATTCATGGCTGTCTGTTGGTCAGATAGTCAGGGATCCAGTGGTAATAACTCTCAGAGTTTCCATCTTTTTCCTTGCTATGAAGCTATGGCTCCTTGTCCGTGACTCTCCCCTCTGATGGAATCATTCCAGTACAGTACAGTTCCTTCGGCTTATGATGTGCCAACCTTTTAACCTACTCCAAGGTCAATCTAACCTTTTCCTCCCACATAGCCCTCCATGTTTCTTTCATCCATGTGCCTGTCAAAGAGTGTCTTAAGTTTCTGTGATATATCTGCCTACCCCCAGAAGGTTCCACGCAACCACCGCTATGTTTAAAAAAAACTCTTGACATACCCCCTATACTACTTCCAATCACCTTACAATTAAACCTCTTCACAGTAGCGTAGTGGTTAGCACAGCACTTTACAGTACCAGCTTAAATTCCCACCACTGCCTGTAAGGAGTTTGTATGTTCTCCCCATGGATTTCCTCCGGCTGCTTCCATTTCTGCCCATGGTCCAAAGATGTATCACTGGGTCGGTTGATAGGTCATTGTAGCTTGTCCTGTGATGAGGCTAGGATTAAATCTGGCGATTGCAGGGTGGCATGGCTCAAAGGGACTGTTCTGTGTTGTATCTTAATAAATGTTAGCCATTTCAGCCCTGGGGAAAAGTCTGTGGCTATCCACTCAATCTCTGCCTCTTCCCATCTTGGATACCTTTGTCATTACTAACAGAGCTGCCCAGGCCTTTCCCACCATTGGGTATATCTACAAGCAGCACTGCCACAAGATCCGTCATCAAAAATCCTCAGCACCCAGGCCACGCTCTCTTCTCACTGCTGCCATCGGGAAGGAGTCCCACACCACCAGGAACAGTTATTACCTCTCCTGAACCGGCATCGATAACTTCACTCACCCCAACACTGAACTGAATCCACAGCCTATAGACTGACTTTCAAGGTCTCTATAACTTGTGATATCAGTACTATCTATCCATCCCTCCATTTTTTTGTCAGTCTTTGGGAGTAGGTTTTCACTGAGTCTATTGTTTTTTTTGCTCTACTGTGAATGCCTGCAAGAAAATGAATCTCAGGGTAGTATATGCTGACATATCGAGTAGTGTACAAAAACAGCACTGTGCAAAAGTCCTGGGCACCCGAGCAATAAATATGTGCCTAAGACTTCTGTGCAGTGCTGTATGTAATTTACTTTTAAACTATCTTTCCTCTCATCTTCTTTCACTTCAAAGAGAAAAGCCCTAGATCACTCAAACAATCCTCATATCCTCAGTCCCCAGTCCTGATGAACGGTCTTGACCTAAAATGTCGACTGTTAATTCATGTTCCTAGATGCTGCCAGTCTGTGTGTGTTCTTGCATTGGCAGAATCTCTTGTGTTCATCCTCTGAGGAAGTGCTCTATAATCCAGGTAACATCATGGTAAATCTCTCTCTCTAAAGCTTCTGCATCCTTCCAGGATGAGGTGACCAGAACTGAACACAATACGGCAAGTGTGGTCTAACCAGTTTTATAGAGCTGCAGTGTTCCCTTGTGGCTGTGGAACTCAGTCCTCCAATGAATGAAGGCCAACACACAGTACTCTCAACATTGCACCATCCTGCCTCTCGGATGAATGAGGTCACTCCTCAATCTGCTGACGCTCCCGAAATGTCAACCCAGTCTCATTTTTTTATTTTTCCCTGTCTCTCTCCTGTTTCTCGCCAGGTGTTACTGAAGGGAGCTCCAGGGCAGCCAAGCACCATCTTGCGGACCGTCCCGGTCAGCGGGATGAGACTGGTCACGCCAGTAACCGTGTCTGCAGTGAAACCAGCCGTCACCACGTTGGTGGTGAAGGGAACCACAGGTAAGCGAGCCAGGATGTGACGGGAAAGGGTGGGGGAGAGTCACACATCTCGATCCAGCAGGGCATATTTAATAATAGATATGTTGCTGTCCTCAAGGAAGTCGAGGCCCAGAAGGGTTCACTGATGCATCTGTTAGAATGGTGTGAGTGCAGATCTCCCTCCAGCTCACTGCCTCAATATGCCGCATGTGTGAGAGGTTCAGCGTGGAGGGAGGGGCAGTGAGGAGGGAGCGCTGGTAGGAGACCAGAGCACCATGGAGAAAGGCACTCCAGTACAGGTACCGGGTGAGCATGCGAGCCCCACTTACACACAATACCAGAGACCAGAATCGAACTGCTGTCTGTATGACTGTGAGGCACGCTATCCTGGAGATGAGGGGATATCATCTCCATATACCAGGGGGTGTGGGGGAAGGTGTGCAGTGTCAGAGTGAGAGGGCTGGGTAGCCTACCCATAGCCGAACTAACACTCCGATCCTCTCCCTCCGCACCCCCCACTCTGCTATAGGTGTCACCACGCTGGGCACCGTGACGGGCTCGGTGGGGGGAGTTCCAGCCGTGGGTTCCACCACCCTGGCCGGGACAGTCGGCAGCTTCTCCAGCCAGCTCATCAACCCCGCCGTCATCACCGTCTCTACCGCGCAGGCAAGCCACTCCTCCACCCCACCCACCATCTCCATGCAGGTAAGGTCACTCAGCTCTGTCATCCAACGTCCCCCAGCTCCTCTGCTCCATGTCCATGCCTCCTCCCCTCCTCCACGGCCCATCCTGCATCTGCTCTGCACCCCCTCCCCAGCCCCAACTGCACCTTGCAACCCCGCATCCTCAATCCCTGCCGAATCCATCCTACCTCTGTCCTTCCACTCCTCTTTCCATCCCCTGCCCCTCCCCTTCTTCTCTTCTCTTCCTTTCCCCCCTCCTCCAAGCCCTGCCTCCCCGTCATAATGCACCCTTGCCCCCCACTCTCATTATTTTTAATCCCTTAAGGCTGATGTATACTTGTGCGTCACATCGATGCCGTAGGTATCGTGTACCCTACGCTGTATCTGTGCTGTATCCTATGCTGTAGGGTGACATGCACCTCTCCAGAAAAGTTACTCACATGTCGTGGCAACACAGACGGCAACAACTGTGATTGGTCTGCTTGGTAGCATCGCATTTCCTCCTATGCATTTCTGGTTGCTTCTTCTCTGCCATGTTTGTAGGCTGTGCGAAATAGATGAACCAAATCGTCAAATCTGCCTGCCGACATACGAAAATGTTTGAAATGCATTTCCTCGTCCATGTCTCTCACGAAGAAACTAACACAGTGGCATAGAAGCCTCACTGCCAACTGGCATTTTGGCACACACCAATGCATGCTCGCTTCAGCGTAGAGTGACGCAGAAGTGAAAATCAGGGCTAAGGTGTAGGTCGCGGCATAGCTGGTACGCACAAGTATAAATTAGCCTTTACCCTCACCATCTCCGCTTTCTCCCTTTGTCCCTATAGCCCGTTCACAGTGTCAGTCCGTGGTTGGGGAAAACTCACCTGATAGTATTTTCTGTCTGCCTCCAGCCCGCGACTGAGCCCACCCGTGTCACATTGATCGCCGCTCCCAGCGGGGTTGAGGCTTCATCCATCCAGGAGCTCCCGGTCACCATCTTGGCCTCACCCACCACCGAGCAGCCCGGCCTGGCGCCGGGGCCAGAGGCCGGCCAGGGGGAGGGTCAGACGGCCAGCGGGGTCCCCCTGGTCTGTTCCAACCCACCCCACGAGACGTCCGAGACCAACACCACCAACACAGCCACCACCGTTACTGCCAACATTGGTACCAATCAGGGTAAGGCGCTCGCTACCGTTGTTACGTGTCAGAGTACCTGACCAAGGTTCTCGTCTGAGCTGAACCCCTTTGTCAGCATTTGGGCCGCTTCCCTACAAACCTTTCCTGTCCATGTATGGGAGAATCGAAAGTCCTGGATAGAGATGGATGTTTTGGATGTCTTTGATAGAGTTGGCGTGGGTGGGTTGAACGTCCTGGGCAGGGCAGGCAAGCACAGGTTGAATGTCCTGGCGGGCATGGGTGGGTTGAACGCTGTTGACAGAATAGTTTACAAGAACAATCCCAGGAATGAAATGCTTAATGTGCAAGGACCATTTGACGTCTATGGGCCTGTACTCTGAATGTAGCAGCTGTATAAACCAATGTTTAGACCATGGATGTCCTGTCAACCATTCATCCAGTTTATTATCATATGTACAAGTCCACGTCCATAGATCCCTCAGAGTCACACAAGTTCATGTAGATAGATCCCTCAGAGTCACACAAGTTCATGTAGATAGGTCCCTCAGAGTCACACAAGTTCATGTAGATAGGTCCCTCAGAGTCTCACAAGCCTACATCCATAGATTCCTCAAGAGTCGGCATGCAAGTTCATAGGGTGTTTATGAAGTTGTAATAGGATCATTAACAGAATTAAGCCGTTCAGCCCATCAAATCTGCTGTATCATTTCACCATGGCTAACTTATTATCCCTCTTGACCCCATTCTCCTTCCTGCCTTCTCCCCATAACATTTCTCGCCCTGACTAATCAAGAATCTTTCAATCTCCGCTTTGAATATACCCAATGACTTGGCCGGCACAGCCACCTGTGGCAATGAGTTCCGCAGATTCACAACTCATTGGCTAAATAAGTTCCTTTTCTCTGTATCAAGGGGACATCCTTCTATTTTGAGACTCTGCCTGTTGGTTCTAGACTCCCCCACTATAGGAAACGTCCTCTCCACATCCACTTTATCCAGGACTTTCAATAGTTGGTAGTTTTTAATGAGCCCCGTTTTCTCCCCCCCCCCCCCCCCCAAAATTCTAAACTCCAGCAATTACAGGTCCATAGGCATTAAACGCTCTTCACACGTTAACCCTTTAATTCTCAGGATCGTTGTCATGAATCTCATCTGGACTCTGTCCAGTGGCAGCAGATCTGTAGATAAAGGGCCCAAAACTGCTCATCATATTCAACATATAGTCTGACCGATGTCTTATAAAGCCTCAGGGTGTTGGCAGTCATAATCGAGGGTGGAGTTCAAGAGCTGAGACTTCAATCCCCCAGCCAATAAAGGTCCACACACTAATTAGGTTTCCTTGGAGTTTAGAAGATAGACAGGTGATCTTTTGGAAACATTTCACATCCTGAGAGGGCACGACATATAAGGAGTGTTTGATGGTATGTACTTGATAGAATTCAAGAGGATGAGAGAGGGAGCTCATTACAACCTACCGAATACTTAAAGGCTTAGATTGAGGAGATGTGAGAAGAATGCTAACCAAATGGTATTTACCTTCATTGGTCAGGGGATTGAGTTCAAGAGCCACAAGGTAATGCACCCAGAAAGGGTGCAGATGCTGCCTGGATTAGAGAGCTTTTCCTACAAAGAAAGGTTGAGTGAAAGATGAAAGTGGCTTTATACGGGTGTCATTGTTATATGATGTGGTCCCTCATGGTCTTCCATCTGTCCTTATTCCGAGAAGTGCCAAGGATTTTTGCCATGGGGAAGGCTGCCTCCCCCCCCTCCACCTTCCCATCTATGGCCATGATTGTTCTTGGCAAATCACTCTACAGAGGTGGCTTGACATTGTCTCCTAGGGAGTGTCTTTACAAGGCGGGTGACCCCCGGCCATTATGAATATGCTTCAGAGATTATCTGCCTGGCGTCAGTGGTCGCATAACCAGGAGTGTGATATGCACCATCTGCTCAAACGAACATCCACCACCTTGCCCAAGGGTGACCTGCAGGCAGGCAAAAGGAAGGAGCGCCTTACAGCTCCTTTGGTAGAGGCGTACCTCCTCCCCGCCATAAGAAGCATTAATAGAGAGGACAGCCAGAAACTTTTTGCCACAGCAGAAATAGCTAATATGAGAGAACATAATTTGAAGATGATTGGAGGAATGTCAGAGGTAGGGTTTTCTAATGGTGTGTGGAACGCATTGCCAGGTGTTTGTGATAGAGGCAGATACATTAGTGAAATTTAGGAAACACATTGATGATAGAAAAATGAAGGTTTATGAGGGAATTGATCCTGGTGTAGATTGAAAGTTTGGCACAACATCATGGACCGAAGAGCCTGTATTGTGCTTTGGTACTAAGAGGATAAACAAAGGTGTTCTCTTCACTGATAGGGCTCAAATTGTAAGAGGGGGCTGGGGGAAGTTTACACTGGAGCTCAGGAGGCTGATGGGCAACTTAAGAGATGCTAACAAATCAGTGCCGGCCACAGATACAGTGAATAGCCAGTCTTTTGCCCCAGGGTAGGGGAGTCTGAATGCAGGGAATATGATTAACATGATGGGAGATAATGGAAAGGGGTGATGGGGAGCAGAGGGTGACGTGAGCTGCCAGAACAAGCCCCCCCCCCCAAACCCCCAGGGCAGGGCACTCCTTTACTACTGCCCCGTCCACAGCGCAGCACTCCCTCCCTGTTGCCATTGTGCAGTGCAGCACTCCCTCCCCATTGCCCCTCACGCAGTGCTCCTCAGCCCTTCAACCTCCTCCCTCTTTGAAGACGTTCCTCAACATCCCCTCTGTGAAGACCCTCCTCCAGGCTGTGCATCACTCCTGCCTTCATCTTGCCCCTCCCTTGAGGTCTTACGTTGGGTGGGTAACGTTTGCGCAGACGGGTTGGGATCTTCAGCCTTCTCTCACTTCATTCCCTTCTCTTTTCTCTTTCCCCCTCCCCTCATCCCTATCATCTTCCCAACTCCACCACCCCAGTCCAGCCGCCTCCCACGAATGCCCAGGGACTCCCGGAGACGGTGCACGGAGAGACAGCGACCGCAGGCACCACAAACACCGCCACCACCGTGTCTGCAGCACAGAGTGGGGCCAACACAACTGTCACCCAGTCCACGCCCACACCCGGCCCCTCCATCCCGGTAAGTCCTCTGATCCAGTCTGTTTCTCCGCTACCTCAACGGCTCAGAGGGAGAGCAGTGTCCCATTACGTGGAAGCAAGGTGTCAGTATCCTCTTCCCGACCTGCAGGTACCTGACTGACAGCTCCACTTCTGAGCATTACGTCCGTGTTCAGATGCCCCAGGAGACTGACAGAGTGAAGCTCCCACTGCATATCCCATCACATACTCTCAGGGGGTGAGACACCGAGTGAAGCTCCCTCCGCAATGTCCTACAACACAATCCTAGGGTCAGACACAGAATGAATCTCCCTCTGCACCGTACCACACACTCCTGGAGTCAGACACAGAGTGAAGCTCTCTCTATGCTGGTTGGCAATAATCCCTCTAATTTATTTTTACCTCTGACAGTTTTAAGCACGTGATTTGACATATCAGTCAACGTCTTAATTAAATCAGTCATAACGGTCTTAGAAACGACAAATTTGAAATTGCAATAATTTTGAGACAATGCTTTTGTCATAGTTTGTAACAGTAGCTGAGTATTTTTTGTCAGTCGTACAACACTCTCTTTCCCAAATTAAAAATTAGTTGCATGTGGAATAGTAACAGAGTCAAGCTTGCCATTCTCATAACTCATTGTCAGGAAGCCTATTATCCAAGTGATTAGACACACGTTGAATGAATCGAATAATAGGCACAGTATCAACATAAAGAAATTATTGATGCCCTGTGTCCCTCCAATAAACAGACCATAACTTGTTAATTTTAGCTTTTGCATACTGCAGTGCTTCACTTATAATCACACAGCTGTTTTGAAGGAATTTTTAAAACCTAGAAACCTAAAACTTAAATTTCCAAAACCTCACTCAGGACAGTTAATTCTACTTAATATTGTGGATTGGTTAAAATCTTCAGGTTGTAGTTGCTGATTGGATCATTAAACATTCATTAATTTGCCTTTTGCAATAGTGCCTCAAAACTTAATAATTCCTCATTAAAGCAATAGCTTTAATGACAGTCTTGACAGCCATCCTACTTCATTTAGTGGTCTGAGTGACACATTACATTCTCTGACATCAGCTAATTCTCCTTTTTTAATCAACGACCTGTTGAACATTGTCTACACTGTTTATAGCAGTATTTCTGTATCCTACAGAATTGATACTCTCTTTCATGCATCGTCTAATCACATGTCGTCTCTATTTACAACCAAAGTTGCTCAGATGCTTTATTCCTTGCTGAAGAATTGCTGCCACACTATTATTTTCCAAGTATAACATTTCCCCTGTCTGATATAAACATCACCATCTTTTGAATATCATGATTGGTGAATTAACTCTTCTAGGGCTTCCAGCTAGGTACAGCTATCAATTATAACCAGTGTTTCGATGACAAACTGTGCCATCATCAGGGATGTAGAAGAACTAGACCCTTCTTAAGACTGGTGTTGATATAAAATATTCACAAACACAAAGTTTAATTTTTTTGGTCAAAACTTAAAATACTAAATGAACATTTCTGTACAGCAACATCTGTACTTCCATCAGCAGTTAGTGTATGGAAAAAATTTCCGCAATCTTCCATTACCTGTTGCATTCAACAACAACATTCCCTCTAATTTTGTTTTACAGCTACACGGACCAACCATTGCTTTAAGTAGGAAACTTATACACAGCCTGAAAGCTGCCCAGTACTTTAAATATTTTTACTGTGTAATATGAATATTTAGAATGAAAATTGAAAAATCATAGTTTTGATTATATTGGTTGAAGGGTGTAATAAACTACAACAAAGAAAATCTTTAAAAGTTTACAAAGTGTTAAACTTGTCGGCGTTCAGCAGGCCGGCTGTTTATTAACAATGAGCTACCAACTTCCATTCTGTGTTTTTTATTACAATTTGTAACAGTGTTGTAACTTGAAATACCAACAGTGTAAATGCATTGAATTTCTGAAGTGTTTCAAAGTAAAGGTTTTGGTATGTTGATTATTTAGAAATTTATGTATTATATTCATAACACAATTAATTCCAGGTTGTTCCACGATTATATTTACATAGATTTGAAAATTATACTAGCACTTAATTTAAAAATTATATTAATGTTATATAAAAGAAAATTCCCAGCTCCGTGACAGCAAAGGCTATGTACTCAGGAGCATTTCAGTTACTGTGTGGCTAAGGAGCTTAGAGGGAACAGTGCTCAACAAATTCAAAGGCAAAGAACTTGCTGGGCCAACTCTCTGCTGTATTTACATCTGTAGCCATTTGTGCACAGAATGCATAGAAGAATTAATTTTAATTGCTAAGTTAATGTTGTCTATTACCACTTTGACTATGCTTCTTTCATGCATCTTGTTTCAATGTTGCTTCACGCTCTTTTGGAGTTCCATTTAACATGTGCAAAATTTCACATTTTTTCTGGCTGCGCAATTTGGCAACTGTGTCTATATGAATTCTCTGGTTAAGGTGTCGTTTTAAGTCATCTAACTTCCATTCGCCCCTTTTTTCCACAATACTGGTTGCCCCCAACATTCGCTTCTGCACAAGTGGGGCATGCAACATCACCAGTACCTTGATGTAATATCGCAATTTTTGTTTTTTTGTTTTTGATGCTAAGTTCCTACAAATTGCAAAAGTGATTCGACCTTAAATTTGTATGAGCTTTGTTCCTCAAAGCACTTAACTCTCATGCTTTTTTCTGACATCTTTGCGATCTTAAAAATAATAATAATTAAATACTTAGATACTTTACTTAATCATCACCAAGCAATTGATACTAGAGCATACAATCGTCACAGGGATATTTGTTTCTGTGCTTTGCGTTTGATTAATTGAGAATACTAAGAATAATTATTTGAATAAGTTAACAAGTCAAAAAATATTATAATTTGAATAAAATAACCACAGTCGTGCAGAAAATCTTATAGAAATTAATTTTTACAATCTAACAATTTTTAATTTAAAATTTCTTGTTGGATTATGATTTTTTTAAAGATTACTTACATAAAAAGTCAGAATATAGAATTTTTTACAACAACCAAACACAAACCATAACTCCCAACACAAGTAAATGATGTCAGGCAGTCAAAACAATGGCAAAAGTAAAATGTTTTTACTGGACAGCGTCAGCGTTCATTGGGACAGTGGTTTATTAACAATGAGCTACCAATTTCCATTCTGTGTTTATTGTCACAATTTGTAGCAGTGTTGCAATTTGAAACACTGACAACATAAATACATTTAAGCTTTAAAATGTTCCAAAGTAAAGGATGCAGTATGTTTATTATTTAGAAAATTTATCAATTATATTTATTAACACAATTAATTACAGGGTTTTTCACTATTGTATTAAATAGATTTCAAAATTATATTAATATTACATAAAAGACTGTGTGCATGTGAGCATTTCAGTTATTGTGTGCCACGCACCTAAGCAGCTTAGAGGGAACAGTGCTGATCAAGTCAAGTCAAGTCACTTTTATTGTCATTTCGACCATAACTGCTGGTACAGTGCACAGTAAAAATGAGACAACGTTTTTCAGGACCATGGTGAACAATACAAAACCACACTGAACTACACAAATCAACACAAAAACTACACTAGACTACAGACCTACCCAGGACTGCATAGAGTGCACAAAACAGTGCAGGCATTACAATAAATAATAAGCAAGTCAATAGGCACAGTAGAGGGCAGTAAGTTGGTGTCAATCCAGGCTCAGGGTATTGAGAAGTCTGATGGCTTGGGGAAAGAAATTGTTATATTGTCTGGTTGTGAGAGCCTGAATGCTTTGGTGCCTTTTCCCAGATGGCAGGAGGGAGAAGAGTTTGTATGAGGGATGTGTGGGCTCCTTCATAATGCTGTTTGCTTTGCGGATGCAGCGTGTGGTGTAAATGTCCGTAATGGCGGGAGGAGAGACCCTGATGATCTTCTCAGCTGACCTCACTATCCGCTACAGGGTCTTGTGATCCGAGATGTTGCAATTTCCATGAGACACATGAAGAGTTTTAGTGGTTGCCATGATTAAATAATTTATTCTCTGTCCTTCTATCAATTGCTTTTTCAGAACGTTCCTTCAATATCAGAGGGTACTAATGTCACCACAGCGACTGAGCAGCCCACCTCCTCTACGTCGGAGCAGGAGTCCCTGGTGCCACCTGGTGGAGATCCTGCTCCCCCAGCCGAGGCCCTACCTCTGGGGGAGCCACCGTCGGCCGAACAGCTTACTCCGCCAGCACAACTGATGGCAGAGCGGGTCAGCGGGCCGGGTGAGCTGACGGGGCTGACGCCCGAGGAGCTGGCGGTGACAGCGGCAGCCGAGGCGGCAGAGCAGGCAGCCGTGTCCGAGGAGGTGCAGGCTCTAGCCCTGCAAGCCGTCCTCCAGGCTGCCCAGCAGGCTGCCATGGGTAGGTCACAACAGGACTGGGTGGAGTACCAATCCCGCCTCTTGTTCTATGTGTGTTTCTCTCTCTCTCTCTCTCTCTCTGGCTCTGGCTCTGTTTGTCTCCCTACTGCCCTGGTTCTCAGGTCCCAGCCCTGCGTCTCCCGCCATCCCAGGTTCCCGTCCCAGGCCCACATCTCCCCGCCGTCCTGGGTCCCAGCCCCCTATCACCTCACTGGTCTGTGTTGTGAGCAGATTATTGGGGGAGATCACTGGACTGACTTATGTCCCCACTCTTTTCCTCCTTGCCCTCAGGAACCAGTGACCCAGTGGGCACGCCGGAGACAGGACAGCAGCCTCACGAGGCGGACCTGAGGCAGCTGGGCACCGAGGCAGCCGAAGGGCAGCAGCCGGCACTTCCGTTGGCCGTGCTCGCTCACCAGGACCTGGCCGCACTGGTGGAGGGGGCCAGCAAGAGCCAGCCCCAGCTCCCCACGGAGGCCCTGGCCCCAGCTGACAGCCTCAATGACCCTGCAGCTGAGAGCAACGGGCTGGGTAGTGCGGCCAGCGAAGGGGGTGGGCACAGCCTCCTGTCACCCGGAACCACTGAGAGTAAGTAGCTGCTCTCCACACCATTGCTCCCAGACACGGCGATCCCTGTCTCTCCCTTCTTCTTCCTCCACGTCCTCTATCTCCTCTAGTATTTTGTATTTGCACTGGGATTCTGACAGTTCAGCCTATCTCAAGACTGAGATTAGCTCTATTTGTCACATATCTTTGGTTGTTGGTTGTATCTAACAGTGACAGGAGAGAGGAGAATTTTTAAAAGTAGAAAAACTGTTGTCCTGGGGCATTTCCACTCTCTCAACCCAAAAGGTCCTGGTTCACTGGTAAGAGTGGTTGTCACATCTGGGGTCATCCTTGGTTGAAGTAGGTGACCACGACTTGTCAGGCGTCTTCGCTGTCCGCATTGCAGGACCGCCTCCCTGGCTGTCGGATCTCACTGTAGATCTCATCCCCCAGTCCGTCAGAGCTGACTTTGAATGCTAGGACAGGCATGTCCCTATCTCACTGGGCTACCCTCACCTGGTTTAACCCAGCTTTTGAAGCGGTGTACAGGAGTGTGGCCACTGTCACAGGCAAATGGCTACCTGGAGCCACAGGTGAGAGCAGAGTGTCCGGTGGGGCCCAAAGGTGAGTGAGTTGCCTCAAAAGGGACACGACAAGCCCCTCACCAGAGATGACACCCACACACTTCATGATGTCACATGTACATTATGCGTTGTTTTTGCATCAGTAACCAACGCAGCCTGAGGATTTTACTGGGGGCAGCCCTCAACAGTATCCACACTTTCCGCATCAATATACCTTACGAATCCTAACCCATATGTATTTGAAACACGGTGGGAAATAGCAGCACCCAGAGGAAACCCACACAGTCTCATGGAAGATGTACAGACTCCTTGGAGACGGTGGTAAGGTGATGAACATGCCCAGGTTTGACCACTGGGCCAAATTAGAAAGGTCGGGTGTGGGCCAAATCAAGGCAGCAGGTCCCGAGAGAGTATCGAAGCAGCTGGGCCCAGATCTGAAAGCAAGGAACGACTTCAGCACCAGGCCAGATTGAAAAGCTTGTTTCAGGGCCGGAGGCAAAGGACTGACTAGCGTTCAGCTCACTACTCCCTGGGGTTTATTCATCTCTGCAGGAAGTTGAGGCTGTGGCCTGCAACTAATGGGCTCCTGAATCGGCTGTGACTGGCTTTATGGTTGTGAAGTCACCTTTGTGAACTTCAATTCTGGGTGTTATTTGCTCACTTTTAATGTTTGCACAATTTATTTTGTTTTTCTGCACTTTGAGAGTTTGACAGTCTTTTTTAAATGGGTTCCATTGGGTTTCTTTGTTTTGTGGCTGCCTGTAAGGAGATGAACTTCAAGGTTGTATATAGTACACATACTCTGGAGCGCAGGTTGCTCATACTGTAGTAGTGTTACAGTAACTGCTGTGCTGTCGTGCTGCCCCATTGCTGAGCTCAGCCTCCACCACTCCAGAGCAACTGACCCAAGATAGTCAAACCTCATGCCCTCAATCCAGGCTGGTGAGCCTCTTCTTCGTCCTCTCCAAAGCTGCCACATGCTTCCTGTAATGAGGACCAGAACTTCACACAACACCAAGAGCAGTCTAACCAACACATTATAGAGCTAAAGCATGGCTTCCTAACAGGCTGGTAGGGTTAGCACGACGCTTTACAGCAGCCAGTTGTAAGATCAGGATTCGATTCTTGCTGCTGCCTATAAGGAGCTTGTACGTCACCATGACCGCGTGGATTTCCTCTGGGTGCTCCAGTTTCCCCCCACATGCAGGTTAAGGTTAGTGGGTTGTGAGCGCGCTATGTTGGCACCTCTGGTGACACTTGTGGACGGCCAAGTAAACTCTTTGTTGATTTGATTTGATGCAACATTCCATTTCACTCTGTTTCGATGTATGTGTGACAAGTAAACTAATTTTTAATCTCTTTACTCTGCACCCTGACCTATGAAGCTCTTCCTTACTAGTCTGTCTGCTGCCATAGCCATTTAAAGGGAGCTGAGTACTTGGCACCCAAGATCCTTCTGTTGATCAGTACCTTAAAGAGTCCTTCTATTTGACCTCCAAAAGTGCAGGTCCTCACCCTTGCTCAGCCTTTGCTGTATCCTTTGACAATCCTATTCATATTTCACAACTCCGCCAATCTTTCTATTGTCCATAGACTTACTAACCCACCCTCGTAGGTTTTCAATATCACAAACATCAGAGAGACCAGCACTGATCCCTGCAGAGCGCTGTTGGTCACGGACCTTGTGTGTCTGCCCCTCCATTTCCCTGTGTCCGTCTGCCAAGCCAGCCAACTCTCACACCAAGGAGTAGGGGAGCACTATGTTCTGCAGGTGCCGCACCAGAAAGCCTATCACTTTTCCTTTGCTGTGGAGTGTCTAAATCGCAGGGCAACAAGACATCATCAGGATGTGGAGCTGGGCTGAGAAGTGGCAGATAGAGTGCGACCCAGAAAAGTGTGAAGTGGTTCACTGTGGAAGGTTGAATTCAAAGACACAATACAGGGTTAATGGCAGGATTCTTATCAGTGTGGAGGGATCTTGGAATCCGTGTCCATTGGTCGCTTCTGCCAAGTTGCCGTGCACGTTAACAAGGTGGTTAAGAAGGTGTACGGAGTGCTGGTCTTCATTAGTCAAGGGGATTGAGTTCAAGAGCTGTGAGGTAATGTTGCTGCTCTGTAAAACTCTAGTTAAACCACACTTGGTTTGTTGAATTCAGTTCTGGTTGTCTTGTTATTGGAAGAATATGGAAGCTTTAGAGAGAATGTTGTTTAATCCTTTTTGCTCCTTATGGAGCATAAGGCCTCAACAAAAGTCCTCCACTTTCTGCGATCTCTAGCAGATGTTTTTGCAGTCTCCCAAGTTTGGCCGGTGGCTTTCAGTTCATCCAAAAGTCTACGCCTCCAGGTTTGCTTTGGGCGACCTGTTCTTCTCTTCCCTTGTGGATTCCATTCGAGTGATTGTCGATTGACATTCGACTGGCTCTTCCTCAAGGTGTGGCCAACCCATCTCCACTTCCTTCTCCTTATCTGGAATTCAGTGAGCTCTTGGTTTGCTCTCTTCCATAGGTCTAGGTTTGACACTCTGTCGTACCACTTGAGGCGGAGGATCTGCCGGAGACATTTGTTGAGAAAGGTCTGGATCTTGTTGCAGCTGGTGTTGGTGATTCTCCATGTTTCGGATCCATATAGTAGGATGGCTTTCAAATTGGAGCTGGATATACAGAGCTTAGTTTTGACAGAGATGGCCGTAGATCTCCAAACAGGTCGCAGGGTTGTGAAAGCATGTTGGGCTTTTCTGATCCTTGCTTTGATGTCCTCATCTGTACCTCCTGATTTACTGATTTTGCTTCTGAGGTAGGTGAATTTGTCTACATCTTCAACTATTTGTCCTTCAATCCGTAATGGCTCCTCTTGTTTGTTATTAATGTATAGAACTTTGGTCTTCTCCTGACTGATCTTAAGGCCTACTTGCTGTGAGGTCTCTCCCAAGGAATCTACTTTCTTCTGCATATCTTGAAGCCGGTGTGAGAGAAGAGCGAGATCATCTGCAAATGCCAGGTCTTCCAATTTCCCTGTTAACGTCCACTGGATGCCTCTCTCTCAGCCAGCATAGGCTGTTCTTGTAGCCCAGTTGAGTACCACAAGAAAAAGAAGAGGCGACAGCAGGCATCCCTGTCTGACTGCAGTAGTGACCAGGAAATCTTCAGATAGTCTCCCATTGTGGATGACCCTGCATGAGAAGCCATCATAAAGCTGCTTGATGATATTCACCATCTCCGGTACACCATAGTGTCGTAAGATGCTCCACATTGACTTTTTGTCCAGGCTGTCAAATGCATTCTCAAAATCAATAAAACACACATATAGTGGAGTTTGCCATTCTATTGTCTGTTCCACAGTGACTCTAAGTGTAGCTATCTGGTCAATGCATGATCTCTCTTTCCTGAACCCTGCCTGCTCATCTCTTAAGTCTCTGGTCAATCCACTCTTAAGTCTCTGGTCATCCACTCCAAGATGACCCTGGTGAGAACTTTGCTAGGAATGGACAACAAGGTGGTCCCCCTCCACTTGCCACACAGTGAAAGTGTGATCTCCAGATTTTGGCAGCTTCACAAGGAGGCCCTTCTTCCAATCTGATGGGATCTCTCCTGTTCTCCATATCAAATTCAGCAGTATATGCAAGTGGTCCACTGTAACCTCTCCACCCTCTTTCAATGCTTCTGCAGGAATGTTGTCTTCTCCAGCAGCCTTGCCGTTCTTCAGCCTTTTCAGGGCTTTTCGAATTTCTTGCTTGATGTTGAGTGGGTCTCCAGGCTCCAGGTCAGGTGGGTTCTGTGGTGGTGGTCTATTCAATACTTCCTGGAACTGTTCCTTCCATCTCGCCAGCTGATCTTCAACCGAAGTGAGCAGATGGCCTGTCTTATCTCTAACAGGTCTGTTGAAATTGCTTTTCTTCCCTCTCAAAAGTTTAGTTGTCGTGTAGAGTGCCTTGAGGTCCCCTTTACTGGCTGCTGTTTCTGCTTGCTCCGCTATTTCATTGAAGTATGACCTCTTGTCCTTTCTGAGCTGTTTCTTCACCTCCTTGGCCACCATGCTGTACCTGTTGGTGGCAATTTGTTTCTTTTGCTGGGTTCTGGCCTGATTCAACTCCTGTTTGAGCTTTTTCCTCTCCTCCACCTTCTGCCATGTCTCATCCCTGATCCAAGGTTTACTGTTGATTGGCGGTCTTCCCAGTACTTCTTCGCAAGCTCCTACAGTTGCCTGCTTGAAGGTAATCCAGGCGTGTTCCGCTGTTCTCTCATCTTGTTCCTCTATTTGAAGAGCCCCAAAGCAGTTTTGCAAGGGGATGTGGAAATCTTTCTTGTTTTCTTCCGTCTATAGTTTTCTAACATCAAACTTTATTCGTGTGTTCTGTTGCTTCTTCTTGGCTGACAGCTTCATCTTCAGCTTTGCAACAACCCAATGGTGGTCAGATCCAATATCTGCTTCTCTTTTGGCTCTCACATCTTGCAATGAACTTTTCCAGCGCTGGCGGACTATGACGTGATCAATTTGGTTCTTTGTCTGATGGTCAGGCGAGACCCAGGTTATCTTGTGGCAGCGTCGGTGGGAAAAGAGGGTACCTCCAATGGTCAGTTCGTTGAAGGCACAGAAGTCGGTAAGGAGTTCTCCATTTTCATTCATATTCCCCAAACCATTCTGGCCCATCTCTCTCTCCCTGCCAGTGTTATCGCTGCCTACTTTGGCATTCAGATCTACAAATGACAATCAACTTGCTTAGGTACCTTTCCAACTACTGCTTGAAGCTGGGTGTAGAAGAGATCTTTTTCTTCTTCCTCTGCATTGTTAGTTGGGCGTAGCACAGGATAATGGATACCTTCTGGAATCTGGACTCAAACCTGGCTGTGATGATACGGTCAGACACTGGTTCCCATTCTATCAAACTTCCGGCTGCTTCTTTGGACAACATCAGGGTCACATGCGAATCTTCCTCTTTTTCTTTGCCGGAATAGAGCAGAGTTTCTCCCGTCTGCAGTTTGGTCTCTCCAAAAGTATTCCACCTTGCTTCGCACATGCCCGGGAGCGTGAGGTGGTATCGGTTCATTTCCTTCACTGCCTGTGCACACCTATCTGTCTCCCAAAGCGATCTCACATTCCATGTTCTGATTAGGATAGATTTCTTCTGTGAGAGCAGCTTTGGAACCTCCATTATGGTTTTCCTCGGGTGAAGGAGGGTTGTCAGCCCTGCAGCTTCCTGACGGGTTTGGTTGCAGCGCGTCATCAGCCTCCTGAATGGGGCCCTGCTTTTCCCAAGATCTGGGTTAGTGGTTGACAATCTGTTGACGGTTTCTGTAACAATTGCTTGTTTTACGTGAATGGGTTGTTAGCCCATTGCACAACCCCCAACCTGGAGGACCAGGGGTTTTCTGTCGGGGTCACCTTCCCCCAGGCGATGGTATTTCCATGCTAACGAGCTCCAACTGCCCGGGTTTGAAATCAGAGTTTACCCTCTCCTAGACAGGCTGCCATCCAAGGCTAACGAGTCCTATCTATCCGAGTTTGGAATCAGAGTTCCTTCTCCTAGGCTATGTTGGTTCATGGCACCTTCTTCCATATTATCCGGTGCACCCCTCGCACGAGGGATCCCCCATCCACCACCCAGGGGACGCACCTCAACACCGTTTAGCCCCAGCGCAAGTTTAGAGAGAATGCAGAAGAGATTTACCAGGTGCTGCCTGGATTAGAAAGCATATCTTATGAATCAGAATCAGGTTTATTATCACCAGGATGTGATGTGAAATTTGTTAACTTAGCAGCAGCAGTTCAATGCAATACAAAATCTAGCAGAGAGAGAAAAAAATAATAATAAATAAAATAAAACATAATAAATAAATCAATTACGTATATCGAATACCTTTAAAAGAATGTGCAAAAACAGAAATACTGTATATTTTTTTAAAAAGTGAGGTAGTACCTAAAGCTTCAGTATCCATTTAGGAACTGAATGGCAGACGGGAAGAAACTGTTCCTGAATCGCTGAGTGTGTGCCTTCAGGCTTCTGTATCTCCCACCTGATGGTAACAGTGAGAAAAGGGCATGCCCTGAGTGCTGGAGGTCCTTAATAATGGACAGTACCTTTCTGAGACACCGCTCCCAAAAGATGTACTTTGGTACTTTGTAGGCTGGTACCCAAGATGGAGCTGATTAGATTTGCAACCTTCTGCAGCTTCTTCAGTCCTGTGCAGTAGCCCCTCCGTACAGATAGTGATGCAGCCTGTCAGAATGCTCTCCATGGTACAACTGTAGAAGTATTTGAGTGTATTTGTTTACATGCCAAATCTCTTCAGACTCCTAATAGATTATAGCCACTATTTTGCCTTCTTTATAACTACACCAATATGTTGGAACCAGGTTAGATCCTTGGAGATCTTGACACCGAGGAACTTGAAGCTGCTCACTCTCTCCACTTCTGATCCCTGAATGAGTATTGGTTTGTGATCCTTCGTCTTATCCTACCTAAAGTCCACAATGAGCTCTTTCATCTTACTGACGTTGAGTGCCAGGTTGTTGCTGCACTAGTTGGCATACCTCACTCCTCTCGTCACCACCTAAAATTCTACCAATGATGGTTGTATTGTCAGAAAATTTGTAGATGGTATTTGAGCTATGCCTAGCCACACAGTCATGTGTATACAGAGAGTAGAGCACTGGGCTAAGTACACACCCCTGAGGTGCACCAGTGTTGATTGTCAGCGAGGAGATGTTATCACCAATCTGCACAGACTGTGGTCTTCCG